>NC_087580.1:55655401-55958431 GCF_036250125.1 Pseudopipra pipra | reverse complement strand
GATCCCTTTCCACTCTCAGAGCAGCAATGTCTCATAGGCAGCAGGTTCTCTTCTTCTATGCGTCAGCTGTAACTGGATTGTTGTAGCTGGATCTCTTTTCAATACACACAAGGGGGTCTCCTTTCACCCCTCTCGTCCTTCGACTCCAAGCGAAGGTCTCACCCGTGGACTGCCAGCAGGGACAAAACTCGCTTCACCACGGGCATATCACGAAGTGCAGGGGCATCTTCGTGAAAGTCCCTTCCTCAGGGGATTTACCTCTGAGTCAGAATGTCTCGGGCAGCTTTCAGTTGAAAGTCTTTGCCTCAAGAGTTCTACCAGAGCTCCTATGCTCTGTCTCAAGCAGTGGGGAGGGCTAAGGTCACCCTCTCCACATTCCTTTGGTCGTCCTGGTCCAGCTTTCCAGGACGCTTTGAGTTTTTCAGTGCATGTTGCACTTCACCCCTCCCTTCTAGGTGAGGGGTCTCCAAGGAGTTTGGGGTCTTTTGGTTTCAGTTCTTACCCAAAATCTGTCTCTCTGCTGCTGGCTCTCCCTCGGCTCTCTCAGACAACTCTGTGTCTTCTTTGGTTGCATGCTGTTTGCTGCTGCTTCTCTGGTTCAGTTCTTATCTGTTGGCTTTTAGCCATAGCCTCTGTTCACTGCTGTCTCTGCCGCTGCTTTTCAGTATCTCTTGCTGTGGCTCACAGTAGAGAAACATCCCCCAGCTCATAGCTACAGATACATAGTCCATCTTAACACTGTTCCAAGTCTCTGTAGCCACCCTGCCGGGGGCTGGGGGGGGCCCAGCCCCCAGTGGGGGCTCCTGCTGTTTCTCCTTGTGGCTTCACAACATGGCTACTTCTCTTACCACAACTACAACTAACCTCTTCCGTTCTGCTTGTGATATGTTTATATTTTGCAGAAGCGCTCATTGGGTAAAACTTCAAAACTTCAAGGGTCACCACTCCCCGGGGTTTTACCATTTTATAACTGCAGGGGGAAAACTGTTTCCCCCCACCACACTAGGAAAGATGCCCTCCTAGACATGTTATTTGTGAATAAAGAAGGACTTGTGAGAGATGTGATGGTAGATGGTTGTCTTGGCCACAGTGATCATGAAATGGTTGAGTCCATGGGGCCTGTTGAGCTTCATCCCAGAGTACTGAAGAAGCTAGTGGATGTTATCGCAGGATATAGGCTAGGAAGCTACCCAACATTATTCAAATTTACAAGAAGAGTGTGAGGGAAGACCCACAAAACTACAGACCTGTTAGTCTAACCTCAGTTCCTGGAAAAAATTATGGAGAAGATCACACTGGCTGCTAATGAAGGACATTTAAAGGACAATGCAATCATAAGGTACAATCAACAGGTTCACAAGAGGGAAAGTCCTGTTTTACTCATTTGATATTCTTCTATGATGTGGTGTATAGGATTTGTGTGGTGAAGTTTTAGTAGTGGGGGCGGGGGGGCTACAGGGGTGGATTCTGTGAAAAGCTGCTAGAAGCTTCCCCTATGTCAGACAGAGACAATGCCAGCTGGCTCCAAGATGGACCCACCACTGGCCAAGGCCGAGACAATTGGTGACAGTGGTAGCACCTCTGTCATAGCATGTTTAAGAAGGGTAAAAAAAGGACTGCACATTTTTGCAGTTGGAGAGAAGAGTGAGAATATGTGAGAGAAGCAAATCTGCAGACACCAAGGTCAGTGAAGAAGGCAGGAGAGGAGGTGCTCCAGAAGAACTGCAACCCGTGAGAAGGACTCACACTGGAGAAGTTTCTGGAGGACTGTCTTCCATGGGAGGCACAGAATCACAGAATCACAAAAGGGATAAGGTTGGAAGGGACCACAGTGGGTCATCTGGTCCAACCTCCCTGCTCAAGCAGAGTTGTCCTAGAGCACATGGGACAGGACTGCATCCAGATGGTTCTTGAATATCTCCAGTGAGGGAGACTCCACAACCTCTCTGGGCAATCTCTTCCAGTGCTTGGTCACCTGCACAGTAAAGAAGTTCTTCTTCATGTTCAGGTGGAACTTCCTGTGCATCAGTTTCTGTCCATTACCTCTTCTCTTATTGCTTGGCACCACTGAGAAGAGCCTAGCTCCATCTTCTTGGCACCCTCCCTTCAGATACTTATAGACATTGATAAGGTCCCCTCTCAGTCATCTCTTCTCCAGGCTAAATAGGCCCAGTTCCCTCAGCCTTTCCTCATAAGAGAGATACTCCAGTCCCCTAATCATCTTTGTCACCCTCTACTGAACCCGCTCCAGGAGCTCCATGTCTCTCTTGTACTGAGGAACCCAGAACTGGACACAGCACTCCAGATGTGGTCTCACCGGGGCTGAGTAGAGGGGCAGAAGCACCTCCCTTGACCTGCTGGCAATGCTCTTCCTTATGTGCACCCCAGGATACTGAAATGAGAGAGGGTCTCCTTTCTAAATGACTTAGGAAATCAGAAGTTTTAGCTTAGATAAAAATTGTATCTTAATCAACTAAGAGATTTGCTTTCTTGGCATAGTAGTTGTCTTTTCTTTTAGGACTACTATTAGTTTCAGGATGTAGAATATAGATGAAACATGAGAACTAATAGAGAGTGTATTGTATGCCCACCTGCAAGAAATTATCTTACATGCCTCAGAAAACTTGATCAATAAGAGATTGTTCTGTTAAGAAGTAAATTCAACTGAAGATTAAGTTAATGGGAAATTCTAGTTATCTTTAACCAGTGATGAATACATGTTTCTTAGTTGGTCCTAGAACAATTAGTTTAGGGGTTGGAGGTCAACTGGATCAATCATAGATGCTAGGAGGCCTGCCAAGTGAGAATAAGACTCTGCCAAAACGACTGCCCCTCCCAGAAGAAATGGACGCGAGATGGCAATCCTGCTCCACAAATGAACTCCAAGATGATATTTGACCCCAAAATCATGACATAATCAGGGGTTGGGTGTGAAGGGGTTTTTTTTCAGGTATCACTGTATTTATATTCAGAAATTTGTGCTGATTCTATCCCCATGAATCCCCAGCTGGCATATTACAGGAATGTCCAATCCAATGATTTTTGGTCATTGGGTTTAATTCTTTTGTTTCACTTCATAAGTGAAGGTTTACAGTTGAACAAATTACTGCTGAAGTCTAGTGACTTGTTGAATTCTCTGGAGTTCTGGTAGGTCTTTTAAAGGCTACGTTTTGCTTTTCAGCACTTCTTCACATTATGCGAGACCAGTAACAACATCAGCATTCTGTAGAAATCCAGTCTTGTCTTCTCTTGACATCTTCATGGCTTGAAAAATATACAATGCAGCCAGCCAGATAACTAAGGCATGAGCTGTGAGTGTGAAATCCTTTTATTAAAGAGTAATGAGGTTTAAGATGGAAAACAAGCACTGGTTATGCAGGTAAATAGAATTACCTGAGATAGCCTCCTGGTAATTGCTGTGTGCATCTTCTGGTGTTTACTTTGCATCCCAAAGCAAGCAAGCACTTGGTGCCACATATTCCCAGGAGATGGCCACTCAGCTGTCAGGTAGAGATGCTATGAAAAAATATGAGTTTGTTTATAAGGCCTCATTTGAAGTTTTGCCAGCAGAGTTAATGAAGACAGGATGTCCTCAGTCTTGACCCAGCCATCTCCAAGGCCTGTGCCCATGGGGTGAATGAACTGAAGGGCCCAGTGCTAAAAGAGGCACTGATTAGGGTGATTTGATGACAACAGTGGCATTAGAACTGATTTTTTCCAGATGAGAGGGAGTGCTTCACCCTTCCAACTTTTTGGTCATTAATCTGAAGAGGAATTTTTTGTACTACCTGAATTTCTAGAGGATTTCCAAAAGCATTTCAGTTTGCTGGAATCTGCAGAGCATCCAGAGCCATTCTCATGTTGTGCTAGCTTCATTCTATTCTCCTGCTATCCATTATGTTGCATGTGCCTAGCTGCCTCCATGCTTTACCTCACAACATCATTTACATAAGAGGAAAATTTGGAGCTTGAGTAATTACAAATAACTCACATTAGACAAAGAGGCCTTTAGGCTGAATGTAGGCAGCCAAAATGTCTGGCATCACAGACCTTCAATGCACTGACTGGCAGGGAAAGGATTCCTTTTCTCTCTTTTGGATTTTCTTGGAAATGCCAAGGGGTTTAGGAACCCATTGATGCTCAGTGGAAGTCTGGTGCAGACACTGGGGATGTTCGACATGCAAATCTTCAATGTGTCCAAGCTGGGGTCTTCAGTCTGACTCAGATTTGTAGACCTCTTCTCTGTGGGTTGACCATGTGTAGTGTGTATTAGGGAAGGGTTCGAGACATACTGAAGCTTGAAAACCAATTAAAACAGTTTATACAGAAGTTCTCCCTCCAAGGACGAATTCATTGTTTTATCAGTGAACTTGGCAGGGAGAATATAAACTACTGCAGGTGGTTGGGGCCAAACACAGACCAAAAGTATCAGCATAAATTCACCCTGGTACATTCCACCACGTGGTCTGTGGTTGGACCATGACACAGATGAGTGACTCGAATAGTGTATTGCTGAAGTGTCATCTCCAAAAATGTGTAACAGCGAAAGTACAGACAATACTATCTTGTTAATCATGTCCATTCCCAGGAGGGAGATCCAAGTGGGTTCCAGAGATCAGCTACTGGGAGTCAACAGTTCTTAGGATAATCGTTCCCCGGTTGGCAGACCTAGTTTCTCAAGTTGGGACAGATGAACAGGTGTGTCCACTCGTATGGGCCCGGACAATGTGATGAAACTCAGGGTTTCCTGCAAAATGTAGCTTTAGACTATTAGACAATTTTATACTTCAGATTCCTCTTTTGTAGTATGAAGTGGTTGACTGCCAGTCACACATTTATGGGCCTGTTAGGAGCCATCACAGGCAATGTATATCTGGAGTTTGATGCAACACCAGACAACATCCTGGTCTCACCAACTGCTCCCACAGAAAGCTTGCACTCTGTACAGATTCCAGGCCTCATCGGGGGCAAACCGTCCTGCCACAGTTTACCCCTGACTGCAGTCAATCCCCCTCCACCTCATGGAGTGATAGTACAGGTTATGTCTTGCCTCCATGCTATAAAAGAATTTTATCCATTTTCACATTAAATATACCATTGAGTGTGAAATCATTTCTGCACTTAACTAGAATGTTACCAGTTCATCACAAGAAAATGGTAAGCACGATGTGAGCCAGAGCCCATAGGGAGGTCCACAAACATCAGTCCTTCATTTGCAGTCTTGCCAACCAGCTTTTCGACATAAGACTTTTCTTCTGGGAGGCCCAACACCTCACACATGGTTATTTCACGATCACATATTGTAGCAGTGAATCTGATGAGAAACTTGTTTAAACATGCTTCAAAATGGTTTTTTGTAGTCTCTTTGCTAACTCATGCTTTCTTCTTCCCAAGACACCCCACGGTAGTGTTATCTCAGGAATGTCCTGGGAAGATGTCCTAAGGTGTTTCATTGGACCTTGTTAACTCCTTCCTGTGACTGGGTGTTCCTGTAAGCCCCTTGAGACTAATTGGTTACTTTGTGAATCCTCCTAAACCCTATAAATGTAACATCCCCAGCAATAAACGCTCTCTTGCCTCCTCTCCACACCCGGTGTGCTGACTCTGTGCCTGCCATGGAACCACGTGGGTGCTGGGGGGAGGGGAGGGCACCTCTCCCCTCCAGGCTCGGGGCCAGAAACCCCTGAGGAAACCCCTGGAGTTCCCTTTCCCCATCCCTCAAGACGTCGGAATGGTTCTTCAGATGGAGATGGAACTAGAACTGGGCTCCCCCACGTCGTGGGTGGGGAAAGGGATCCAGAACTCATATATTCTTGTGTAGACTCGTAAGCCAAAAGGTTTCTGTCATTTGTTGATTCCAAATAATTCTTGCCACCTGCTGTAACACTACTGGGACAAAACACATACAAATATGAGCACTGCAAAACAATCAGTGTCTGATTTAGAATTCCTGAACCACACTGTTCTGCCTGATCTTCACAAACATCACTGGTGTGACGTGAACAGTACAGAAACGAATTGTTCTACACAGCAATGACCATTAGGCTTCAGGATGTTACAAGTTCTATAGTTTTCCATTGCCTTCTTTCCCCCCTTAGTGACACGTCTGCCCCACCCCAGGAGGCAAAACCAAGCACAATTGCAGACACTCTGCACACAGCATCACATATTTCCTTCACATCCTGAAGCCAGGGCTTAGCTCTAGCCTTTAGCTTTAACACTGCTGCCAGAACAACTTGACAGCACACAGTTCAGGAATAGTATTCCAATTCTGATTGTTGCTTACCAGTAATACAAAACAAAGCATAACCAATCTATTTTGTTATTCAAGATCCATGGCCTGCACTGAATAGGCTAATGCAGGAGTAGTCATGGCTGTGGTAGCCGTATCTTCCTGGACCCTGGCCAGGCTCACTGGGAACCACAAATGACAAATAAGGATCACCTGAAAGGCATTATTCATTGCACGAATCACAACATCAGGTGTGGACAAGACACACAAGAGACAGGTACACGATAACTGAGTCATTACAACAGTTAGTAAAAGTTAGTAGACACAAATGAATCATATTTAGGATATGTTTTCTTTCATGTGATATTCGGGCTGGTCTTGTGCTGCTCAGCATTCACTGATCTCTGTCCAGAATTCTTGCCGCTCATAATAAGGTTTCATAAAACATGCTGGAAGCCAACAGGGTCCTGTGGGAGACAAAACACAAACAAACCCCCCCTTCCCATACTAACAACTTAATATCTACTTGAGGTGTCTGTTTGTGACTCCAGCTCACACGTGCCCACTGCATGAACTAAATGGCCACTGCGTGAACCAAAAATTACCACCGCGTGAACCTAAATTAACATGGCTTCCAAACTTTCAGGAACCTAAACCCACAATGACTTTGAGGCTGGCAGTTGCTGTCTCACTGCCCCCACCAGGGCCATAAAACTCCATATCCACTAGCACCCTCAGGGGACAGAGTATCACTGGTTCCATGCAGGTTAATTCAGAAGAGTCACAGCATAACATACTGAAGAGTCACAGCAACTAATTTTTCACAACCATCGTGAAAACAAAGCTCCTTGACTGCATCCCAAGCAGTGCTTCAGCTAATTCTCTAATTGTCTTCTCCGTACAAAGCTGGCTTCAACCTTTCTGGAAGGCACAGTTGGGTCTGGAGGAGGCCCTGCTGCTCTGCACCCTCAGAGGAGAAACTAGCTCCCGGGGGCTGTTGGATTCCGTGAATTAGATGCTATTAGCCATGCCAACTTGACAAACATAACCACAAACCCCCTAGATAGGGTTTTCAACACAATCAGATTCCAAACATAGGCACGAATTAATCAATCAATTTGAAGTTCCAACCTTTTTCCCTCTCTTCATCAAATTAGACTTTCTTTCTCTAAATCTGACTATAGCATGTATGCGAAATTGCCCCATACACACCCAGCACCTGGTGCTTGTCAACCTAAAACACAAAATGCACTATATAAACAATTTTCCCCTTTTTATAGTTACCAAAACCAAAAGTTATTTCCCTGCTACCTCAGCTGCCGAGGCTGCGGTTCTCCCTCTGCCCGGGGGAGGAGAAGGGGAAAGCAGCTAGGAGCTGTCTACTCTCTTTTTTTTTCTCAACTCCCTACAGCTGCAGCTGTCAAGTACCCCCGCCTCCGGAGAGAGGAGGGGGAGAAAAACAGCTGGGAAAAGCAGCCAGACAGAAGATGCCTTTTTTTTTTTCTCTTTCTCTGCCTGATGCAATTTGCTGCTGGGCTCCTGCCAGCCCCCCTGCAGCTCCAGTGGTAGCGGCCCGTCCAGGCGTAGCCTGGCACTGGTGGAAACTCAAGCCCCTCCTGACAAACAGAAATATAGTCCCGCGGAGACTGTCTCTTCCCCCCTGTACAAAACCTTGGTAAACTCAGCAAGAACATAGCTCGATGGGGGGGGGGAAATGCTCTCCTCCAAACCCGGGTCCCGGTTTTAAACCCAGACTGGCGCAGCCCCAGGGAACTGCTCCTTCCGCGGGTCCCAATTTTAAACACAGACCAGCGCAGCCCCAGGGAACTTCTACTTCCCCAGGTCCCGGTTTTAAACCCAGACCGGTGCAGCCCCAGGGAACTTCTACTTCCCCAGGTCCGGGTCTTAAACACAGACCGGCATGGCCCTGGGGGTGAAATAATGCCACTACCCCCGGGTCCCGGTCCGCGCCAAGCGGCGCAGCCCTATAAGCTATATAGGTCTCACTTCTCAGCAAGTACCCCTTATCCGGCGCAGCCCTGCAGGAGATCCTTTCCTGACAGGTCCCAGATTTCTCAACAAGCCACCATCCAGCGCAGCCCTGCAGGAGATCTCTTCCTGACAGGTCCTGGATTTCTTGATAAGTATCTCAGAGCCCAGTGCAGCTCCACAGGGAAAAACCCCTTCCCCCGGCAGCCCCAGGGATGGCAGTCCGGCACCAAACTTGACTCCTAAACGATCCCAGACTGACTACCAAAACTCCTGTATCTGCCTGGGACACTTTGACAACATGAGTAACACCGTGACCCCCATCCCAGAGTTTAAACACCATGTCCAAAACCAAGTGTATCACAACAACATCATAGACAGAAGATGAAGATCAACAGAAGCACAGGGAGTCAACTATATTCTGTAGCCTGCCACCCCAGCCCAATTTCCTACAAAAAACAGCAGTTCACTCCACAGGCTATGCATCCCACCTGCAAAGTCTACTTTGTCCTTGGCAACGGTGTGTTTCGTGTTCAGTATAACATTCTCGTCACCAAAAAAATGTATTAGGGAAGGGTTCGAGACATACTGAAGCTTGAAAACCAATTAAAACAGTTTATACAGAAGTTCTCCCTCCAAGGACGAATTCACTGTTTTATCAGTGAACTTGGCAGGGAGAATATAAACTACTGCAGGTGGCTGGGGCCAAACACAGACCAAAAGTATCAGCATAAATTCACCCTGGTACAGTAGTGTTCAGCCATGAGCCCGCTACCCATCTACATCCCCCCAGGTTATTCTGCTGCCAACATGACATTGTGTGCCAAACATAACCAAGCTGTTTCTGAGAATAAGGGGCTGGACTCAGACCCTGCTAATCCCTGGTCGAGGGTTGGGTAAGCCTTGATTTAAAGGAAAAAAGATCAGAGTTTGGGTTGGCGCTTTCTAGATTGTAGGGTTACCAGTCACATCTAATGAAAGGAACAGGTGCTGCTGAGCTAAGTCCAGGACAACAGCTTTTGCTAGTAAAAATAATGATTGCTTTTACTAGGAAAAAACTACTTGCTGACAGCAGAATAAGAGTTTTACTGTAGTAGAAACTGAAGGGTCTGCCTCCTCATAGCCATATATAAAAATAAATCTTTAAAGGTCAGCTTGTAAACAACTAGTGGTGTTGTCTCAAAGACCAGATGAATATAAAGGAATCTGTTTCAATTTTTGCATATATTTGCACACTTACTTGAATAAAAAGGCAGCTTGCTTTTGTTTAAAAATATTAAAATACATCATCATGGCCAGTCTTCGTGAACGAAGATTTGGGAAAGGTCTTTACCCTTCGAGCCTGTGCAGTGGATTTTTCTTTTTAGGTGAGACACAGTGTGCGCTGAACTGAGCCCACCCTTTAATCCTAAGGTTCATCTGCCGGGGCCGAGCAAGCTTGGACAGTGGCAGCGAGGTCCTCAGGACGTAGTTTTGTTTAGAGTGACCTTCTCTTAGATGGATGGCCTTACGGGGCTGATGAGCTCCATCTGCCAGGGGAAGTCCCCTGACCGAGAATTGAACCCGGGCTGTGGCAGTGAGAGTGCCACATCCTAACCACTAGACCACCAGGGGGTCCCCCATTAAAATACATGTAAAAAACATTAGGCTTATGGACAGTTTTTCAAAGGGTATCACCACAATCCCCTAGGAGTAAACCATACCTGTGCAGTGGCAAACTTCTGTGCTGAAAACCCCCAAGTAGTGGAGCTAATCTGGTTTTTTTCCCTTTTTTAAGAGATTCACTTTCGAAACTCGAAACACAGAGATCACATCAGGACATGCATGCTGGCCCATACAGAGTCATTGTTAGGGGTCCCAGAAGAGTCAGACATACAAACATACATCTGACCATCAGCTTTTAATTGCAGCCCAAGATAGTCTCATGTTTGTGGGGTTTTTGGATTTTCTTTTTGTTCCATGCCATGAAAAGAATGAAGTGCTTGTGCTTCTCCCATCATTTATGTATGGAAAATGTCCGGTTCTGAAATTGTGCACTTCCCACTTGGAAACAGATGACTATTTCAAATCTTGCTGGTTTTCAGTATTTCTCCCCCAAAACATGTCATGAGATGAAACATTTCAAGAGCATGATTTTTTTTCCCTGCACCATACCTATTTTTATTTCATTTTTTTGATTCTGACCTCTAATAATTTCCTGGTCCCTCTGAAACAAAGAATTGTCAACTTTATATTGTAATTGTAATTAGCATAAGCTGGTCTTGTTTAGTGTGACTTAGCAAAATAGAAAATTTATCCGAATATTTGAAACTGCTAACTGTAAATAGGGAACCACCCTTGTGCGAGAGACAGAAAGTTAATAACCGTTGCTTCAAAAACACGTAAACAGGCTTGGAGATATAGATAGCTAACTAACCATTGCTTTTAGGCACGTAGACAGGTGCTATCAAGAAAGACAGAAAATATGTCTTAGGCCTAAGTAAAATAGAATGCAATTGTAATGTGTGCTTAACCATTTAGTTTATCGGCTACTAGCCATAGAAATGCAAGAGTGTATGGCATTTATGATAAAATTGGTATATAAACCCACCAAAAATGTGGAAAGGTAGAAGGCACATTTGTAGGGTTAACCCTATGTCTTCTCCACCAAGGTGAAAAAAGGTGAAGCCAGACAAGGCCTAGAAAGCAGGTAAAGAGTTAAATTCAGAATATAGGTATAAGTCAGAATATAGGTATAAGCGAGAGCACAAAGAATTTGCCAATACTTAGCTCGGATGTACTGCCAGAACCTAGAGATTAGGTGGTACCGTACACTGGAAGAATGCACACACACCTAACTTAAGTAAGATAAGGGGCGAAATGGGGGCTTGAGTCCAAGAGTCTTGCAAAATTCACCATGGAGTCAGCAAAAACCAAGAAAGTTGAAAAGTTCAGCCGAGGAAGAGGAGTAAAATACGACCCCCTGAGGATGAAGAAACAGGAACGACCACCAAATATCACCCCAAAAGGACGACTCCACCCCAGACTCCGCCCAAACTCCGCCTATTATGAATATTATAATTAGATGTTGCAATTATATGAATATGTATGTGAAAAATTTGCAATCACCTGTAAAAATGGTATATAATCCTGTCTTTTCACTGAAGAAGCAGAGCAGTTTGTCCAGCGTGAGCTGGCTGCTCTCCAACGTTGCCTAAATAAACATACCTCGCTGCTTAAGGCTACAAACTTTGTCTCTAAGCATTTTTTCTGTTCGCGCCTTTTTGGGGGCAAAATATTGGCATCAAAGGTACTTTGGTGGACAATCTGTTTGTCAGTCAATTCCTTTGAATCACCTCAAAGTTTTATTTTCTGATACCGTTTTGCATCCTTTTGATATATTTCAAGGCCAGTTTGGATGGGGGTTTGAGCAACCTGGTCTAATGGAAGGCAGACTTGCCCATGGCAGATGAGCTTTAAGGTCCCTTCCAACCCAAACCATTCTAGGATTCTGTGATTGTATTTGCTCTGCCAGGACTTCTATTTTATTCCAACTGTCATCATCATCATCATCATCATCATATTCCTTTGGGATTTCGGTCAACCTGGCTGGCTACAACATGTACTGGCCAAAATAAAAGCTTTGTATGTCAGAGGTGTTGAATAGCTTCTCAGCACAGTTTACTGTACACAAAGACATCAGGAGGAGAAATTTCCTTACATCTTTCTCTTTTGTTCTATTGCAGCATTTTCTTCCTTTAGATCTGGTACCACAGGGCGGTTGCTTGTTGTGAATTTGCTTAAAGATTCATTTTACCATCTCTAATCCACTGATTCTTCCAACATTTCATGGGCTTGCTTCCTAACAAATGGGATTTTGTTGCCTTAGAGAATCGTGAGAGTCAAAAATTACTCACCAGGCAATTATTAGTAGAGATAAGGTAGAGAGCAGTTTTAATAGAAGGCCTTCAACCACAGGGGTACAGAGATTCACGCATGCCACGTGTCTGGGGGTTCCACAGTTTATGGTATAGTCCATCCAATCCCAGATCTATCCACCTCCCAGTTCTGTCCCCGACACGCCCCTCTGGAAATTGAGTCGGGGGTCCTGAGACCCCCTCTTCCTCATCTTCCTCTTCGGCACAGCACGTCCAGTCCTTGGAGCTCCTCCACAGTTCTGGGTTTTGAAGGTTGCTTTCTCTGTGGGATATCATGTTGTCCAAGCCAGGGTGCAAATGTTCTTAAACAGAAGGAAAGTCTACCTTGAGGGAAGTCTAAACAAGCAAAGAAATATAGAAAGTTTGATATGAAATGTGGAAAAGGGTTTGGGCATGTGTAAACTACTGTGCTAAAGGGTGAGCTAACTACAGCTACTTCTAAAATCTACAAAAAGCTAAAAATCAAAAAAATCCATAGGCATCAGTTTGAAACTTTCTTCTGATTTTTTTTAATTGCTACTAAGAAAATGAAGGGGGTCGGAGTCTTTAATCCCTGTTGCTTCATTTTTAAGGGCTAATTTGAGATTATCACAGGACAGGGAGTTCCCCAGTGTTATAGGTTAGAAATTCAGGAGAATTTTTCTTCCCCTGCTCAACTCTAAGAAAAACAGAGTGAGTGGGGGGAAGGGAGCCAATTAGCTTTCCTTACCCCTTTCCTTCCATTGGGGGGATGGGTCCCCATCTTCTTTTTGGCTCCTCCCACGACCTAAGACCACCCCCCCCAAGACCCCTCTCCCCACGTGGTGACCGCCAGAGCCCAACAGCGCCCCCTGCCGACCACGACAGAGAACTGCAGGCCCTGCACCTTCAGCGATCCAACAGCACCCCCTGCTGACCATGACAGGGTACTGCAGGCCCTGCACCTTCAGTGATCCAACAGGGCCCCCTGCAGACCACAGTTAGGACTGCACTAAAGGACAGAGAAGTATTCATTCAGACTTTTTATTTGTGGGGTTTTTTTCTAGGATTGCTGTCTAGTTTTTTTATGTTCTGTTACTGTTTTTGCCAACATACATATATCTTTTAATAAAAGGTTGTTATTTCTTCTGTTTTTTCCACACTTCCTCGATTAAAGCCCCTTAATTTTGAATTTACAATTGCTGAGAGAGAGAAGTTTGGTCTATCTCATAACTCATCCTCTTTAGCAAACATTCCAGTCCCATCAGACTGAGACACCCATGTATGCTTCGCATTCTATGAACTTATGAGAAATAAAACTACCAATTTTATTACAAATTTTAGAAAACTTATCAGCATATCGTGAGGTTGTAAGGTACCCAGTCCCCACTTGGGCCTGGTGCCAGGGCTCCTTGTGGCCAGGATAGGGAATTTTTAGGCAAATATCAAGTTCCTAAAAATGACAACCTCTTTGGCCATTTGGCCATTTTTGAGCACAGGGGTCTCTCTCTCCATGGGCTGAGAACAAAGGAGGATCCATCATTTTGACAGGGGATGCCTTTCAGCCAATCAGGAGGAGGGGAACGTCCCCCTTTTCGGAGAAAAAACCTTTTTAGACAAAAATGAATATATTAAACTGACCTGAAAGGGTGGAATTTTGTAAAACGTTTTGAATCCCTTGCGTGATTGATCCGCGTTTTGAACCTGTAGGCACCATGATGTTAGGGGTTGTTGCTGTCCTCTGGCATATAACCGTGCCAAGATACCTGTCACACCTGTCAATGTGCTTCAGTTTGGATACTAGTACTCTCATTGTGATAAGTACCTTTGAGTTTGTGCATTGGGTTTATTATACGACAAACTCAGCACCTGTGATTTTCATCCGGAATATGTCCTCAAGGATGCACTACTGTTCTAGCCTAAGCTGTTTCCTCTGGGGTTTTAAGGATAATAGCACCCATTCCTATGGAGAAACACAAGGGAATGTATTTGCCCAACCCTTTATTCAGTTTCCCTTTCGATACAATACAATGGCCTCTGGGAAGTTTAAATCCTCTGTAGATGTCAGAGACGTTTTACTTGTTGGGCTTCCTAACCTAGTTTGTGCCACTGTAGTACACCTGATATACCAAGTCAAGGCCAAGAACTACCGAGAAGGCGTCCAGGAGCCTGCCCCGGGGTGGAAAACCTCTAGTGGCATGGATTATGGGAAGACAGGGGTAAATTCCTAGAAAGTTGCTCAGCTCCCATAACATTGAAGCTCACCCTTGAACAACTCTTGAACCCTACAAAAATAATGAAAGCCATGAGGGAGAGAGGTCGTGATGGATCCATGGAGAGGCAGTTGGCCATGTGGGGCCTTGGCCATTGCCTACAGGAAGTTGCTCTGTATGGTGCAGCACTTCCAGGGAAAAGGAAAAGATGAAAACAAAATGCCTAATACCAAGGTGACTCAGGATAAGGCCAAATCAAAGGGGCAGACCAAGCCAACGGAGGTTGCCCCTATCCAAAGGAAGAAATATAAAGCCAAATCAGCTCACCCAGTTGATGATGATGGGGAGGCAGGATCCTCACAGGCGGCTGCTCCAGAGCCAGAAATCATCATTGAGTCTTTATCGTATAACAACCTCCAGAGCTTACAGACAGATGTTACTCGTCGTCCGAGTGAGCCCGTTCTGGCCTGGATGATCCGAGTTTGGGACTCTACAGGTGATGCCATAAACCTTGATGGTGGTGAAGCGAGGTTCTTGAGGTCTATTGCCCAGGATGTGGGTATTGAGGAGGCGTTTGTGAGGGAATCGAAGCCCCTGTCTCTCTGGGCACAGCTTTTGGACGGTGTGAGGGAGAGGTTCATTTACAGAGATTCCTTGCAGGCAGATCATTATACCACAGGCTGGAAGACCATAGAAGAAGGGATCCTACGGCTGAGGGAAATGGCACTGCTGGAAGTATTGTTTGGAGGGGATGGGCAACCCACCAATGATCCTGACAAGGTTAAGTGTACACCACAGATGTGGTGGAGCTTCACACGTATGGGGCTGTCCACACATAAAGGTTACCTGACATCAGTGCAGGCTGGGGAGAAGCAGGAGCCAGTGATGTCTGTAATAAATAAACTTCGGTTGTATGACAGTATGATCGAAGGACCACTACAGGCCAGCATCTCCACTGTAGAGACAATGATTAATGAGCTCAAGGAATTAACTACAGGGTTGAAAGAGAGGATTGAGGGAAGCAATTTCCATATGGCCCCAGTGAGAACCAGATGCCCCCCAGCTAGAGAGAGCGGACAGACCTCACGAACTGAGTTGTGGTACTTCCTAGCTGACCATGGAGAAGACATGAGATGGTGGGACAGGAAACCTACCCGTGCCCTAGAAGCCCGAGTACAGGAGTTGAAAGAGAGAGAAAAAGGGAAGTCTGTGAAAGTGAGTGCCATACCAGTATCCTGCGGGCAGGGATCTGACCCGCTAGAGGGTACCTCTCGTCGGTATTCACAAGAGGAAAACGGTGACTGGCAGGATGAAGACCAGTGTTAGAGGGGCCCTGCCTCTAGCCAGGTAGAGGCACGAGACAACCATGTCTATTGGACTGTGTGGATCAGATGGTCTGGCATGTCAGACCCACAAAAATACCTGGCTTTGGTTGATACTGGCGCTCAGTGTATGTTAATGCCCTCAGGACATGTGGGAGCAGAGACCATTTCCATTTCTGGGGTGACTGGAGGGTCTCAAGAGTTGACCATGGTGGAAGCTGCGGTGAGCTTGACCGGGAAAGACTGGCAGAAACACTCCACTGTGACTGGTCCAGATGCCCCATGTATCCTGGGCATTGACTATCTCAAGAACAGGTACTTCAGGGGCCCCAAGGGACATAGATGGGCTTTTGGAATAGCTACTGTGGAGATAAAGGCAGCTAAACAGTTGAACTCGTTGCCTGGTCTCTCGGAGAGCCCTTCTGCCTTGGGGTTGTTGAAAGTTGAGGAACAGCAAGTGTCAAACACCACCACAATAGTGCATCGCCGGACGAACCGAGACTCTATGATCCCCATCCATAAGATGATCCGTGAGCTAGAGAGCCAAGTGGTGATCAGCAAGACCCATTCACCCTTCAACAGTCCCATCTGGCCTGTGCGTAAGTCTAACAGAGAATGGAAATTGACTGTGGGCTATCGTGGCCTGAATGAAGCCACCCCACCGCTGAGTGTTGCTGTTCCAGACATGTTGGAGCTCCAGTATGAGCTGGAGTCCAAGACAGCGAAGTGGTATGCCACTATTGACATCGCGAACACATTCTTCTCCATTCCCTTAGCAGCAGAGTGTAGGCCACAGTTCACTTTGTTACAATCTGCTTAAATATTGCAGAAAGAACTTTTAGATTCGAATATGCCCTTAAGTAAAATTAAAACTCAAACAAGTTATCTGTTGATACCAAAACTGTTTTTTATTAATTGCTACGAGATGCAAACAGAAAGAGGAAAAAATCGGAAAAGGTTGGAAAATGCTAAGATTACTTTTAGAAGCAGAGAAAAGATACCACCAAAATCTACCTTTCAGTCCGAGCTGATCTGTGGGGTGGGGAGGGAGAGAGAGAGAGAGAGAGGTAGTTTTCTGCCTTTTTTTTTCTCTGTCTCTGTTGCTTTCAATGTTATCTCTTTAGCTGCAGGGGGTCTTAGTTCTCTGGAATGCAGCCAGGCTGTGGGCCTCGCCGCCGCTCACACCGGGCTGTGTCCCGGGCCGTGTCCCGGGCCATGCAGAGGTCTCGGTCTGCACCTCTCAGCCCTCAGAAATATGGTCAGGGTGGAGAACTCACGCAGGTAGCACGGTGGGTCTCAGTCCACTTCAAGACGGCAGAAGTCCAGTCTCTGGTGACGGCAGGTGGCTTACGGTGGCAGAAGAAAAGGTGAGGGTGAGGCAGAGGAGAGATCCTTAGCTGCTATAGCTAATCCTCTCTCCCACTCCTCTTTCCCCTGTTTTTCTCAAATTTTTCCTCATCTTTTATAGTGTTTAAAGGAGGTTGTGTGTGGTTTCTTGGCACGTAGCCCTATTCAGATGTTCCCAGAGATATGGTAACCATGAACAATAACAGGATCCTTTGGCAGGAAAACTCCAGTGGGAAGGTTCTGGTGAGAACTTCTGGTGGAAAACTGACACAGAAGTTTTGGTAGGAAGTTTTCAACAGGCAGAAACAATGGCGAAACATAATTTTTGGCATTTGTATGTTATCTGTTACACGTCACCCCATGGTTCGACATTGTTTCTTGGCACATCAAGGTAGTTTTCTTCAGTGGTGGTAATACGAATATAGCAAACAGAGGGGGAGAAAGAAACAAGCAAGCGGTCTATCATGCATTTAACTAGGTCAATGCCAGTAATTAGGAACAAAATTCCAATGAAAATTGCTATTCCAATTTGTGCTATCCATTTTCCCCATCCAGTGTTGGTGTATTGAGATTGTGTGAACAATTTCCCTTGCATTTCCGTGTGCATTGCCTTGGCATATTTGGGTGTGAACTGTTAGTTAAAATGGCTGAGGGAGCTGAAGTTAGAACAGAAGAGGCTTTTTGCCAAATGCCAAGGAGGAGTTTTGGCAGGTGAACAAGTTTTCTCATCTCCTATGACCACCTGTTGTGATCCAATTAGCAGTGGACAACAAAGTATGTTTTCATTATGTATCCAATGTAGTGTGAACAAGAACTGAGTGTCATAAGCAGTATATAAGGTGTCTTTCTTCTAATAAAGCAGACATTTTGCCGACCATAATGGCCTGTGAGTATCTGTCTATACCCCTCCATCAATAACTGGTGCCTAAAACAGGGACTCCAAATTCATCGAGTTCTGCGGGACGTAAGGCGAACAGAAGGAGCTGAGGGAAGCAGCTGTCACATGTAGTGCTGTCCCCAGCGCTACGAAAAAAGCCGTGTGCACGGTGAAACTGGAATCTCGCCTTGACCAGGTGAGTTGGCTGGGAGGAGAATGGGGCCCACGCTTTCCAAAGACAAAGAAGCAGTGGAAAAGCTCCTCCAATCTATAGCCCCTCTAAGAGAGCCAAATTATGACGAAAAAGCCCTTAAAGTGTTAATAGACTGGGCAAGAGCTAAAAAATTAATTACTACCGCTCAGGCCGCCTTTGAGGTATCCACTTGGGATACTATAAAGGAACAGTTATGGGACGAGATTTCTAAGGGATCAAAGGACGCTACAAAATATCCTACGATTTGGTGTCTGGCAGTTGAATTGCTGGAAAAGTATAATTCTATGCAGCGAGCATCTGCGGCTGCAAAGGCGGCTGCAAAGGCAATTCTTCAGGGAAACGGCGAGATCGTGGAGCAAACGTGTGTAGAACAGTTTTTTTTCGGGGAGGTCTCATTGCCTGCGCCTGCAAAGACGTGATCGGTAAAAGTCTTAAAAGCCGCGGGTTTGTCTCGGTTCAGCAGCGCTCCTGCGCTGGCAGAAAAAGTGGAGCCCACAGGGAACAAAGCTGGCGCCGTGCCATTGGCACACCCCACTACTGCACCTGCTCTGCCAACACTGCCACCTTCTACTGAGCCTGCACCTGCTCTGAGCGCTGAGTCAGCGACTGTTATTTCACATGCACCGCCTGGAATAGCACTGCTAGGAGCCTCCGTGTCACCTGGTGTAGCTGCACGGGTACTGTCCGGAACCACCATGTCGCACGAATTTACTCGAACCCGGAAGAAACCCTCCGAGGCTTGCCGCTATAGCAACTGGAACTATTCCGAAAAAAGCTGCTGCTACGCCGATAGGAGCTACCACGGGAGGAATTGCCAGCTTCATACCAACGCTGCGGCAAAGGAAGGAAGAAACAACGAATCATGACAACATGGAACAGCGCTTTCCCCCGCTTCCGTCTCCAAGTTTATCCTCTGATGAGGAGAGCTCGGAAGATGAAAGTGAGAAGATTGCTATGCTTGCAACGAAAGATCAAATGGACAATTTGTTACACTGTTTCAAAGAGCTCAAGTCTCAATTAGCAGAGAGACAGTTCGCGCCACAAAATCCAGACTTTTTCAAGGTTCCAGCCTCATCTACAGTGTCAGCATTGCCTCCTCCAAACCCCTCTCCTGCGATGCCTAGGGTGGGAACTTCTGGTTTAGGGGTTCCAGCCTTGCCGGGTGGAGGGAGGAGGAGGGAGGGGGTCAGTGTTAATCCAGCACAGAATTGGAAAAACATCATACAGGCGGCTGCCTCTGAAGGGGATTTCAAGCTCTTAGAATCTAGTGCTTTTCCTGTATTTGTAGATAATGCAGGAAATAATTCCTGGGAAGCTATAAATTGGAAGATCATAAAAGAGGCAAAGGCAGCCATTTCCCAATATGGTTTAAAGAGTAGTTATACACAATCAATAATGCAACATCTTTTTACTGCGAATTTGCTAACACCATTTGATACACGTATGATAATAACTATGTTGCTTTCTCCTTCTCAGCAGTTACAATTTTTTAACAAATGGAATACCAGCTATGCAGCAGCTACTTCACAGCCAAGGCAGCAAGGACACCCTCTCTATGGCGTTACCTCTGACGCACTCATGGGTCTTGGTCAGTATGAAAAAGCAGAAATGTAAGCACAGTTTCCAGATGAGGTATTACAAACTAGTCAGGATTTAGCTTATAAGTCGTTGCTTGTAGTAAGGGATGCAAAGTCAGGACCCCCATGTACTTTGATCAAACAAGGGCCCAATGAGTCATATAATCAGTTTGTAGATCGTTTGCATCAGTCAATAGATACGGATCCAGATATGGATCAGGATTTAAAAGCAAGATTTCTGGACTTGTTGGTCTATGATATCGCCAATGATAAGACAAAGCAAGTTTTAAACACAATACTGAGGGGTGTTGGCACAGCTCAACTCCTAGAAACTGTGACAAGGATGATTAAGCAAGAGGACGCAGCCTATCTCGCTACTGCAGTAGGTGCGGTAGTAAGACCTCTTATGACTGGGAGAGGAAGGAATGTTAGGAGGAGAGAAAAGGTGTGTTTTGCTTGTGGTCTGAAGGGCCATGTCAGGACTCGGTGTCAAGCATTTCCTTTGCCGGGAACTGCTCGTCCTGCAATAACATCAGGACCTCCTGTTACAGCAGGAGGGTCAAGGTGGTGCAGTAATTGTCAAATGAATAACCATAACATAAATGAGTGCAGAAGGCAGGGAAACCCGAGGCGGAGTGAGATGCACTCTCACACGATGACAGCAAATCAGGGTGCTTGGAACGCTGCCATGCAACCACCGCAGGAAGCGTCGGTGTGGACCTGGCAACAGCAGTAGGTACTATGCTTGAGACTCAAGATGTGCACTTGATTGATTCTACATTGCAAGGACCTTTAGGTAGAGGATTGAGTGCTCATTTGGTAGGACGTTCATCTTTGTCTCGTCAGGGAATTTTTGTGGTGCCAGGAGTCATAGATGCAGATTCTACAGGTGTCATCAAAATCATGGTATACACTCTAACACCACCAGTTTTCATTCCTGCTAACAGTAAAATAGCTCAGTTGGTGCCTTTTAAAGCAGAAGTGCCTAATGCAGAACCAGTGACACGGGGAGATGGAGGTTTTGGTTCGACAGGTTCCCCTGATGTGATGTTAGCAGTAGACATAAAGCAGGGAAAACCCGAGGAAAATGTAATTGTACGGCATCCTAATGGACAGTCCAGCACTATGACTATGCTTCTTGATACCGGGGCTGACATTTCAACTATTCCCAAGCATAAATGACCTTAAGCATGGCCTGTGGAAATGGCACCCACAGGAGTTAAAGGAGTAGGTGGTGTACAGCAGACATAGATCAGCAAAGATGGGATAACTTTTCAGTTCTCTGATGGAGTAATAGAGGGGACATGTCCTTATATGTTATCTTTACCAGTAGGCCTAATAGGTCGAGATCTGTTGGGGGAAATGGGAGCACATCTGGTTATTTCTCCTTTTCGGGAGCAGCCATTGATAGGTAGCCAACCTTAAAACTGCAATGGAAAACAGAAAAACCAGTATGGGTAGATCAGTGACCGCTGAAGGAGGAGAGGCTGCAAATAGTACAGCAATTAGTTCAAGAGCAATTGGATGGAGGACATATTGTTCCATCTACAAGTCCATGGAACACTCCCATATTTGCTATTCCAAAGAAATCAGGAAAATGGAGATTATTACATGATCTGCCAGCTGTCAACGCAATCATGGAGGATATGGGAGCTTTGCAGCCCGGTCTGCCTTCTCCTGTGATGATCCCCCATGATTGGGTCATACTGGTAATAGATTTAAAAGACTGTTTTTTCACGATCCTTTTCCATCCAGACAATGCTGTCAGATTTGCCTTTACAGTGCCTTCAATTAACAAAGCAGAACCAGCACAGCGTTTTCATTGGGTAACTCTTCCCCAGGGGATGAAAAATTCACCCACCATGTGTCAAATCTATGTTGCATGGGCCTTGCAGTCATTTCGGACCCAACACCCTGACTTATTAGTATATCATTACATGGATGATGTTCTGATAGCAGGAAAAAATCTGAATGTGCCAATGCTGTTACAGCAGTTAGAACAAGAGTTGGGTCATTGAGGCCTCAAAATTGCCCCTGAAAAGATTCAGAACCAGGAGCCATGGCAATACATGGGTTGGACCATCACAAATGGTATAGTGAGACCACAGAAGTTAGTCATTAACACTGCCATAAAAACCTTGACTGATGTACAGAAGCTGATGGGTGACATACAGTGGGTCAGACCTGTGTGTGGAATAACCAATGATAATCTAGCTCCTCTGATGCCTTTGCTAGGGTTAGTTGCTCAGGCAGGACTTCCTAGAGAACTGTCAGAAGATCAAAAGACAGCTATAGTTAACATCTCTGAAAAGATAGCTGCAGGATATGCCTGTCGAATAATAGAGGAACAACCAGTGCAGTACCTAATTGTCAATTCTGGAGAGAGCAAAAAGCATCCATTGGGCATCATCTGTCAAATTGCAACCAGCATAAGAATTTTGGAATGGGTATTTTTACCATATCATCCCAAAAAGACAATCATGACACTACCTGAATTGTTTGCACAGCTTGTCATAAAAGGGCGACGGAGAATTTGTGAATTAATTGGCAAGGATCCATCTGTACTATTTGTACCAGTCGCCCAGAACTATTTGGAGTGGTTGTTTGAGAAATCAGAACCATTTCAGATAGCTATGGCAGACTTTGAAGGTCTGGTCACAAATCATCATCCATCAGACAAATTGTTGCCTTTGCTGCAACATCAGACAATTGAGCAGCTTGTGTTGCGTTCAGATGATCCAGTTGATGGGAATACTGTTTTTACAGATGCTGGAAGAAAATCTCAGCGTGCAGCAATTACTTGGCAAGAAGGAACAGAGTGGAAACATAAACTGCTTCCAGGTGTTTCAGGTGACACACTGCAAACCCTTGAATTGAGAGGTGTAGTGTGGGCCTTGAACTTCTGGAAGGAAGAACCTGTTACTGTGGTTTCAGATTCACTTTATGTAGTAGGTACAGTAAAGGCGGAGGGGGTCAGACAGAAATGCACACAAATCCATATGATTGGCAAAAATGTCCGCTTTATTAGAGGACAGACAGCTTATATGCTGCCTGTGACACACAGACATGTGATTCTTCCCCAGGTTACATTGGATACATAAGGAAAACATACTGTGGTGTACAGTACTAATTGGATAACAGCAGGTGTCCATAAAACTTGTTTTCCTGCCAAAACAACTCCTTCACCTTGGCACAAGGCATGCAGCGCCATATTAGTGGCGCAGTATTTTTTACTGTCTGCACCCAGCCATGCCAAGGTAAAGGTCTCAGAAATGCAATTGAAATTGTTCACACAATTTCTGTCCTCCGACAAATCCCCCGTTGAAGTTTGAACAATTTAAATTGCATTTCTGTAACATTCCTTATTGTATCCATAACATTTCAGTAAATACAGACATACAATAACACTACTATCATTAATAAACTTAACAACCTATTGACCCCAAGATGTGCGCTCTCAAAGTGTGCCTAAAAGTGCTTCTTTAAATGTAGGGTTTATTCTTAAAACTTCCACTCCGTCCAGAACATCCTTGGAAATGGAACTCCATTAAACTCTGGGCCATATGTCTTCTGTTATTCTTTTTCACACCTTGGCCCTTAAATAACACAATGACGTAATCATATATTAACACTGGATCTTCTGTTTCTATTGCACTCTTTGCATACCATTCTATTGCAGCCCGGAGAGTTTGTTCAGGATTTTTTGCCATTTTACGTAAAGGTATCGGTGTATTTGTTTATCTGAAAGTGTTTGCGTATGTGTAATTGAATATTCACACATATACATGCATACATTTTCATTCATTCACTTTCACACGGTAGCCACCATCATTCAAACACACTTCACGCAAACATATTTTTGAATCTCATTTCACCGTGTCTCGTGAATTACGAAACCATACTAATTCTCTAGTACCTTATGATGTTTAAGCTTCTCCACCAAACAGGTAAACTTTCCTCCACCCGTACCCAGTGAATAATCTAAGATCTTAACCTTCTATAATTATATGCTTAAACATACTAAAAAATTGTGCTCCAACAAAACTAAAAATACTGTGCCTTAACAACACTAAAATGTGCTCATAATGCTGAAAAATTGTGCTCTTGTAATACTTACTTTAAAGTTCGTACAATACACGCTCTTAAATCCTTAATTTCATGTGCTTAAAAACAATATACTAAAAAGGTGTATATGACTAAGAAAAACTATGTTTATAATACCAAAAAGAACTGTGCTCCAAAAACTGTGTTCTAACAATATTGAGGAAACTGTTAGCAACAACAGCTCCTGATGTTACCATTGTTACCTGCAGAAAACAGCATCAACCTTGTTCTTTCTTTCCAAGGTTTCAGTTATCATGCAGGCAGCTACGAACACCTGTGTACAAAAAAACCCAGCATATGAAACAACTTTTGCAAGGGAACTAAGGGGGCTGCCACCTGTTCTCTCCCCGTTTCTGTCTTGCAAAAGTGTTTTACAAATTCTTAAATCACTGACCCCTATACCAAATACATAGCATTGTTTGGCAATTTGGTAGTAGTTTTCAAACTGGACGAGCAATCCACCCTTTCAAAGTTTTTCTAGTTTGGATATGATATAGAATTTTACCCCAAAAATTGTAATTGCACAATCACATATAATCTTGGGAAGACTCGTAAGCCAAAAGGTTTCTGTCATATGCTGATTCCAAATAAATCTTGCTACCCACTGTAACACTACTGAGATGAAACACAGACAAATACAAGCACTGCAAAATAGTTAGTCTCATGTAGAGTTCCCAAACCACACCAGTCTGCCTGATCTTCACAAACATCACTGGTGTGACTTGAGCAGCACAGAAACAGATCGTTGTATACAGCGACAACCCTTAGGCCTCAGGATGTTAAAAGTTCTATAGTTTTCCATTGTCTTCCTTTCCCCTTAGTGACACGTCTGCCCCATCTCAGGAGGCAAAACCAAGCACAATTGCAGACACTCTGCACACGCCATCACATATGTCCTTCACTTCTTGAAGCCAGCGCTTAGCTCTAGCCTCTACCTTTAAGATTGCTGCAAGAACAACTTGGCAGCACACAGTTCAGGAGAGTTTGTTTCCAAATTTCAGTCAAATTCATAATACAAATGTAATCATATTATAACTTTCTATGCTGGAGAAAAATGCAAGTTTTGATTCCAACTCTGATTCTTGCTTGCTAGCAATATAATACCACATACAAAGAGAATAAGTGGAAACACCTTGTTGGTGACAGAGATTTCCTTAACTCTGGAATAGTAGATTCAGGGATCTATTAGGGCAAGAGGCCTGCTATACAAGAAAGAAAAAAACAATGCATTTCGTTCTTTAAGATGCATGGCCTGCATTGAATGGTTAATGCATGGTTGTAGTTATTGTTCTGATTTATACAAAGATGACAAAAGCAATTAGAACAGTTTCTCTAATTTACTGCATTTTACATCATCTTCTCAGTCTCGGACTAGGTTCACCGGAGCCACAGATTGGCTCCTCTTATTCATGACAATTACTAATGATAGATTGAGAATGAACATTTTTGACTTGTGATATAACCAGACGAATAAGGATTATTTGAAGGCATAGGAGAGGTATTGTTAGTCATACCGATTTCAATAACAGGTGCATCCCAGGGCTTTTCAATACAGACCATGCATTTCTTGCACTTGGGATCAAATTAAAGATTTTGTGTCATTTTCTCTCTTTCTCCAAAATTATAATTAACACTATCTCAGCAGGAGACTAAAAATATAACCACAAAATCAAAAATATAACTACAAAGGTCTTTCTCTTCAGAACACTGTAGAAATGTTGCCCACTACTCCAAGAAGGAAGGAAAAATTAATTACGTAAAAGTTAATTTACTTACTTTTCAATATATTTAGCACATTTAAGTCTATGACAGTGAAAAAATACTGTTTGATTATTCTGTTTAATACTCAGCCTTAAGCTACATGTGCAGTTCAGAAGAATAGAGAAGGCCAGATTCCAGCTTGCAGTCGGTTCCTTAGATCTGAGCTACATTATTTGTTCGTATTTTTTTCCTTTTACCTATGAAATTTTGGTAAGAGAACAAAATTCACAACATAAGCAGCACAAAGGAAAACAAATAACTAGTTTTAAGAACATGTAACTCCATAATTGTGGAACAACAGCACAGAACAGGTAAAAACCACACCTGTTATATTAAAATCCTAAATCACTCACAGGTTTTAAATCATTTCCCAAATGTAAAGCTAACTAAATCTAGCTTTGAGATTGTTATATTGGGAGGCAAACTAGAAAAATTTTACTAAATTCAACCTGACTCTAGTAACTCAGTTTTATTGCAATCTCTACTGATTTCCTGACAGATTATCATGTGGTCTCCAGACATTTCTGCTTTATAAATCAAATGGACATAAAAAGTTCTAATTCATGCATCAATGGTTTTGGAAAAGTGTAATTTAGCAATCTGCTCTTTTATCGGTATAAATTAAACACACACATTTTGCATCTTGTTAGGTTATTTTAAAAAGAATCTGAAATTCATGTAGTGTAACTGACATAACATCAGTGCCAAGAGAGATAAGTCAAACTTCACAGCATAGTGTGTGCTTGAGTAGTGTTTTTAGAAAAGCAATTAGGCTGTATGCTATATCAGCAGTTATAAAACATTTAAAAACGTTTAAATATGTTTCGTTTGACCAAACTGCTCTGTACATACTGTACGAATCCAAGACAGAAAATATATATTAAAATCTGAAAAAAAAAATGTACTTGCTGCTATTTTATAAATAGAATATTAACAATTGCTTAAGCAGTACATGAAATGCAGCTCAAAGGTGCAACTCTGTCACAAACACAGAAGAGAAAAAAAAATAATGAATTCACTAAACTTGACCAAGGAAAAGAAATAATATCAGACAGGAATGTAAACTAAACATCCAAATGTTAAAATCAGCTGAGTAAACTTTTTTAAAACACAATTCTAAAGATGTGATTTCCACTGTCACAATCACTTCTCAGTTTATAACAGGAAGATAGAGAGATGTTTTATCTAAGAATTAAGGAAATCCTCAGCCTGCTGGCTTTCCATTTATCTTATTTGCAAATTTGTAGTTTTTGTAAGGTAAGTTCTACTCTCTCCCTAGTTCTGAGAAACTGCTGGAGGTGGTTTGAGTCCTACCCAGTTGCTAAGCAACAAATGATCTCTATTGTGTGAACCTTATGTCTCCTCCTGCTAAGCCTGAACACGAAATTTGGGCAGAAGGTCTTTACAGGGGTAAAATGTAACTAAAAACAAGGCAATTCACTAAAGCTTTTATATAAAGATTCATTCTCTGGGAAACTCTGTTGATGGAAGGGAATGGACAGATGCTCTCGGATCAATGTGATCAGGCAAAATGCCAGGTTTATTAGGAGAAAGACAGCTTATATAGTGTTCATGACGCTTAGTTTCTTGTTCACACTACATTGGTTACATAAGGAAAACATGCTGTGGTGTACAGCACTAATTGGATAACTGCAGGTGTCCATAAAACTTGTTTTCTTGCCAAAAGAACTCCTCCTTCACCTTGGCACAAGACCTGCAGCCATATTAGTGGTGCAGCATTTTTTACTATCTGCACCCAGCCATGCCAAGGTGAAACACACAGAAATGCAAGGGAAGTTGTTCACACAATTTTTATCCTGTAACAAAACTCTTAAAATTTCTTGCATGATAACTTTTAGTAAAACACAATCTTTTATTTTTAAGTTATCTACAAGTGAGTAGAAGGACTAAAGAGAGAGATTCTGCTTTCTCTTCTCAGTTACTGACATGCTTGGATTCTGCAGGGCAACTCCCCCGCAAGCCAGTCACCGCCAAGCTGCTGTTCCCCAGGCTGCTCCGTGCACCATGCAGCTCCCGGGGATCCCCGCAGAAGTCTGGCTGGCTCTGCAGAAGTAGCTGTCGGCGTTGCCTCTGTCGTTGAGGTGCCTCTGCCGCCTTTTACCGTGGCTGCCAGTGCCGCCTCCCCCACGGCCGAGCTCGGCGCAGCGGCAGCCCCAGCCCGCGGCTCGCAGCCCTGGCGCGCGGCCCCAGCACCCGCACCCCGGACTCTGGCAGCTTTTTGAGTAATCCTAAAGGGAATTTTTATGCTTTTATGTGTACCCGAGACACTCTAACGGGAGGAAATTCTCCCGGACTCTCATCTCTGGGTTTTAACAGTTACTAACAAACGTATGGTCGCTTCTACACACACACACAACCCCCAACACACACACTAGCACGGTACCGTTAGCAATACAGTGAGTTCACAACAACATTGGACACGCAACACAATTAACATGAGAGTTAACAAAAATACGGGAAGGCAGTTCTCTAGCCTGCCTCTCCTGTCAACGAGAAGTGGCACTTTTTCGGTGTTACTCGTTGTGCTAATATAGCATCTTCTAATGCAAGGCTCAATAGCTGCTATTTTCTTTCATATGTACCATACCTGGAAACGGTGTGGTTTGTTTTATTTTTTTGGTTTTGGTTTTCGTTTTGGTTTTTTTGTTTTTCTTTTTGGTTTGGGGGGTTTTTTTTTGGTTGTTTTTTTTTTTTTTTCCGAAAACAGCGTCTGTTGCCATGGCAGCGATTCACAGTGGCTTTCTTCCGCGTTTCATGGTGGCTTCAGGCGCTAGCGATGCAGCACCATCTAGGGACACAGAGGGTCCTAGCAGTGTTGGTCCAGGCGACACATGCGCAGTAGCAGGCACAGTGAGGAGCGACACTGCCCACTGCGCAGCTGCAGTAGAGAGCTGCGTTGGCATGGCTCCAGCTTTATTCTCCACCGCTACTGATTTTCCTGCAGCCTCTACACTTTCTGCTGCCACATACACGGTGCTAAATGGAGGTGACCCCGCTGCTTTTAAGGTTTCTAGCAGTCATAACGTCGCAGCTGCAGGCACGGGGATCTCCCCTACAGCGGACCGATCGGGGTGGGGATATGCCGTAGTCCCGCCATCTCCCTACAAAGCTGTTTGAACATTTATGAGTTCCCGTCGCTCAGAACATAACTCTTGTAGCGACTCAACTGCCAGACGCCAAATCATAGTACACTTTCTAGCGTCTTCCGATCCCGCAGAGATCCCGTCCCAAAACAATTCCTTTATAGTACCCCTTATGGACACCTGAAAGGCGGTTGGAGCAGTGGGAAGTAGATTCTTCGCTCTCACCCATTCTATTAACCCCTTAGGGGCTTTTTCATCAGAAACAGGCTCTCCTAGAGAGATTATATATTGGAGGAGCGTTTCCACAGCCTCATCCTCTTTGGATGCCGCAGGCCCCTTGCTCTCTCCCTCGGTCGACTCACCTAACCAGGGTGAGGTTTCTCTGTACCATGCGCATGGCTTTGTTCTGTGACGCCGGGGACAGCATCGCCTCCCACGACCGCTTCCTTCAGCTCCTTCCATTCGCCTTACGTCCCTGCAGAACTCGACAAAGTAGGACTCCCTGTTAAACGGGCGCCAGATATCGGCAGAGGGGGTCAGACAGAAATGCACACAAATCAATATGGTTGGTAAAAATGTCCACTTTATTAGAGGACAGACAGCTTATATGCTGCCTGTGACACACAGACATGTGATTCTCCCCCAGGTTACATTGGATACATAAGGAAAACATACTGTGGTGTACAGTACTAATTGGATAACAGCAGGTGTCCATAAAACTTGTTTTCCTGCCAAAACAACTCCTCCTTCACCTTGGCACAAGGCCTGCAACCATATTAGTGGCGCAGTATTTTTTACTGTCTGCACCCAGCCATGCCAAGGTAAAGGTCTCAGAAATGCAATAGAAATTGTTCACACAATTTCTGTCCTCCGACAGTACAGTACAATGAATCGAACGGGCAATGGTCAAAACCCTGAAAAATAAGATCTTAGCAGCACTCATGACACAGTTGCTATATTTGCTAGATCAGCGCACACAGCCCTATTTTATCAGTCCTTTTAGAAGCCATCAAAAGCTAGATGGTGGTTTAGCAATTGGGAATGATGGAACAGATAAATTGGTAGCACCTGCATGGACTGGTCCTGCAGTAAATAAGTTTCAGCAAGCAGTTCTGTCTCATGAATTTTTTCATCAGTCTGCAGATGTATTAGCCAGGCAGTTTGTGCTCACTTCCACAGATGCACGAGGAATTGTACAGGCCTGTTCAGCCTGTCACAAGAACAGGCTGGGCATTGGTTTGGGAGTCAATCCTCAGGGGCTACAAGCATTGCAGCTTTGGCAAATGGATGTCACTCATGTTGCTGAGTTCGGGAGGTTGAAATATGTGCATGTATGCATTGATACCTTTTCTCATGCCATGTGGGCCTCTGCCCAGGCTGGGGAAGGTGCCAAATATGTCATTCATCATATGTATGCATGCATAGCAGCCCTAGGGATCCCCACAGAAATTAAAACCAACAATGGATCCGGTTATACCTCACAACGTTTCCGAAGATTCTGTATGAATTGGAGTATTTCTCATGTTACTGGTATAGCTCACTCTCCTACAGGTCAAGCTATCACTGAAAGAGCTCACGGAGTTCTGAAAACACTTTTGCAAAAGCAGAAGGGGGGAGAAGAGTTAGCCAGTCCACATGACCGACTTGCAAAAGTGTTATATGTGCTGAATTTTTTGCGGTTGATGGGTAATAGAAGAGACCCTCCCATTGTTATTCATAACACTTCCTTGCATTCGGGTCTGGTAAGTCAACAGGCAACAATTAAAGTGCAATATAAGGATCCAGAGACAGGGGAATGGAAAGGGTCTGCAGAAGTGAAGATGACTGGAAGAGGGTATGCTTGTATCCTAACAGACACAGGTGTTTGCTGGCTACCAGTACGATGGGTAAAGCCTTGGAAAGAAGCTGGTTCTTCAGAACAGGGCTGACGCTCTTCCTGTAGGTAACAGTAGCACTATCAGAAGCTGTTGTATATAATAGTTTTTTCAGTATTATAAAAGCACAATTTTTAGTATTATGAACACAATTTTTTTTAATATTTTTAAGGCACATAAGTCTAAGAAGCACATAATTATAGAGGTTAAGAATTTAAGAGAGTGTGTTGTATGAATTTTGAATTATTCACTCCATGTTGGTGAAGGAAAGTTTATCTGTTTGGTTAAGAAGCTTTAACATTATAAGGTATTAGACAATTATAACTTTTCAGCCTATAAAACACAGTGAAATGGAACTCAAAAGTATGTCTGTGTGAATGTGTGTTTAATTGGTGGCCACCGAGTGAAAGTGAATGAATGAAAGTGTATGCATGTATGTGTGTGATATTGAATGGAGTTCCATTTGCAGAAGTGTTTTATATTGAATAAAAAGTTTTAAGAATAAATCTTATATTTAGAAGCACTTTTAAGCAAAATTTAAGAGCACAAACCTTGAAGTTAATAGGTTGTTAAGTTTGTTAATGGTACTAGTATTGTTATATGTAATCATGTTTATTAATAAGAAATGTTATGGAAATGCAATTTAAATTGTTCAAAACTTAATCAGGGGATTTGTTGGTGTATTGAGATTGTGTGAACAATTTCCCTTGCATTTCCGTGTGCATTGCCTTGGCATATTTGGATGTGAACAGTTAGTTAAAATGACTGCAGGAGCTGAAGTTAGAACAAAAGAGGCTTTTTGCCAAATGCCAAGGAGGAGTTTTGGCAGGTGAACAAGTTTTCTCATCTCCTATGACCACCTGTTGTGATCCAATTAGCAGTGGACAACAAAGTATGTTTTCATTATGTATCCAATGTAGTGTGAACAAGAACTGAGTGTCATAAGCAATATATAAGGTGTCTTTCTTCTAATAAAGCGGACATTTTGCCGACCATAATGGCCTGTGAGCATCTGTCTATACCCCTCCATCAATAATCCAGTGAGTCCAAAAGACTCTAGGATGTTGGTAACCCATGTTCCATCTAACACTTCTGGCGGTTGCATTGCATAAAAATTTTTAGTGTGGTTACTTATTTCTCTCATTGTTGTTCGTGTCTCCTCAATGGAGGTTGAAGCATTATAAATTGTTACACAGCATTCGGTTTATGATAAATTTAACATTCCACAAACACCTTGTTCTTTTAACAGTAACATATCTAATGCTAATCTGTTTTGCAATGTCATCTTAGCAGTTTGCTGGACTTGAGTGTTTAATTCTCCAAATGCATGTTGTGCCCAATTGCTTAAAACACTTAATTGCCAGGTAATATCTTCTAATACAAATTGGTGTCTTTTTAAGGTGACATAGGGGGTAAAGAACTTCTCAAGAAAAAGGGATGCTTTTTGCCTGGTGGTGTAATAATCTGGAAAATCAACTCCTTTGATTGCCCATTTTGGCCTTTGTGTTGATTTTGGAGAGGGAATAACACTGCAATGATGACGTTCTTTAGACCCTTTAGTAAAAGTAAAGACATGTCTGGGGCAAAGAGAAGGAATTCCAGGACTACACCTAAGTCCAGCATGCTGCTCTAATGACAAATGTGAATAAAACTTTCCATCAGAGCATCCCCAAGCCATTCCCAGAAGGGCTATATATTTTGCAGTTTTACAGTCAGTATTGTCTGCATGATCGAGGATGGTGATTTTTGGTTTAGTATTTATTGGAGTACCGTGGATTGGGTAGTGGGTGTAGGGAACTCCACAGGGATTAAAAAGATATCTGTAGGTCGAGTTACAGGATTCGTTCTAATTCTGAGTGAAAATCACGTTTCTGGAGGATCTCCTGGTCCTTCTTTGCATGTTATAACCTTTGAGCAATTGAATAAAGGACTTTCTTCTACCTGAGGTACGGTAAATTTGGGTTCTGTAAATTTGGATTTAAAAAATGCTTGTACAGACCATGCCCACATTAAGTTTTTCCGGTTAATTGGAGTTATATTTGTTACATTAGGAAGTTGTACACACCAGGAAGGACTAAAAACTGTGGCATATTTACTTTCGTATACATCTGGTGAGTATAATGGGTCAAAGAGTGGATCCCATGTGTAAATAAGACAGGGTTGTCTAGCATTATATTCCTCAAAGGTTATTATTCCAGGTTTAAATTCAGCTTTACGTGATGTAATAGATGGGTGAGGGGATTCAGTTTGAGATAAGATGGTTATATTTACCTTTGGACGTATTGTTTTACAATATTTGGTGCGTGACATCCAGTCTTGAGTCGTATTAGGAGGTGGGGTGTAAGTTTGGTAAAGGCCATGCACTATAGGGATACCTTTCCAGAGTAGTTGGGTTTTGTTGGTCTTGTTGGTCCACTTTTCGGGTAGGGGCAATGGGGCTGTCACACTAGCCATGTTAAAAACAAAAGATAAATTCAAAGGTATCATAAAAAAATCGCAATCCTTGTTCAGCAGACTCTCGTAAAGTTACACATATACCCTGATCGGTATGATTCCATATTTTTGCAAACCCTTTGACTAGTTCCCAGGCAAGGTTCCTTTGATTTTCACTTTTAACAGTCTGTTCTGTTGAGCATATGTACAAGGTAAGTAACCATACAAACATAACTAACAAATTATAAGTTACCAGTAAACTGAACCATAGTCCAAATCTGAGATTATTCATTCACAGTTCTGAATACTTTTCTCCGTTGGGCAGTTACCTGTAAAAGAAAAGAAAAAGATCTGTCTGGCCCCTTTTAGGGCCCAATATTAAAATGTAGGAACAATCCACCAAGAGCTTATTTTGTGTTCTTTGCCATAAGCATCTTTTGCTTTCCAGGTGTATATGTTCAAGGGAGTGGTGAGTACCATTGGTACAGCTCCTACAGAAGGTAGTTCCACTAATACAGGTTGTCCAGGAAGGTGAGAGGGTTTCTGATTACTCTCAGGCTTTGATGTTGCTGGTATCAGAGAGGGAGGCTGTGGATAAAAAGCTGTGAGTCTGGGACAGCCATTTACTCCCCATCTGTCATTCACCATTTTTACAGCATCCCATAGTCGCTCAGTCCAGTTGGATTTCTGAGGTTTTAGAAATCGTTTAAGCAGGCCATTTGTTCTTTCCACTATGCCATTTGCTTGTGGATAATATGGTGTGTGAAATATCCACTGGATTCCTTCTTCCTTGGCCCACTCCTGGACGATGGCAGCTGTGAAATATGACCAGTTATCTGATTGGATAGATACAGGTTTTGGGAAAAAACTGAACCACATTTTAAGAGCTTCTAGAGTGTTTGTACTGATTGCTCGAGGGAAAGCTTCTGTTTGCACTAATCCTGACCTGACTTCCACTCCCACTAACACATACTATTTTCCTTCAGACTTTTGAAAGGGTCCAATATAGTCTGCCATGTGTCCCACAGCCCTTTTCTGTCTCTTATATGTAACGGGGGTCATTCTAAAGGGTGATGCTCGAGTCGGGTTCTGCACTGTTCACATGAGGATATGCAGGCGCGACACATCTCTCGAGTTACTGGCCATCCCCTGCTTCCTGCTTCTCTGTATAGGTCTTGTGCTCCTGTGTGCTGTCTCTTTAAATGCAACCATTCTAACAATCTGTCCCAGTTCTTTGCGGGAGATTTTACACTTAGAGGGGCTAATCTGGCCAGTTCATCTACTTTGTTGTTCCATCGGCTAGCGGGAGTTTCGTTTTCTTGATGAGAGGTTAACCCACCCAACTAAAAAATTCCCTTTCTTTGCTATAGCAAGAATTTCTTGCCATTTCTCTTTTTGCCAAACAGGGACTCTATTCACTTCCCAGTCATTTCTGTCCCAGAAGGGGACACCGTTTGAACACAGCAAAAGAATCAATGTACACATATACAGAGTCAGAGGTTTCGGCTTCATGATTAAATACACTCCAAACTGCTACTAATTCTCCTACCTGTGCACTGCCTTCTCCTTCAGTTATTATTTTGTCTCCTGTATGTACCTGTAAAGCTACAGCACGATATTTCCAAACTTTACCTTCCCATTTAGCTGAGGCATCAGTAAACCACACATTCTGCAATTGTTCTGAGTATGGGGGTGCTGCTTCAATCACAGAAGGTGGAGAATCAGCTGTGCTCTTTAAAGTCACCTCATCTTGTAAGGGAAGATTTTTGCGAGCTCCCTCTGTTACCTGAAAAATGGTGCAATAATGTTCAATTTGAGCATACCATTTCCGAACAGTAGCTCTCTGGGCCACCCCATCAGGGGGTGGGGTTCCTGTCAAAACAGGCTTGATGACTTTAAAGGGTCCCCTTAAAATTAGAGGTTGCTGACGGACAATTTTTTCTGTTTCCTGAAAAGCAGTACTCACCCCAAATAAGCCTTTTTCCCAGATAGAATATTGTTTTTCAGCATCTTTGAAACTGCATGAATAAAACCCTATAGGCCTGGTGGGACCATCAGGTCCTTTCTGCCATAAGTGTATGGACAGTCCGGAGCTTGCAAATCCCCACTCAATTTGTACTGGATCGGTAGGGTGTATGGGGCCTAATGACTGGTATGTGTTGGCCTCAAAAATCAGGAGTTGTAGGGCTTCATTGTGAAGGGGGGTCCAATCTCACTTTGCTTTTTTCTGCAATAAATCATGTAAGGGCCATGCAATTATTGAAAAATCGGGGATGTGTTTTCTACAAAAAATCAACAGGCCTAAAGCATGCTGCAAATCTTTTTTATTCTCTGGTGTTTTAAGTTGGTCTAGGCAGGTAAGTGTGTCTGGGGGAATACAAACCATTCCTCCCTTCCACCAAATTCCCAGGAATTTTACTTCTTGTGAAGGAGGTTGTACCTTTTCAGGAGGGATATGTAAGTCCAGGGACTCAAGATAATGTCTGTTTGGGTTGTTTGGACAGGTGCAATCTCATTTCCTGCTACTAAAATGTCATCAATATATTGGTACACTTTTACTTTTATTTCTGGTGCAGGAGGAATGAGTGACAGTTCCTGTGCCAGTGCATGATGTGCTAGAGTGGGTGAGTGTTTAAATCCTTGTGGGAGATGGGTAAAAGTGTATTGCTGACCCTCCCATGTGAAAACAAAGTGTTCTTGATCCTGTTTCTGCAGGGGAACCATAAAAAACATGTCTTTGATGTCAATAGTGGCCATGATTTGATGGGTTTGTTCTTGGATGGTTGCTATTAACTCAGCTATATTTGGGACTGCTGCAGTAAGGGGTCCTGTATTTGCATTAAGGCATCGGTAGTCTACCGTTAGCCTCCAATTACCATTTGGCTTACAGACAGGCCATATAGGGGAATTATAAGGAGAATGTGTTGCAATCACTATTCCTTTTTCTTTTAAATCTCCAATAACTGGAGTGATTCCTTCCCTTGCTCCCAAGGGTAAGGGGTAAGGTTTGACATTGGTTACTAGGGAGGGAGGAAGAGCAGGGGCAGGACTTAGTAAACACAGATGTGGGATTTCTTTTCCAAAAGCCCATATGTTTCCTTCCTCATCAGTCCAAGACCTTCCCTTCAGGAGGTCTAGTCCCAGTAAATTGGTAGGAAGTTTACCCAAAATCATTAGGGTTTCAACTGCTTTCTCCTCCCCTGGTAACCAGCATCTTACCTTTGCTGTTATCTGGGGTTGTATGTTCCCGAAAGCATCCGCAACAAATAAGCCTTTACGTGAGGGAGTGATTCCACATGCAGATGCATCTTCAATTTTCAGGGCAGATACCTGAGCGCCAGCGTCTATCAAAAAAGTTACAGGAGTTCTGCGGGGACCAATAGGAAAGGTTATTAACAAATCTCCTTTGGAATTTTTGGTAAGCCGTCTAATGTAAAACCAGCCTTCATCCCCCGGCTTACCTACTGAGGACGAAGAGAGGAGTTTCCCGTCACCTCCCCTTGCTGTGATCCCTCCCCTTTCTGTGATCCCTCCCCTTTCTGTGATCCCTCCCCTTTCTGTGACCCCTCCAGAGAAGGGGCTGTAGCAGGGACAGCTTTCAGGGATTCCTCCTTTACTGGACATTCGTGAATTAATATCTCTAATTTATCCGTGGGTTGGCTATCCATTAGGGATTTGGGGATTCCTTTTTGCAAGCCCACAATCCACAGGGCATTCCTTTTTTCCCTGTATCCCCCAGTGTTAGTGGGTCCTCCTTGTCCAGAGGAGAATGTTACCTTTCGGAGTCTTGCTGGAGTACCTTTGCATTCTGTGTGCCGAATTGACTTAGTATCAGTAGTAATTGAGGGTACTGGACCATATTTTCTTCCATAATTAATTAATTCCTGTGCCACTTCTCCCCAGGTCCACATCTTATTTTCTCTAAGGTAACGACTGGGGGTTAAAGCTGCTTCTAAAGTGGCTGCAGTTCTTTCCCCTTTGGTGAGGCTTTCTATTTGTCCTTTTAGCTGAATGCCAATGGGCTTCATAGCCTCAGGGAGTCCCCTGATAAGGGGAATCATTCTTTCAGGGTCTACAGGCAGCATCATAGGGGATTCACGTCTTGGTGTTAATTCCCTATCATACATCATTTGTAAACAAGCAGCCTTTTGAACACTTTCTACAATCTGATTAACATTTCCCACTATAGCCAGAGGGTCTCCCCTTTCTAAGGGGTTGAGTCCTCCAGCCCAATAGGCTGCTCTTTGGGTAAGGGACCAAGGTGCACGATTATCTCCTGTAGTCAGGAAAACTCTGGCTCCCCAAAATCCTTCGACCTCTTTTTCTGATAACAAAATTTGATCACCCCCAGTAAGAGAGACTCTCCAAACATACTCAGTCTCAGACTCTTTAGGAGTTCTGCTATATTCCTTTTTTAACTTAGCTAATTCAGTTGCTGTACAAGGGACTTCTTTTGTAGTTATTTGAGGTGTATCGTCATCCGAGCCCTCATATGTGTATTCTGCTTTAATTAGGGGATGGAGAGACACCGACAGCTTTTCCACTTGATCACGCAAAGGTTTTAAGTCAGAGAGAGGGTATATTTCTTTAGATGACTCTAGCTCTGACTCCCTTTTTCCTTCTCTCATTAATCTTGCGTACAACTCCTCTCGGAGCACACGGGCTGTAGCCCTTTCATTCCTTATCTTCCTGGAGGACAGTGGCAGTAGCCGCTTGTTCCTCCAACTGCCTCTGCAAAGACTTAACCGATTCTTGCAATGAGTTAACCACTTTCATGTGAGCTTTATGCTGCTGTTCTTTGTTGTTAATTGCAGTTATTACAGCTGCACCTAATATTGAACAAATGATAGGTTTTCCTTTAGCTTTTCTCGCCCCTGCCCGCAGGGTAGAGATTCGATCAACAATTGCTTGAATATTACACCAATTATCTTGTGCCCATTCCATTCCCAGAGGAGATGGCCTGGCACCAAATTCATCTAATAGATTAGTAAGCGCTTGCACATTATATTCCATGTTACCACAAATTCAGAGCGATCTTCTCCAGAGAGCCCCTCTTGAAAGTTACAGCAAATTTCCCAAAGTCTCGCTCCTTCCTCTGGATAGTTACCTCTTAAAAAAGGTTACGTTACAACCAAAACTGCGGTGAGCTTATCTGGGGGGCCCCTCGTAAAAGTTAATTTCCAAAAATTTCACCCCTTTCTCCCCAGAAAGCACTAAGTTACAATGTGCACACTAACTTCAAAAACAAAACAAAACAAAAAAACCTGAAAAATAACTTGTAAAGTCAAAAGTCCTTAAGTCACACAGTCATAAAGTCAAAAAAAAGAAAGGAAGGTGTCTTACTCTGATTGTCTTATAACAGAATGATCGATCATAAAAATTAGCAATTATCAGGTTTTGGAATAAACAGTTTTGCTTCAAGGGAAATCCTGTCCATGACACCAATAAAGAAATGTTACAATCTGCTTAAATATTGTAGAAAGAACTTTCAGATTCGAATATGCCCTTAAGCAAAATTAAAACTCAAACAAGTTATCTGTTGATACCAAAACTGTTTTTTATTAATTGCTACGAGATGCAAAGAGAAAGAGGAAAAAATAAGAAAAGGTTGGAAAATGCTAAGATTACTTTTAGAAGCAGAGAAAAGATACCACCAAAATCTACCTTTCCATCCGAGCTGGTCTGTGGGGTGGGGAGGGAGAGAGAGAGAGAGAGGCAGTTTTCAGCAGAGGAGGTTTCTGAGAAAGGAAAGAAAATCATCGAGATCCTCCTGGGAGCCGGGTTTGCCATAAAGAAGAGTGAGGTCAAGGGACCTGCCCAAGAGATCCAGTTCCTGGGGGTGAAATGGCAAGATGGGTGTCATCAGATCCCGACAGAAGTCATCGATAAGATCACAGCAATGGCCCCACCGACCAGCAAGAAGGAAACGCAAGCTTTTCTGGGTGCCATAGGTTTCTGGAGGATGCATATCCTGGAGTACAGTCAAATCGTAAGTCCTCTCTATCTGGTAACCCGCAAAAAGAATGATTTCCAGTGGGGCCCTGAACAACAACAAGCATTCGAACAGATTAAATGAGAGATTGCACATGCTGTAACCCTTGGACCAGTCAGGACGGGAACAGATATGAAAAATGTACTCTATTCTGCAGCTGGGAATAAAGGTCTCTCCTGGAGCCTCTGGCAAAAGGTGCCTGGCGAGACCCACTTGGGTTCTGGAGCCGAAGCTACAGAGGATCTGAAGCCATCTACACCCCAACAGAGAAGGAGATCCTAGCGGCTTATGAAGGAGTACAAGCTACCTCAGAGGTGACTGGCACAGAAGAACAGCTCCTTCTGGCACCTCGACTACCAGTGCTGAGACAGGGGCTGTGTTCGGGGCATTTGGAGAGAAGGCCTGGAAGCCTGTTTGTCTGACTTCCTGTCCTGGTCAGCCCTGACTGCTGGCTTCAAATTGCCTGCGAGCTATCTTTTGCCTCCAGCCCAGAGCTGGTGTGTTTTCATCGGAGAGTCTCTGTGCTCGCTGGGAGAAAAGGAGGAGCTTTTTGGGGAGCCATCAACTGAGAACCACAGTGAGTCCTGTTGGGGGATGAACTGCTTTCCTTACCCCTTTCTTTCCATTGGGGGGAAGGGTCCCCCATCTTCTTTTTGGCTCCTCCCGCGACCCGAGACCACCCCCCCAACCCCTCTCCCCACGTGGTGACCGCCAGAGCCCAACAGCGCCCCCTGCCGACCACGACAGGGTACTGCAGGCCCTGCACCTTCAGCGATCCAACAGCGCCCTCTGCAGGCCAACACAGAGAACTGCAGGCCCTGCACCTTCAACAATCCAACAGTGCCTGCTGCAGGCCACTATTAGGACTGCGCTAAAGGACAGAGAGGTATTCATTCAGACTTTTTTTGTGTGTTTTTTTTTCTAGGATTGCTGTCTAGTTTTTTTATGTTCTATTACTGTTTTTACCAACATACATATATCTTTTAATAAAAGGTTGTTATTTCTTCTGTTTTTTCCACACTTCCTCGATTAAAGCCCCTTAATTTTGAATTTACAATTGCTGAGAGAGAGAAGTTTGGTCTATCTCATAACTCATCCTCTTTAGCAAACATTCCAGTCCCATCAGACTGAGACACCCATGTATGCTTCACATTCTATGAAGTTATGAGAAATAAAACTACCAATTTTATTACAAATTTTAGAAAACTTATCAGCATATCGTGAGGTTGTAAGGTACCCAGTCCCCACTTGGGCCTGGTGCCAGGGTTCCTTGTGGCCAGGATAGGGAATTTTTAGGCAAATATCAAGCTCCTAAAAATGACAACCTCTTTGGCCATTTGGCCATTTTTGAGCACAGGGGTCTCTCTCTCCATGGGCTGAGAACAAAGGAGGATCCATCATTTTGACAGGGGATGCCTTTCAGCCAATCAGGAGGAGGGGAACGTCCCCCTTTTCGGAGAAAAAACCTTTTTAGACAAAAATGAATATATTAAACTGACCTGAAAGGGTGGGATTTTGTAAAACTATAAAATGCATGAAATTTAAATGCAAATATTCTTTCCTCCCCAGGAGATCGGTGTGAGGGGGACCCAGCACGAGCTGCAAATAAAACTTTCCTTGTCATTATAGTTCCCTTGTTTCACAGGTAATTGAATCTTTCTAAATTAAATAACGAGACATTTCTCACAAAGTCACTGCCAAACCCTTTGACTCACTTTTATTTTGCTCTTCAATATTCCCACTTGATCCCTGCAAATTTTGCTCGCCTCATTACAAGCTTTGTAAAGACACCAAAAATCTCTTCTTATAATATTTTTGATTCTTACCAAGTAGTCAGTTGTCTGCTATAAATCCTTTGGTATATTTGACATTGTTTTCCCGTAAAGATAGTTTTAAAAGTTGTGGTATTGCACATACTGAAAGGTCATGTGAACGTCTTGCTAAGATTAGTCCAAGTTCCTATCAATAGCTGTAAGTGGCATTAGCATTGTAAAAGGATGTGAGACACTGGACTGTTAATGGTTAATGACCTTAAACAATTGTGGAGGTGCCAAGGTGCTATGCTGAAGCTGGGCTTTGAGGCCAATAAGAGGCAAATCCTGCAAGGCAGGATGGTGCCTTTTATCATGGCAATTGTTGTCCCCTACCCAACTCTTCCCGTCCCCCCTCTCTGTCCTGTCCCCCCTCCCCGTCCCATCCCGTCCTCCCCCATCCTGCACTGACATGGGAAACAGCTGTCTTAGAGAGGTCATAAACCATCAAAGACCCCCAAAGCTCCCCCAGACTCATTTTCTGAGGCCTTCCACCAGAGGACTGAAAGCTCCCCACTGCCCGAGGGAGGTACGAGACATTCCCACCTGGCCTGAACATATATTAACCCATCAGACTTTGTGTTTTGCAGGCTTCTTTCCCCACCCCACATGGATCTAGACCATCACTTCAACCAGTGGTGCAACAATCAAGTCTTGTCATAGATCCATGGGTGGTGATTATGAATCTTTCTACTCTTATCCTTTCTTTCTCTTCCTTCCTTTCTTTTTCCCTTATACATTTTCTTAAGTGATATTTTTATGCTTTCATATTGCCATATTACTATAGATAATAATAAACAAAGCAGCTACATACCTGCTTTCCATTGCAACCAAATTGTTCTAAAATAAACCCTACATATATATATTTACAAGCATCGGTCATTCAGTGTTTTTCACTCTAATCCACCCCAAGAGATCTATCAACAAGAATCTGAGTTACTCTTGCCTTCAGGGACAGGTCAGATTGTAATGCTGTGTGAGCATTATTAAAAGACTTTTTTCCCCCCGAGAACACATTAAAAAGCACTTTTATCCCATGTCTAGAGCTGGGCGCTAACTGGAGCTCTATCTCTATGGGCTGATGTTTTCTATTGAGGGGCTCAAAGAGAATGACAAGCTCAAAGGAGAGCTAAGCTGCAGAGGTTGGAACAATGTCATAAGCACAACATTACTGCAAGACATTTATGAGGAGCCTTCAGAGGGAAGGTGTAACAGCAAAGGTTCAAAAAGCGCACTACACAAGCTAGACAAAATGTTCCACCACAATACCAACCCAGCACATATTAATCTACAACACTTAGGTCAAAATCCAATAAATCCACAACACTTAAGTCAAGATCCAATCCCTCCAGCTCCAAGACACCCAAAGCATCAAGAAAGGAGCAAAGAAGGAGAAGTAGAGGGAGCAAAAAGAGAGAAGGAGAAAGAGGGAGAGATAGCTACCACTGAAACCTTGTGGAAGACCAGCTCTCACACATCCAGGTGGCAGGGCTGTGACACAAGGCAAACATATGCCTTTGGTTTTATCTGCTCTGGTCCCTATGGTCAACCCCTCCAGGCAGGGCCTCTGACCTACCAGCCCCTCTGGGGTTCCAGGCCAGGGGCAGGGGCAGTGTTCTCACTGTCCCTGCCAATCTGAGCTGGGTTAGGGGCTCCAGGAGATGTAGTGTATTGTAGTTTTCCTGGGCTGTTTGTGACTGACAGCTACTCTCGGGCTTCCCCATGTGGGCTTCAGGGGCCTGCCATGAGGGATCCAATGCCACCCCATCTCCATGAGGTTCGACCCGCCCCTTTCCCCTACACACACACACACACACACACACACACACACATTCCTACGAAGTGGTTCTGACCCAATAATTAAGGATCTGGTGTCTAACAGAAGGGAAACCCTACAATGTGGGCTGTTAAGCAAATGAGCTTTACTCTGTACAACTCTTAAGAATAGAAAAAATAAAACAAAAATCCCTACAGTTGGCACTTCGCTTTGCTCAGTTTATCATTACCCAAAGCTGGACAAAAAACTTCATGTTGTACAGAGCAAGTCTTATGAGGAGAGGCTGAGGGAGTTAGTGTTTTAGTTTAATGAGACTGAAGTGTTTTGGTAAGGAGGATGAGTTATGAGGAAGACCAAACTCCTCCCTCTAAGCACTTGTAAATCTGAAATTAAGAGGCTCCAATTGAGGAAGTATGGAGAAAGAAAAAACAACAGCCCTTTATTAAAGGATATATGTCTACTGGCAGAACAACAAAAGAACACAAAACTGACCAAACAATAATCCTGTACCCAAAAATCCCCTTCAAAAGGAAACAGTTCGGTACTTTCTGTTTTTTGGCGCAATTCTAACCACGGTCAGCAGGGGGTGCTGTTGGGCTCTGGCAGTTGCCATGTGAGGCCCCGGTGTGCAGGAGAAACCAACAATGGAGATTTTCCCCCCCTCCACCGAGAAAGGGAAAAGGGAAAAAAGGGGGTTCTTCCCATGAAACTCACGCTGTCTGCAGCTGGCTGTGGCCAGGATTTCCCCCCTTCATAGATGGGCACAAACTGCTGCTAAACACAGGAGCAGAGGAGGGAAAGGGCGACCTCCTCCCCAGAAAGTTCCTCTGCAGATGGGTCAAGCCTCTACAATGAAGTCCGACCACATCTAGGCTGGGGGCAGAACAGGGTGCAGGCAAACTGGGGCCAGAAAACAGCCAGATGACTAGGCCGAGAACAAAATGACCTCGGAGCCTTTCCAACACACACCTTGCCTGAGTAAAGGCAAAAGTGAAGTGCCCCTGTTTCTGAGGAGAGAAGAAAAAAAACTCATGACCCCTCCCCACAGTCTTAGGAGAGTCATCAGCTTGGAATGCAGGCCTGCTAGTTAGTTCTTTTGTGTGGATCAGTCACCCAAGGCAAACCACCCTTCCCCATTCAACATCTTTCTTTTACAGTGAGGCATGTGAAAGAAAAATTCCCTGCTCAGTTTTTTAGAACAAGTAAACCTATGACAGCTAGGGATGTTTAGCCTGGAGAAAAGGAGGCTCAGGGGAGACCTTCTCACTCTCTACAACTACCTGAAAGGAGGTTGTAACCAGGTGGGGGATCGGTCTCTTCTCCCAGGTAACAAGCGACAGGATGAGAGGAAATGGTCTCAAGTTGCACCAGGGGAGGTTTAGATTGAAAATTAGACCAAAATTCTTCACCAAAAGGGTGGTCAGGCAGTGGAACAGGTTGCCCAGGGAAGTGGTGGAGTCACCATGCTTGGAGGTATTTAAAAGGTATGTAGATGTGGCACTTGGGGACATAGATTAGTGGTGGGTTTGGCAGTGCTGGGTCAGCAGTTGGACTCAATCTTAGGGGTCTTTTCCAACCTAAATGATTACGTGATTCTATGAATTTCTCCAAGGATTTACCAACAAACACTTTCCAGCATGAAGCATTCCTCTCCAGTGTGGTGGCTATTAGCAGTTGGCCACAGTAGTGATGCTGGAAGAGCACAGACATGTTTTTCTAAACTGTGAGAGATACAACTCTAATTTGAGCCCTCTACCCATATGGATTTAATTTCTCAAATGACTGCTTCTCTTTTTTCTTTGCATTATCTGGAGTCTTTACAGAGGGAGGGTTGTAGGCTAGAAACCCTCATCTCGGTGGGCTGCACCTCTTGTTTTGGGGTGTGGCTGGAGGCCACCTTTTTAGAAAAGCAATGCATTGTCCTTGGCACAGACTTCCTGCTGATCAACCTGAGCCCTGTTGAGCATCCCAGGCAGATTATTCCAGTGTTATGACCCGCCCCAGGAAAAGAGGGGGGGGGTAACCCAGGTTTTATCAAAAATTCCTTTGGCGTGGATTAAAGCGAAACAACACTAAATAATTGGTGTATGAAAATATATATTGATAAGATTTATTTTAACAATTTTGAATCAACAGGTAAGTTAACATTTTTGGGTGCTGTCATAATCAATAGGTAAGCTAACACTTTTGGGTGCTGTCATAACCTTTCTGGGGAGGAGAAAAATGCATAGGGGAGAGAAAGGCAGGATAAGAGCCAGGGAGAGTAAGGGAAAAGAGAAGAACCCCTTTTTGGTGGGGGGGAGAAACTGTTTAGGGGAGAGGAAAACCAGGATGAGAGTAAGGGAAAAGAGAAGCTGAGAGTATAAAAGAAATGGACATAGTCACCGCCCACTGGATCCAGCGATGCTTGAGAGCGATGGTTTCCAGTGATGCTTGAGAGCGATGGTCTTGATTCGCAGGCGGTGGGGGAGAAGGAGAACCCCCAAATTCTCAAAGTCACCAGTCAGTTTATATACCCTCAGCATGCTCTGGCACCTCCCTGGCATGAGGGGTTGTTTTCCTTTTTTGGGCTTAGTCCACCTGAGGCATCTTCTAGGCCTTGTGCTGTGTCTTTTGTGTTTCGCCTGGTTCCCGCCTTTCAAGTTTAGCAGAGGGAGGGAGGGTCTTGATTGCCCATCAGACGTATCAATAGTGAAAAGCCTGCAAGGTCAGTTCTTGCCTTTTCAGGACTTCACACCTCCAGCACTGGAGGGAGGGAGGGTCTTGATTGCCCATCAGATGCATCAATAGTCAAAAGCCTGCAAGGTCAGCTCTTGCTTTTTCAGGACTTCACACCTCCAGCACTGGAGGGAGGGAGGGTCTTGATTGCCCATCAGACGTATCAATAGTCAAAAGCCTGCAAGGTCAGTTCTTGTCTTTTCAGGACTTCACACCTCCAGCACTGGAGGGAGGGAGGGTCTTGACTGCTCATCAGAGGTATCATGCAAGTCAAAAGCCCGCAAAAGTCTCCTAGAATGCATAAATCATTAACAATTTCAGTCTCTGACACCACCCCGTGATTTATGCATTCAATAATTTCTCTTCTGTTGTCGTTCTCTGTGAATCTTCTTTGTGGGCGGTGCTTTTCGTGTAGTGGACAGGGAGACAGAAGAGTGAAGGAAAGGAAGAGATTGCCCCAATGCTCTGCAATTCTCCCCCCCTTCAAAAAAAACCAAACTAATTCTATAATAACATAGTAAGCTAATTTGCATTAGTTACTCTCTCCACCCCGTGAGAAGTCATAGGGGATGTAATAGGATCTCAATGGTTACAATCAAATTTCTTAACATTAATGAGGTTACAAACATACATACAAATATTTGAAATTATACATCAAAAAAAAAAAAACAAAAACACTGAGTTACTTGGGAGCTGGTAAAAGGCTTTCTTATGTTTTCTTTTAGGCCTAAATTTAGTTCCGTTTTGTTAAATTTAACCAAATATGAAATTCAATGCCTTTCAAGGCAGAAGGCTAATGTATATAATGCATATTTATATGACTCTAAATATGCATAAATACTTGTACTAACTCCCAGGTTATATTTGGTTGAGTTTCTCAATCGAGAGGGATATTTAAAAGGACAAAATGAACTTGACAAAAAATCAAATTAACAGTACATCTTATACAATTTTACCAGTAAGTTGCTCATATAAAAGAACACATTCAAAAAGCTTTTCCCAAGCTAACCTGCCCCCCAACAAAATAACAAAACAAACTTGGCAAAACTAAACTAGCAGTACATAAAATGGTTCGTCTTACACAATCTTATCAGTGAATTGTTCATGATAAAAAAAAAACAAAACCCAAATAAGTCAACAATTATTAATAAGCTGATAACACAAGTAATTCTGGGAGTAGAGGGAACACAAACACAATGTTTGTGGCAAACTTTTACATATTGCAGACTTACTGAGACAAAAATACATATAGGCATGCATATTACAAAGTTATTAAGATAAAAACATTAAGATAAAAACATAAAGAACAGTATAAGTCTTCAGTCCTGTTGCTATTTCGTTTTCTCATGGAATACTTGTAAGTTGATAATAGAAGCAGTTGTGGGGGCAGTTATCTCTTCTGCCTCTTGCTGTAATTGAAGCTCCATTGGTTTCATGCAGTTTGATCTCATCTGCTGGCAGGTTTCTGCAAAAGAACAAATCTGGCCCACTACGGACCGATTGTTAAAAAGAAGGAAGAATCCATTGAGTGTTTATTCGATGGTCCTTCCCGTGAGCATCTGTGGCTACCCATGTATGAGGGTTAACCGGGGTTTTTAAAGTGAGTGGCACCTGTCCCACAGAGGGTAGATTTACTAATACAGGTTGACCTGGATAATGGAGTAGTTTTACAGGATCTTTACTTTTATTCTCCCTCGGTAGAATAGTGGGAGGTTCAGGGCAGAATGCTGTAATTCGAGGGCAACCATTTATTCCCCATCGGCTATTGATTTTGGTTACTGCATCAGAAACTCTGGAGGCCCATTCAGGGTTATGAGGTTTTATGGCTCGCTTTAAGAGCCCATTGGTACGTTCTACAATACCATTCGCTTGTGGATAATACAGAGTGTGGAAAGTCCACTGAATTCCCTCTTCTCGGGCCCATTCTTGTACCACCCCGGCAGTGAAATGGCTCCCATTGTCTGATTGGATAGACTTTGGTTTGGGCAGGTGACTGAACCATAGTTTTAGAATTTTCACAGTATTCTCTCCTGTGGCTCGTCGCACGGCTTCAGCTAGGGTTAGTCCTGATATTATTTCTACTCCGACCAGGATGTATTGTTTTCCATAAGGAATTCTGAAAGGACCGATGTAATCTACCTGCCAGGTATCCCACAATCCCTTGTTATCCCTCAGGTGTAGGGGTGGATCTTTCAGTGGGTCATGATCTTTCAACCGAGTGCGGCAGAGACTACAGGCAGAGATTACTGTGTTGCACAGTTCTCTGGTAACTGGCCACCCTCTACTGACTGCTTCTTTAAACAAATCTCTGTTTCCCGAGTGGTCTCTTTTTACATGTAACCATTCTAACAAGTGTTCCCACTTTTGCCCCTCACCCTCTATTGTTATCTTAGCTAACCGTGTCAGTGAGTCTACTTGATTGTTTAACAGATGAGCGGGATTGTTACCTGTTTGGTGTGCAGCAACCCACCCCACAAGGAACGTTTTTTGTCTAGCAATGTTTAGAATCTCTTTCCATTTTTCTTGTTGCCACACTGATACTTGATTCACTTCCCACTGATTTTGTTCCCAAAAAGGGAGCCACTCTGTACATCCTTTAAATACTGCATAGGAATCTGTGTAAATGTATGTGTCTCCTTCAGTGTCTGCTTCCCTGGTAAATACACTCCATACTGCTACTAACTCCCCAACCTGAGCACTCCCTTCTCCTTCTGTCACTACCCTGTTCCCTGAATCAACATGTAGGGCTACTGCTCGATATTTCCACACTTTTCCCTCTCGCCTGGCAGAAGCATCTGTAAACCAAACATTTTTTAAGTTAGGTTCAAAAGCGGGAGCAGGTTTTATACAGGAAGGAGGAGGGTTTGAATCAGGTAGCTTACAAGATTGTTCCTGTATTTGGAGTATTTTTGGAGCTCCCTCAGTTATTTGTCGAGAGTGGTAGTAATGATCAATTTGTGCATACCATCTCCGGACTGTTTCTCTCTGAGCTACCCCTGCAGGAGGGGGGGTTCCAGATATCACTGGTTTTAAAACCTTAAAAGGCCCTCGCAGAATGATTGATTGGTGTCGAATTGTCTTTTCTGCTTCCTGCAGGGCTAAACAGACCACAAATAGGCCTTTTTCCCAAGCAGAGTATCGTTTTTCAGCATCTTTTAGGCTGCAAGAAAGAAAACCAATGGGGCAAGTGGGACCCTCAGGTCCTCGCTGCCACATATGTATGGACAGACTGTGAATTGCAAAACCCCACTCAATCTGGAGTGGGTCTGTGGGATGTATAGGCCCCAAAGTTTGGTATACATTAGCTTCAAAGATTAGTAATTTTAGGGCTTCTTCATGCATGGGGGTCCACTCCCATGTTGCCTTTTTTTGTGTTAGGTCATACAGGGGGCGGGCAATAATAGAGAAGTCTGGAACATGTTTTCTCCAAAAAACCAGTAAACCCAAGACATGCTGGAGGTCTCTTTTACTCTCTGGCATCTTTACTTGTTCTAGGGTGTTTAAGGTTTCAGGAGGGATGCACACAGCTCCCCCTTTCCACCATATACCTAGGAATTTTACTTCGGAGGAAGCAGACTGTACCTTTTCTGTGGGAATTTGGAGTCCCAGACTCTCTAGGTGAGTGATAATATTTTTCTGGGTCTGGCTCACTGGTATGACATCAGAGCCACCAATTAAAATATCATCAATATATTGATATATCTTAGTCCCTTCCTCAGGAGTAATTTGAGCCAGCTCCTGTGCGAGTGCATGATGGGCCAGGGTAGGGGAGTGTCGGTATCCCTGAGGTAGGCGAGTAAAGGTATATTGATTACCCTCCCAGGTAAAAGCAAAACGATCTCGGTCTGCCTCCTGTAAGGGAACCATAAAAAACATATCTTTGACATCAATAGTTGCAAGAATTGGATGGGCCTGCTCCTGAATTGTAGCAATCAGCTCAGCTATGTTAGGTACTGCAGCTGTCAGGGGGCCACTGTTAGAGTTGAGACGTCGGTAATCTACTGTAAGCCTCCAATTTCCATTAGGTTTACGAACAGGCCATACCGGTGAATTGTATGGTGAGTGTATGGGGATAATCCCTCCTTGCTCCTGCAGTTCTGCAATTACCGGAGCAATTCCTTCACGTGCCCCTAAAGGAAGCGGGTAGGGTTTTACGTTTGTTATTTTAGAAGGAGGCAGACTTGGAGCAGTTTGCAACAGACGGACAGAGGGGGGTGGGAGACCAAACACCCATTCTCTCCCTCTGGCATCTGTCCAGGCCCTTCCTTTTAGCAGATCTAGCCCCAGGATGTTAGCTGGTAATGGCCCTACAATCATGGTAGTTTCTGTGGCTGTCTCATCTCCCGGTAACCAGCATTTCACTCGAGCAGTGCATTGGGGTTGGGATTTGCCAAAAGCATCAGTTACCCATATCTTTTGTTTGTCTGGCTTAATGCCACACTGAGTAGCAGCTTCAGTTTGGAGTGCTGAGACCTGTGCACCCGTGTCTACTACGAATGTAACTAGAGATTTAAAAGGGCCGAGAGGGAAAGTGATTACCATATCTCCCTGGCTGTTTTCTGTGAGCCTTCTCATGTAAACCCACTGACCGCTCCCCGGCTCACTTACTGGGAGAGGTGAACCCCGTTTCCCGGCTGGGAACTGGTTAAACTGATTTCTGGTGGGGCTGAGGGAACTACAGTGTTGGGCTCCTGGGGAGAGTTGCCCCCAGGGGGCGACTCATGCTCTTTGATCTTATCCCAATGCTTTATCAAGTGTTCCAAATTAGCTGTAGGTAATTTGTCCATCACCTCTCGAGGAATTCCTTTCTCAACACCCTCCACCCACAAACTGTACCTTGTTCGCTCACTAGGTATCACATTTTGCTGACGATTACCTGCCAAAGGTGGTTTTCGGGTTTCTCCCACCCTTCTGATATCTGTTTTTTGTTTAAAACTACTTGTATCAGAGATCCCCAACTGTCTACCAGTAGTTACCAATTCTTGGGCCACCTCCAACCAGGTCATTCCTGGTGGAGCACCCCTTCTTCCGGGCCAGGGGGTTGTCATTATGCGTTCTTGTAGTTGTTTAGCATGGGTTTTTAGTGCATCAGGCAGACCTCTGATTAGGACAGGAAATCTTTGTGGATCCGCCTCGAGTTCCATAGGGGAATGTCGCTGCGAGTCCAACAGTCTTGTATGGATTAATTGGAGGCATGCAGCTTTTTGTACGCTTTCGACAATGTGGCCAATTGTGGGGGTTTTAATTGTGTGAGGATCTCCCCTTTCGATAGGGTCTAACCCGCCTGCCCAGTAGGCAGCTCTCTGGGTCAGCGGCCATGGGGCTCGGTTATCATTTGTGGTCAGGAAGACCCCAGGGCCCCAAAATCCTCTGGCCTCATCTTCACTCAACAAAATCCGATCTCCCCCAGTAAGGGACACCCTCCACACATATTCAGTCTCTGATTCACTGGCCTTACGACTGTATTTTTCCTGAATTTTGGCCAGTGCTTCCCCCGTGTACGGGGTAGTTCGTGTGGTAGTTTGCCTGTCTGTCCCCTGGCCAGTGGTTTCAGTTTTAATGAGGGGACGCATATGTATTACCCCCTCCTCCGGGTAACTTTGCTTCAACTCTTCTAATTCCCCAGAGGGGTACAGGGATTTGTTAGCATCTACCGGTTTAGGGTATTTTGAATTAATGTCTCGCAATTCACAATTTTTCATTTCCAGTATTTTTTTAAGCCTTTCATTTTGTTCCTCCTCATCTTCAAGGGCTGACCTAAGCAATGAGTTAATCTCTCTCTCTTTCTCCAGTGCCTGACGTTCAGCAGTTAACTGCAGGCGTTCTTTTTCTAATTGCTCCTGTAATGCCTTCGTTGTCTCTTGAAGAGACCTTATCACCTCACCGGTAGATTTTTGAATAGCCTCTTTTCCTAGCTGGTCCTGCAAAGTTCTCACTGACTCTTGGAAAGATTTTATTACTTCACTTACTGATTTCTGAATAGCTGATTTTTGCCTTTGCATTGCTCTAAGGAACACACCTAAGACAGCACCCACAAAAAACAGTTCTAAACCAAGGATAGCTATCAGGAGGGAATAATCCCCATGTAACTCAACCTGGGGTGTCATCATCCCCTTTGCCTCAGTCATTAACCCAGCTTAGGTTAATGTCTTTCTCCCCCTTAACCCTCTGAGGGCTGGTTTGACTCTCTCCTGGAAAACCTTTCAACAGGTCCAGGTACCAGAGAACCTTTCAACAGGTCCAGGCCACACCAGGAAACCTTTCAACAGGTCTGATGTGCCCGGGTCACACCGAGAGGAGAAAAATTCTTACTATAATTTTACTGCGAGGGGACAGTCACCATTTGACTCGCCCTCGGTACCAGTTTTAGACTACACCGATTACTCCACTATATCCAAAGGATCCTGTCCGTGATGCCAAAAATGTTACGACCCGCCCCAGGAAAAGAGGGGGGGGGTAACCCAGGTTTTATCAAAAATTCCTTTGGCGTGGATTAAAGCGAAACGACACTAAATAATCGGTGTATGAAAATATATATTGATAAGATTTATTTTAACAATTTTGAATCAACAGGTAAGTTAACATTTTTGGGTGCTGTCATAATCAATAGGTAAGCTAACACTTTTGGGTGCTGTCATAACCTTTCTGGGGAGGAGAAAAATGCATAGGGGAGAGAAAGGCAGGATAAGAGCCAGGGAGAGTAAGGGAAAAGAGAAGAACCCCTTTTTGGTGGGGGGGAGAAACTGTTTAGGGGAGAGGAAAACCAGGATGAGAGTAAGGGAAAAGAGAAGCTGAGAGTATAAAAGAAATGGACATAGTCACCGCCCACTGGATCCAGCGATGCTTGAGAGCGATGGTTTCCAGTGATGCTTGAGAGCGATGGTCTTGATTCGCAGGCGGTGGGGGAGAAGGAGAACCCCCAAATTCTCAAAGTCACCAGTCAGTTTATATACCCTCAGCATGCTCTGGCACCTCCCTGGCATGAGGGGTTGTTTTCCTTTTTTGGGCTTAGTCCACCTGAGGCATCTTCTAGGCCTTGTGCTGTGTCTTTTGTGTTTCGCCTGGTTCCCGCCTTTCAAGTTTAGCAGAGGGAGGGAGGGTCTTGATTGCCCATCAGACGTATCAATAGTGAAAAGCCTGCAAGGTCAGTTCTTGCCTTTTCAGGACTTCACACCTCCAGCACTGGAGGGAGGGAGGGTCTTGATTGCCCATCAGATGCATCAATAGTCAAAAGCCTGCAAGGTCAGCTCTTGCTTTTTCAGGACTTCACACCTCCAGCACTGGAGGGAGGGAGGGTCTTGACTGCTCATCAGAGGTATCATGCAAGTCAAAAGCCCGCAAAAGTCTCCTAGAATGCATAAATCATTAACAATTTAAGTCTCTGACATCCAGTTAAGTGCATTTCTATCAATGTTGAGGTCTAAATGTGTTGTTTGGTGGCTTTTCTGCTCGCTCTATGTCTTTTTTGGCATGCCCAGGTGGCAGGCTGCTCTCATGCTTGCTAAGTCCTTAGCCAGAGGAGGAGAAATCAACTTGGAAGGACATTGACTTCTGCAGAAGGATTAAAACATCAGGCATTTACTGAAAACTGTTCTGTGCAGTGATGACAAATATACTGATACAACTGGAGAAAGACAAAGCTGTCACTCATATGCAATGATCAAGATATCCTCCAACCCTCCTTTTGCTCCCTCCTTTGCTAAACCAGAGGGGAGGGTGCCCTTGGACGCCAAGATGGATGGAGTGTGATGTGAGACCTTCCAGTGGGTAATGATCTCAGCCTGCAAATGCCCATAGCTCTAAAAATCTTACCAACCCCTCTGCTGCAGGGATGCTGCAGCCCCAGCCACAGCTGTGAACCCTCCACCAAGGTGGATGAATATGCTTTTTGTCCTTCCTTTTGGTGCAGAGACCTGAAAATATTTCTACTACCTTAAAATAACTTCTCTAATCCTTTTATTTTTTTGGCACTGCTACCAGCTTCTTCAGTATCATTGCAGATGTATCATCAATGCAATATCATTGCATCTACATATTTTTCACCTGAAACCTTACAGGACACATTTTCCCATCACACAGACAATAACTACAACTGCAACTTTCTGTACAGCTCAGTAAAAATGGGATTTATCTGAATATGCTTGGCTGGCTGAAGGATCCCTGTCATCCTGTGCAACTGCCCTGCCCTCAGTGATAGCTGCCATCCTGCCAATGCCAATATTACCCACAGATTTTATCAGCAGTGTAATGTAGGCATATTTCAGGATCATCGATCAAAAAAGTCAATTAGCATTTTTATATTTCTCACCTAAAGAAGAAGAAAGTATCAGTTGATTCCAAATTCTTGAGATTCCAAAGCCATGAGAGTCTTTCTTTAAAAGGAGTGGAGATGATGCTGCATGAAGGAAATTGCCCCGAGTTGGAAATTTTTATAATTTCTGCCCACCCTGCTATCTACAGGTGTGTTCTCTTCCATCACAGTACTTGTTGACTTGTTGGGTAGATATAGCTGGGGATGAAGATGTTTTGGTTGTAGTGTTTCCTTTCTGTAGGATTTTTTTTTCTGGGGAAAACATGTCAGCCTAAGTGCTCCTCAGTGGAAGTTCAACAACCTTGTTGGTTTTGAGAGCATGTCAATGGGCAGGAACAGACAAATTCATGCTGTAACACAAATACAAAAACTCTGGGAAATTCAAGAGTGGGTAGATCTGAGGTTCTGCCCTGGGTCAATTCCTAAATTGTAACAGTCCATCCAACAGCACTGCTACAGCTTCTCTTTGGAAACTTTTCTACTCCATCACTCCAAAGCATGAGTGCAAGGCTTGGGTGCTCTCACAGGGCTTGTGCTGTCAGTAGTAACATTTTCCACCCTGGGAGTTGTGTTGACAGTGGGATATCTTTTGGCTGAGGATGATAAGAAGTTACAAACCAGAGCAAATATTTTATTTATATTTAATATACACCTGCAGTGAAACTGTTGTGGGGTGTGTGACTGCTTAAAATGTAAACCTGAATTTCACACTTTGTTAATTTCATGCAAAGAAATTAGGAAAGCATTTGCAATATGATGTACATGGCAAAAACATGGCCCACAACAGTTTTGTCTGTCTCAACAGGAACCACTGATGAAACAACACTGGAACTGGTCTGGAGCATTTCTCATAAGTATTTCTTAAATAAGTACCAACAGGTTAAATAAATTCACTTGTAGTTATCAATAAAACAACTTAGCAGAAACAGTGAGCAATCTGACGTTTCCTATGGGAAACATAGAGGATGTGGCCCCAGGGTAGCTCCTGGTCTTTGCTGGCAGCGCAGGTAGTTCAGGAAATACAAATCCCAACAAATGCTGCAACAGCTGTGAAAATTCTGTTTTGCTTGAAGGGCATCTGAATCATTGCATTCCCGGTGTGGCTATGGCCCTTCAGGTTAAAAATGCGCCTTTTTGTTTCAGCCTGGCTTTTGAAGGCTAAAGGCAGTGTTACCCAGATACTAAAGCTACATTTGCTTTTAATGAGACTTAAAGGAGAAAATGGGATCTTTGCAGCTCTCATGTGGCTGTGTAACTTCGTTCCTGAACACCCTGTGCTGAACCCAGGGCTTCATTTCAGTCCCAAGGAGTTCAGTGAATGCCAGGTGGCAATCAATGAATGCTTAAGGCTTTGGCATAGCCAAAGGATAGGAAATACGTTGGTCCTCACCAAACGAAACAGTCGATTAGCAGAGAGTTTGGCTTTTATTTTTTTCCATGTGGAGTTGAATATTAGGAAACATTTCTTCACTGAAAGGGTAGCAAGCACTGGAACAGGCTGCCCAGGGAAGTGGTAGAGTCACCATCCCTGGAGGGATTTAAGAGACATGTAGATGTGGCACCTGGGGACATGGTTTAGTGGTGGGGTTGGAAGTACTGGGTTAATGGTTGGACTTGATGGTCTTAGAGGTCTTTTCCAACCTAAATGATTCTATGATTCCATAAATACCTTCTGTTATTTCATTGCCATGCAGATCTTTCAATCTAAATATTACATGGTTGAATGCTTTAAGGACTCCCAGGATGAAGAGGCTGGTCCACATTTGCCATGTCAGAGCACTTCTTCAATGCACCTTCCAGTTGGTTTTGAGCTTGTTGGCATCAGATTTGTGCACTCAGAGCCTGATCCCTTTTGGGAACCAAACCAAGGGAGCAGGGGCCTTTAAGGGACTAACCCCAAAAGCACGCTCCTGAGTTAAAACAAAGCTTTCATGTGGACCAAGGGCCAAGCTGTGGTTTATGGATGCAGATCAAATGTGAGTGCTCTGATTGTCCCCAGGTACTCCTCCCTCTCAGGGATCCCCATCTCTGCTGCACAGATGGTTAAGTTCTCATGGAGCAGCTGCTCAACAGCTGCAGGTTACACTTCACATATGAAAGAAACCCCAAATCTGTGTGAAATTTCCAGTGGTTTAACAGTTGTTGCTTGAACCAGGCTGTCTGTGTCACATATATGGTGACACTGGAGGGGAAAGAGGCAGGACAGACATCTGGGAGCAGTAATTTCTCCAGCTACTTAGTTTTAGTCTGCTTTTGCTCATGTCAGAGCCTTTTGAGTGAAAAATGTGAGAATGGAGAAACCTTTGGATTTATTTTCCTCCCTTTTCTCACCCTCTACCCCATGATTGCAGTGAGTCTAGTGGGAGCCAAACTCTGTCATTAAGAGATTTATTTCTAGGGAAACTTTTTGGTGGGATTCATTGGAACTTACTTTAAATGCCTGAGGAAGTCAAACACTCATTCTTGTGAAAGGAGAGGAGTAGCATTCAGGAATGGTCAGTTCAGCTGAATTAGCTATTGATTTTAGAGAAAGACAATTTGTTTGCTGAAGACAGGGGTCTTCTCTGACTCTAAAGTTACTTTTTTTGGCTGCAGTGCTGGGGGTAGATACTACAATGTGCTGGATCTTCTAGGAAGGGGAAGGTGTTCTGGAGAGATGAGAAACTTCTGAAGGAGAAGTGCTACTAAAAATCAGAAAATTATCTGTGTGCTTTGAAAAAAACATGTAGAGCAATTTGCTGAAGGATCTGGAGGGTGTTTAAAATATCTACATATTAATAGGCTGTTGTGTGACCAACTGACTAACCTTGTTTGCCTGTGGAGAGGGACATAGCAGGGAAAAGTCTGGGTCACCAGAAGGGCTTCATTTATCTCAGTCAACAATAAAGTGCAGGATGAAATCTGTGGTATTGCTGGGATTTATTCTAAAAACACCTAGTGCAAATAGTTGTTTTTATTTCCCAATGTTTTGAACTGTGTCTGCATTTATAAAAATAAAACAATCCCTTAATTCGTAATCAAAAACAGTTCTTAATTCTAGTTTTTACTGAAATTGTATTTATTCCAGGAACCCCTTAATTGCTCTTAAATGTGAATTCAGGTTAACCAAGAAATGACGTGAGTTTTAGCTGTGGGAAGGACTGCTGTTAGCAGAGGTGATGCTGCAAAGTTAAAGCTTATATAGCACATGCTGAGGAGGTTGTGTCTTCCCAACACTGCTCAGCTGTATTTTGGTTGGTATTTCCTTACTCCTTGCTTGCCCAATGAGTCTCCTATAACATAACATCATTCTCTGTTCAGATAATAACTACATCAAGGAATTATGTCTGCCAACGAGGCAGTGGACAGGTCACTTTGATCTTGGTCTTGGTTGCTCTGGTAGTAACTTGAGTTTCAGTTTGAGTGCAAGATTAAAATGGCTTGGGTCTTAATGTCCCCAAAACCCTCGGCCATGCAGGGTGCTACTCCTGTACCCCAAATCTCCCTGCACATCTAATGGCTCCACAGAGATTGGATACCAGGAAGGGAAAGGGATAGAGAGGCAGAGGGTGTTGTCCCGAACAAGGGCTCATTACCCAGTGCGCAGCGCCAATTCACATACCAAGGCGAGATATTTCTGTATTTTATTCTAGTTTGCACAAAGTAGGGAGCTGGGTGGTAACTCACAAAAGGTTGACTCCCCAATCATCAAAACTTTACACCATTTATACATTTTAACAAACAAAGGCATCAGCATTCATTGCTTACAAATTACAGATCTTTTCTATTAATTAGTACTTAACCCCCTATTTGCTAGTTATATCTCTTGTGGCTCATGCTAATTAGCCCACAGGCACAGTTCTTCCTTCCATTTGAGTCTGGAGTCCATTTTGAGTATGTGGTCAATGAGTCAGTGGTTGCAATTGCCCACTACTGGAATTACCTTTCCCACAGTCATTGCTCAGTTCTGCTGACTTCACTCCTCGTGGCTCTCATCCAGACAGCCCATTCATCTTGGAATTGTCTTCTCTTTTCCTTAAAACAAAAGATTAGCCAAGTATGCAACGTTCACAATGCAATTGCTTAATCATAACTGTCCAGCTAGAGCTACTAATTAACAACTAAAAAAATTCCAAAGTTTGATTCAAATCTTGGGGGGCTCCATATCAAGGGGAGAACTTGAGCTGAACATGTTATGCCGGGGGAGCCTTACATCTCCTGTGGCTTCCCCAGCAGCTTGAAAACAGCTTTAGTGACCCTCCAAATGCTCCATGAGCAGCACAAACTGGAGTTTCCTGTTTGTGGCTGTGGGATGCAAGCTCTGGGGCTCATACCCAAGGATGGCTGGAGGGGGTTGGGACAGCTGGAGGCCCCCAAACTGGTGGGAGCTGGGCTGGTTGAAGACCCAAGGACATGCTCCCCATGGAAGGGAGAGCAGAAAACAGGGCTGGTCTTGCCAGGTTGGGGCAGAGCTGGGAGAGCACCTGCTTTTCCCTTCCCCAGCCCCTGCAAGGGCTCTGGCATACCAAAAACCTCTCCTTGGCACAACAGTGTAGAAAAGGGGTGCCCCACATTGTCCCCTTATTCCATGGCACAGTCACTCTCACTGTCCCACTGGGGAGCTCCAGGGGTACAGGACATCCTATCTCTGAGATGGGTCCTATTGAGAGACATGAGGTGTGATGTCACCAGAGATGGCAGGGGACAATGTGAGGTTTAAGAAATAAAGTGATTTAAGCTGGCAGATTTGACCTCCCATACCAAGCTCTGTGGCTTTTTTTCAGCAAATGTGAGTGCTTACTCTAAGCCGTCTCTCATTCCCAACACATATCCACCTCTAAAGCAAACTACAGCACCAATTTTAGATATGTTTTTTTCTTCAAGAGCTTTGGGAGGCAGGATTTGACCATGTGGGAAGTGTTTGGCCAGAACCCCAGGGTAAATATTTTTGCCAGCTATACGATCTCTAATAGACACCAATTGACAATGTTCATGTTTCTCTCCCATTTGGAAGAAGACTTTTCCAGCAGCCAAAAACAAGGTTGTGGGACACAAGATTTGTGCAAAGGGGCTGGAGATGCCCTTGGTTTTGCGCAGCATAGTCATGCTGGAACCTCAGCCTGACTGGAGAAGTGCCAGTGAGGCAATGGCATCTGGAGCATCTTCATACAGGTCCTGAACTTGCTCCATCACTCTTCTGGGGCATGGGGATGAGAGAAGAGATGGTTAATTATGCCAAAATACCTTCTGGCTGACCCAGGAACATGCTTTATCTGCTCCAAAGCCATACATCAATCTTGCCTTAACAGACTCACAGGGGATTCAGGGGAGGTTACATGGCAAAAATGAAGGATTATGAGATGAAGGAGGAACTCATAAATCTTTCAGAGAGGAGGGCAGGCAGGGTTATGTGTCATAGGCAGTATACGGACATGGTGACCCATCTCTGCCTCGTGGTCTCTCCTCACTGCTGAAGGCAAATACTGTAGAATTAAGAGCCACAGAGCAGACTTCAGGGCTTCAAAATATTGATTGTGGTGGTTTATTTCTGTATTTAATTACAAACTTCCAACCTCAGAGAGGAAAACTGTGCAGTGTGGACACACCTCTTGTCTGAAATTTGGTCATATGGTATGGAATATCTCTTTGGTTCATTTGGGTCAGCTGGCCTAGTTGTGTCCCCTCCCAGGATCTTGCCCACCCCCTACTGATAGGGGGTGGAATGTTGAGAGACAGCACTGCTGCTGTGCCAGCACTGCTCAGCAGTAGCCAAAACACTGGTGTGTTATGAACACCTTTTTAGCTACCAATGCAAAGCACAGCACTGTGAGGGCTGTTATGGGAAAATGAATTCCATCTCAGCCAGACTCAATACAATGATGTATCTACTAACTCTCACCTCTGTTCTTGGCACTGGGAGAGAGAGCAGATGAATCTGAGCTGTCCTTTGGGGGAATATAGGTTTGCCAAGGACTTGAACACATGTTTTGGAGAACAATAATGCATGTTCTCAGAGTAGAGGATGATGCCTATGTTTTTCTGCAGCACTAAGAAATATCCTAGGAATGGGCAAGTGCTGACATGCATGACATATTCCTAGGCCCCTTCTAGGAAAGGCATGAATGGTACCTTGGAGAAAGTTACCTTTCTGCCATCTCAGTTCTTCTTGCAAATGATGTCTTTTGGTCCAGACATCCCAGGCTGTAGGTGTTGAGACCAATAGACAACACGTGTTCCCTGTTGGTTTGTAAGGGAAACAATAATAGGGCTTTCACAGGATCCTACCTGAAATCTGCTCTTCACCTTCAAGTGTGCTTAACTGAAAGAGGAGATGGTACCAATGGAAAGCAGAAAATAGATGAGGATAAGATTTGAAAAGTTTAGGGGAGGCTGAGAGGGCAGGATTTCCTGTAGTGGGCCTGATCCAGCATTCTGGTGAGGATTTCCATCCTGGGAAGTTACTAAGAAGGACACAATGGGTGGGATTCAGGTACAGATCGTCATTGGCCAAATGTAGATAAGCACTGTGTGGTTGGTGTTTGAGTTCCCATCAGCTGGCAGACATTTAACCTCTGTGGTCAAGCAGCCAGAGGATGACCCATGGCTGCTTTAGGGTGAGCAAAGTGCTCTTCAGCCTTTATCACCTGCATCATAGAAACATAGGATCCTAGAATGGTTTGTGTTGGAAGGGACCTTAAAGACCATCTAGTTCCAACTCCCTTGCCATGGGTAGGGACACCTTCCACTAGACCAGGTTGCTCAAAGCTGTGAGAGACTGGATTCGTATCTCACTGCATTTATTGGATCAGAACAAACTGTGTGTTGGGGGAGGGGCCAGGTCCGAGCACACATGGCCTGCAGCCCCAAGGCAGTATCAGAAGCCACATGGCCTGCAGCCTAATGGCAGCACAGAGCCCACATGGGGCAGATGTCAATCAAAAGGCTTGCCTGGTAACCTGCCCACACCACGCTCCCTGGAGACTCTGATTGGCTATACCACCCCTCACTCTGTTCTGGAGGGCATTGAATGGTCAGTGAACTGGATGTCCCACCTGGGAGGGGTGGCCACAATAGCCAAAGCACATAAATACAGGGCACAGAGCCACATTCTTCTCTGGCTGTCACTGTGTGAAGGATTCTTAGCAGTAACTATTGTTCTCTTATTCTTATCTCTTTCTATATTCCTTCTCTTTTCTTTTCTCCTGTTTCTTCTCTTAATCTTTCTTTACTCTTTCCTTAATCTTTTATGGGTAACTTACAACCAGTGGGTTGTATTTTACTAGGTGTTGTGAAGGTTGTCATGTGCTTGGGTACTTTAGTGAAATGCTTCTGCCTTGGTTGTATGTTACTCCTGTGAACCTTTTGCTAAAATGCATATTTTCTCACTAAATTAAAAGAAATCTCTTGGGAAATGCATGTAGCATGTTCTCTTTGTGACCTCCAGGTATTAAGAACCAAAGGCTCTCCAACAGTTCAGTGGGAACTCTTGGAGTCTTAAATATAAAAGTGATACTCCCAGTAAAGCTTGAGGCTTCAGGACTGGGGTCTTGCAAAAGCCCCATCCAACTTGGCCTTGAACATTTCCAGGGATGGGACATGAATCAGATCTCTGATGACTCTGGTGGGAGCTCAGATGTTTAACACACATAGACACCTCCACTCAGGTGTTTCTCATCTGGGGCTGAATCTTGTTGCTACTCACACTAACACCTTTTGTTCTGCTGACTGTTTTTCACCAAAAATACACAGGCCACTTGATCTGCTCGTCCCAGAAATGGTTATTGGGACTACTCACCAAAGCTGCACAGTGTTAATAAAGTGGCTGTCCTGATGAGTTTTCCTACCAGGGAGGGATGTGTTTTTGTTAGGTCAAAGGATGCTATTTTTCAAAATAAAGGCATATTGGAGATTTTGGAGAAAGTATGCTCATATTGACATATTCATCTGATGTTAATCAATAAGGATAGAGGAAATATGTGGTCAAATTCAGAGCTGTATGTTAGCTCTCCCCTCACACTCCTGTGCTGGAAGAATGATTTATATATTTAAACCTAAATAATTTAGAAACAGAGTTGCATTTTCTTCCCATGGGATAGCCACAGACTCCACTTGTTCTAGCTTTTTTTTTAAGTCTGAAACAAAGATGGTTTTAATTTATTTCTGTCAAATGTGAATTATGTTCCGACTTTGCAAAAATGCAACATATTTCTAAAATTGGTGTAATTGTGTTTCACCTTCTTCCTAGTCTGTGCAAGCAAAGGGATCAAATCTTTTTGTTTCTCTAGAACAGGAATAGTTTATATTTGAGGTCAGTGTGTATCCACACATGCACAGTAAGTGTGGACTGATTTGTGTTTAAAAATCAAGTGGAAAGAAGAACATGCTTTGATATTAAGAAATGTTCTGAACCTCCAAGTGCTCTTCAAAGATTCACTGGAGATCAAAAACCTCTTGGATTTTCTGTTGGAAAAGCAGCGAACATCATACCATGCTGCATAAGGGAAAAAGTGAAATATACAGGACACAAAGTAACCTTTTTACTCATTTCAGTCATCATCAGACTTTATCTGGGGCAGAGCTGAAGCATGTCTTTATGTACTACCTGTTCTGGTTTTGGCTCGTGGCATGGACTCAAAATCCCATCCTACCCTATTTTCAATTTTTTTATGGAGTTTTTTTTTTTACGAAAAACACGTGATAAACACAGGAAGCCAGCTAACAGTTAGTTCCAGATAGATTACTTCAGTTATCAATTAACTTGGAGGATATTAACTAGTCAGAGATTTTGCTTTCACCTAGAAGCTAAATCCTCCAATTTATGCAATGACAAAGCTGCTGCAGGTGCTTACAAGAACTTGGAGCAACCTGTGCATTTCCTCCTGTAGTAGGGGGAACACCAATTGCTGGAACTCTCTTAACTAACACAAATCTGGACAGTCTCAGAAGCCCATAAATCACTGCTGGTTCCCACAGGCATGAAAGTCAGTCTTACCTTGGTATAATATAGCTCCCCTTCCCCTTCAGTGCAGTCTGTCTGCAGGTGTTTTGTCACTGAGAATGTCTTCAGAATTAGCACCAGAAGATGCAGCTCACCTGTAAGGAGAAATACTGGTGGGTTGTTCCTGAACACATCTGTGATTAATTACCAGAAGTCTGACAAGTGACGAATGTGTCTCCGGCAGCAGGGGATGTGTAGCTTTGTTTCAGAAATCCAAATGAAATCAAAAAGCTCAGAAAAGAAACCTCACTGAAGACGTAGCAAGTCCAGCCCTGCACACAGAAATGTTGCTGAGCTCACCAATCGTAGAATGGTTTGGGTTGGAAGGGACCTTTAAAGGCCATCTAGTCCAACTCCCTGAAATGAGCAGGGACATCTTCAACTGTATCTGGTTGCTCAGAACCCCATCTGACCTGACCTTGGATGTTTCCAGGGATGGGGCATCTACCACCTCTCTGGACAATCTGTGCCAGTGTTTCACCACCCTCGTTGTAAGAAACTTCTTCCTTATATGTAATCTAAATTAACTCTCTTTTAATTAAAAAAAACTATACCTAATCCAAATCCACCCTCCTTTAGTTTAAAAATTTTCATCCTGAGTTCAGGTACTCAGGTGGAAAATGGGAGATGATGATAACCCTGTAGTAAAACCACTGCTCAAATTCAATAACTTTCCATTGGTTTCTGCCCAGATGGTTTCTTAGGAGGCCTTGGCCACAAGTACACGTGTTCTTGCTGCTGGCAGAGTGCAATCACCCCTGCTGTCTGGATCTCCTTCCTGGGGTACCATTTCTGGTTGCATTTCCATCTGAGGGGCCATTTCTGATGGTTGAGGGGGGATAGGGAGGGGGAAACTCCAGCACCAGGGGTTTCTTCAGGTCCTGAGCCTGGAGGGGAGAGGTACTCTCCCCTCCCCCCACCCACGATGTCCCATGGCAGCCACAGAGACAGCACACAGGACGTGGAGAGGAGGCAAGAGAGAGTTAATTGATGGGTTGGTTACATATACAGGTTTAGGAGGATTCACAGGGTAACCAATTACAAGTCTCAAGGGGCTTACAGGAACACCCAATCACAGGAAGGAGTTAACAACCAATAGGAAGGGGTTAACAAAGTCCAATGAGAACACCTCAGGACATCTTCCCAGGACACTCCTGCATGGGAGATAAGAGTCCTTCACAGAGGGTGTTGGGAAGAAGGAGCAGTGACTTTGCAGAAATGCAAAAAGCCATTTTGAAACATGTTTAAACCCCAGTTTCTCATATAATGCAGATTTACTGCCACACTGCTGCTAATTACTTCATCACCTGGGAGGGATAACAAGTCAGGACGGATTCCCTCTGCTAATCTTGCAAGGAGCTGGGTAGTGAGGTTGGAGCACCACTGGGACGGCAGGATTAGGGGTGGTGGAGCAGTAGAGTCTTCAAACCATGTTTATTGGGTCTGGCTGAGCTGGAGTTCATTTCCCCACAGTAGCCCTCACAGTGCTGTGCTTTGCATTGGCAGCTAGAAGGGTGTTGATAACACACCAGTGTTTTGGCTACTGCTGAGCACAGCATCAGCACTGTAACATTCCTTCCTCAGCTGAGGGCAAGATCCTGGGAGGGGACCCAAACTAACCAAAGGAATATTCCATACCATATGATGTCAGCTCAGATATAAAAGCTAAGGCAAGGAGCAGGAAGGCAGGCATTCATTGTCTCCAATGGCTGCCTGCTGGGAAACCGTCACACGTGCTGAAGCCCTGCTTCTCAGGAGTGGCCGACCATCGCTGCTGATGGGAAGTAGAGAATAAACCCTGCTATCTTTCGCTTCGCTTCACTTTTGCATGCGCAAGCTTCCGCTTTACTTTTTGCTTTAAATAAACTGCCTTATCCCAACCCACAAGTTGTTTTTTCCACCTTAGTCTCTCCCCTGTCCAGCTGGGAAGGGGAGTGATAGAGTGGCTGGGTGGGCACCTGGCATCCAGCCAAAGTCAACCCACCACATCATGAAATGACTTAGAGGATGGTCCATTGGCTTCATTTCCATCTGAGCCCTCTTCATTTGTGCTTGCTGTGGCAGGTGGGGATTGTTATTTTGAAGGGGCAGGAGGAGGACACGCTGGTATGGATGGATGTGTGTGCAGTTGTGTAGATGTTTGCTCATTTAGCTGTGGTGGTGTATTCTCCTGTTTCCTTTGTACAAGAGTGCTGTTGAGCATTAGCTTTGTGTAGCTAAGCATCATGGTTTAACCCTGGCCAGCAGCCAAGCCCCACGCAGCTGCTCGCTCACTCCCCTGCCTGCAGGATCGGGGAGAGAATCGGAAGGGTAAAAGCTAGAAAACGTGTGGGTTGAGATAAAGGCAGTTTAATAGGGAAAGCAAAAGCCATGCACACAAGCAAAGAAAACCAAGGAATTAATTCACTGCTTCCCATGGGCAGGCAGGTGTTCAGCCATCTCCAGGAGAGCAGGGCCCCATCACACATAAGGGTTACTTGGGAAGACAAACATCATCACTCCAAACCTTTCCTTCCTTCTTCTTCCCCCCAGCTATATACTAAACATGATGTCATATGGTATGGAATGTTCCTTTGTTTAGTTGGGGTCACCTGTCCTGGCTATGTCTCCTCCCAACTTCCTCGCCAGCATGGCAGTACAAAAAGCAGCAAAGGCCTTGGCTCTGTGTAAGCCCTGCTCAGCAATAACAAAACCATCTCTATATTATCAACCCTGTGTTAGGCACAAATCTAAAACACAACCCCACACCAGCCACTGTGAAGAAAATTAACTCTACCCCATCCAAAATGAGCACACTAAGGATGTCTCTAGCTGTGGTAATTGGGGTCTTTTGCATTTCATCTGTTTCTGACAGACTGTGGTTGAATAACTAGAAAATAGAGATATTGCTGTATTTTTTCAGGTTTTAGGGATTTTTGGAGTGGTTTACATTGACAAATGAACTAGGGGATTTTTCTTCTTGGACATGCTTTTCTATCAGTTAATAGACTTCTTTGAGAAATAATTCCTGACTAAAAGTCCAGTATAACAGTTGAAATTGTTATGAAGTTGGAAAGATTGGAAAACAGTACAAATTATTTGTATCCTGGCTTATTGTTGTTGTTGTTTACATATTCTTTTTATAATAGCTTTTTTTATTTTATGTATTTACTTGTTATTCTCAGAGAATACAGTATGAGTGTATATCTTGTATGGAATATGGAAGGACTGCTTGGAAAAGTAAGGGATGGTTCTTAATTTTAAATTTTGGGGATAAAAATTTATTAATGCAATATGAACACTTCTAATCTTCAAGCATATGGTTCATTTGTCAAGGTTTCCACTTATCATTTAAAATCATACTTCTCAGTTTAAATATATTTGGACTATAGAATGACTATATGTCTTCAATTTTGCAATCAATTCTTGAAATTATGTACATGTACCATTAAAATAAACATCCAGTTGAAGCTTAGTTTTAATAGAATTATTTAGCTGGAGAAACCCATCAAAGTACATATTTACAAAAGCAGGATTCTCTCCTCACTGGGAGACAACAAATTCCAGCAGTTTTACAGAACTGAAGACCTGGGATTTTTGAAGATAAGAAAATGAGATCATTTCCTCATTTGTATGGACACTGAAAGAAATGGAGCTGCATACCACACGGAAGTCGATTTCGGAATTTCTCCACTGACCATTTTTGGCGTTACCCTTTTATTCATATTCTCTCGTAAACAGCACTCATTGTTGTCTTTTAGTTAACTGGAATTCCCAGGATCGTCCTAAACCAGTGTTTTGATCCCACACACTCATATCATATGGTGGCTGTGTTCAGCCATGAGAGAAAAGCGCATGCTATCATGCAGACCATGTAAGTGGTTTTCCACTTTGAGAAACACAACATTCTCTCTGTCAAAATACTTAGCCAAGGTCAGTCCTCCCTTTTGATTCCAATTAAGTAAATGCAGGTGCAGAGTGACTCAGCTTGTTCCCACATCTCCCCCTTTTTTGGTTTGACATTGCAAAGAGGACCAGGACCTGGGCTTCTTGTCTTTGGGTTTGTCCATTGTGCTTCCAGAGGACTTGAAATATTAAAAACAGATAGATTATTAAAAAACCTGCTACTGCTACTAATATCCAGATCCTTAAATTGAGTCCTTCAAACCAATGTTTGGGATTTAACCATTGAACGTTATCAGACAACTCCCACCAGACACTTTGTTTGGCTAAAGATCGAGTTTGAGACATCTGTGATTTTACTGCTTTAGCCAAATCTTGAGTTTTGCCATCGATGTTTGTAGCGAAGACACCCTGCAAATGTTTTTGAACTTGTGCCCAATCACAATGGCTGTCATTCCATACTAATAGAGTGACATCTAATCCTTTATGCTTTATCCTATTATTCATAGCATCTTGTCTGTCCCCGATCCATGTTAAGGCTGCTTCTACTGCTTCCAGCCTGGCTAATATTTGATGGTCTATACTTGTAGCCATCGATGTTGACATATTACCCAACACACTGGCCACTGTATGTGCAGTTTGTACTGAATGGGCCAGTGCAGCAGTAGCCATGGCTGCAGTAGCTGCTATGATAATTGCAGAGATGATAAAAGAATTTAGCCATCCGATGAACCCTTTTGTTCGATTTCTTGACTGTGTTAACGGTTTCACCAATTTACTATATCCTGCATCATCCTCCCAGCTTCTGGTTAGGTTCACTGGGATCCACAATTCAGCCCTTCTGCACATAGGAATTATTACTGATAAATTGAGAGTAGATACATTCTGATTTATAATACAACTAAAATAATAGGGATTACTTACAGCAATGTTGTATTAGGGAGAGTTCGGAAAAATACTGAAACCGAAACCATAACACCATTGAAAGCTCAACAAAAACTGATATTTAATACCAAGAGGTGGCCAACAAAACGAACAAACCCAAGGGAGAGAGAGAGAAGGAAAATAAGCCCTCAGTACGACTCCCCAGTCACCCAGGTGTTGCTTATGAAGTTATCTTACCGACCCAGAATGCCTAGAATTACCCATAGCAGAAGCTGCATTCTTGGAGAGTCGGCAGGCTCACAAAATAACGGGCGTCCCTGCAAAAAGGCAATGTTGTCCTTTGATGTGAAGCTTGCTCCACTCCAACATGAACTATCTGCTTTTTATACAATTAACTGATGACGTCTACCTGGGCAAGTGTGGCCAACACCGCCCAGCTAGAGGCCTTCAGTCTCTCCCTTCGTTATGCAAGTAACATCTCTTCCACGCATGCTTGGCTACTCTGGAATTTCCCCCGCGCCTGTGTGCTGCACCTGGAGGGGTCTTTCCCAAATGAGTCTAGTGGTTTACTTCATCACCCTCTTCTTCACTTTCTCCTTCAAGCGCCCTTGAAAGGCAATGAGCCAATCATAAGACACCAATTAATTTGAGTTTATACAAGATGCTTGCTTCAAGGATGAAGTTCTCGTTTATCAGTGCTTGTTTTCTCATAATTTGGCAGGAAAAGAGCAAACTTTCACAAGCGGCTGAGCCACAGACCAAAGTATCATCATCTAATTAAGCCCTGATACAAATGTTAAAGGTATTGTTAGTCACACTAATCCCAACATCAGGTGCGTCCAAGAAGACATATGTGTGAGAGGTACACACCATGATTGAGTTATCATGCCAGTTAGTGAGAGTTAGTCGATACAAGGAATTATCCCTAGAATAGTGTCCATGTGCTACGTGTCTAATTAGAAATGGCATTGCAGCCCTCCATAGTTTTCTCACCCAAGGGCCAGAACTGTTTTTATATATTGCCTGCCGTACTGGTCCTGAGAGACCCCCTTCTGCCCATTTAAGGGTCTCCATTGTAAGTTGTGCAAAGTTTACAGGATGTGATGTGTTGGTGATCAAATGACCCCTCGGTCCCCAATTCATCATTTTTATCCCAGGTAATCCAATGTTTATTATCCCCGGAGCTGTTAGTCTACATGGGGTCCACTGCACAGCAAGTGTATCTGATGTGGTGCTTCATGGAATTTTGCAAATGGGTAGTTGAGAGGGGGACAATTCCCCGGCCTTTTTGTCAATCAGGATATGATCAAATCCAGCCATAGAGAAAAAGGTTAAATTCCCACTGGCGTGCCCCCTATCTTCCCTTTGCAGATAGTATAAGTGGAATTTTTCTACAAATGGTAAACAGCCATTAATTGGTCTGTTGGCAAGACATACAGGTGGTAGATGTGTAGAAAAGGTTTGGCTTCCATTACTTTTAATCCAATCTTTGTTTTCCTCCAAAGAGCCACGAGGTGGCAGCCAAACACCCCCAATCCAGTTAGTATCATTGTTAGAGAGTGGCATTTCCACATTCTACCATGTCACCAGCCGAAACATTGGAGGGTCAAGTATATGAGCCCAATAAACATGAGCCTGGGTTAGACTGAACAAGGAGACCCACATCACACCCCGAAATGCCCCTTTTACCATATTGTTGCTGACCACTATGGCCAGATAGACTAGGAAGATGTTTTGCGGATTAGATGTAGCTCCGACAGCCTCCATCATCTGTTCTGCCTGATCTTGCAATCTTTTCAAACTTCCCCACGTGATGTCCGGGCAGGGCTTGAGCCGCTCAGCATTCCTTGGTCTCTTTCTAGGATTCTTGAGGGTCAGCTTCTTCATTTGCGGAATTGGCATGTCAAATCTGTCAAACTCATGATAGGGTTTTACCAGACGTGCTAGAAGCTAACGGGGTCCTGCAGATGAAAGAACATATGCATACCCCCTTCCCCATGCTAACAACTCAACAGGACCTTGCCATTGAGCATTCCCCTGTGGATCCCTGTATAATACCTTTGGCTTTTGTTCATGTAATGAGGCAGTGGTCCTGTAATGACGACTTGCTCTACTACAATTAAAGTGATCCAAATTCAAAAAATTAAGAGTAAATTGTCTAATTGTTCCTGGGGTGTCATATTCCCCCTTTTTTGTTTTAAGAGCACAACCCGTAACACTGAGTGGTGCCGTTCGACAACAGCTTGCCCCTGTGGGTTATGGGGTATGCCAGAGAGATGACGAACCCCCCATTGTTGCAAAAGATTCCGCGTGCCGGTGGCTGAATACCCGGAACCATTATCTGTCTTAATTTGCCATGGCAGCCCCATCATTGTAAAGCATCGAGTCCAATGTCAACGTACGTCACTGCTTTTCTCTCCAGTGATGCCTCGGAGCTTTTTGGATTTTTTTAACTTTTTGTAGATTTTAGAAGTAGTTGTAGAGTAAATGTAGATTTTAATGTAGCTGTATAATATGCCACCCTTTAGCACAGTAGCTTGCACATACCCAACACTATTACCCCATTTCATATCAAACCCCCTAAATTCCTTTAGCGTGTTTAGACTTCTTTTCAAGGTAGAATTGTAGAAAAACACCTCTCTTTAAGAACATCGCACCCTAGGCCTGAACAACAAGATACCACGACAGACAAAGCAACCTTCAAGCCTAGAACTTTGGAGGAGCTCCAAGGATTGTATGTGCTGTGAAGAAGATGAGAATGAGGAAGAAGGGGTCACAAAGACCCCAGACCCAATTCCCAAAGGGATGTGTCAGGGGGCAGAACTGGGCAGAACCAGAGGGTGGATAGTTCTGGAATTGGATGGACCATATTATAAAATCGTAGAACCACTGTCTGGGGGGGCGTGTCATGTATTACCCTGGGCCTGAGGGCCTGATTAAAGGACCTGCTCTTTTTATCTTATATACTACATTGGCCTGGAGTCTTTTTCTCTTTGGTCTCACAAGCCATCACTGTCAGAGACTGAAATGGTTAATGATTTATGCATTTCAGGAGTTTGCAGGCTTTGACTTTTGCCCTAAAAAGGCAAGGAGATACCCCAGATGGACAGTTGAGCCCATACCCTCAGTGCTAAGCCCTAAAAAGGCAAGAAGATACCTCAGGTGGGAAATCGGGCCCATCCCTCCCTCCAGTGCTAAGCCCTAAAAAGGCAAACAACTCCTCATCCCAGGGAGGTGCAAAAGCATGCTGAGGGTATATAAACTGACTGGTGACTTTGGGAATTTGGGTTCTCCTTCTCCCCCACCACCTGCGAATCAAGACCATCGCTCTCAAGCATCGCTGGATCCAGTGGGCAGTGACTATATCCATTTCTTTTGCACTCTCAGCTTCTCTTTTCCCTTGCTCTCATCCTGTTTTTCCTCTCCCCTAAACAGTTTCTCCCCCCCCAAAAGTTATCTCTATGTTGCATTGTTGTATGACAACACCCAAAACGCTAGCATACCTGTTGATACAAAATTGTTAAAATAAACTTTGTTTTCAGACACCGATTATTTAGTGTCGTTTCACTTTAATCCACCCCAAGGGAATTATTGATAAAAACCTGAGTTACCCTCCTCCCCTTTTCCTGGGGTGGGTCATAACAATCACCTGTGGAGGTCAATAAAGCTAAGACGATCCCAGTTTGGGGGCAAGAAACTGGAATGTTTATTGGACTTAAAAGTTCATATTATTTGAAGGGTTTAGGGTCTACATATTCAATAGGGGGTTGTAACTATTACAATTATTACGATTGGGGGTTTTAGGGGATGACATAAGGGGAAAACCCACATTAACAAATTTGGGGTCTTACATCATAGGGGAAAACCCATTTTATCTTGGGGGATTTTACAGGGAAAAAAGGTATTCAGGTTTACAGAATGCAAGGATTCAGGGAACACAAAGGGAGAGATAAGGTACAATAGGTCTTCTGCACAGGTTTGATGAGATCAGGGTGCGGACTGTCTGGCTTGGGCAGGTGTCAGAGACTCAAATGGTTAATGATTTATGCATTCTAGGATTGCCAGGAGACTTTTGCAGGCTTTTGCAGGACTTTTGCATTATACCTCTGATGGGCAGCTGGGCCCATCTCTCCCTCCAGTGCTGAAGGTGTCAAGCCCTGAAAAGGCAGGAAGACCCGAGTTTACCATGCCCTCCACATGAACTCTGCGCTGGGCTGTCCGAGACGGTGGGGGTTTGTGGCATGCCCATCTCCCCCCCCCCCGGCCAATCTTGAAAGGCAGGAAAAACCCTTTTTACCATGCCTCTCACAGGAACTCTGCGCAGACCCAGGAGATGTTGGAGGCTCGCGGCATGGCCCATGACACTATCCATGGATATAATAACTCATAACTTCTTTGAGTGTGGGGGCTTTCCTCCTTCACCCCCAACAGATCAAGACCACCATTTCAACTGACAGACATGGAAGCTGCAACTATCAAGTTTCATCACTGGACCCCGTGGGCGGTGACTATATACATCTTTCCACTCTCTTTCCCTTACTCTCCCTTACCCTTATCCTGTCTTTTTCTTTCTCTCCCTTATGCATTTTCCCTAAAGGTTATCTCTATACCATATTGCTATAGATGATATAGATGATAGCACCCAAAATGCTAACATACCTGTTTAAAAAAAATTGTTAAAATAAACCCTACCTATATATGTTTTCAAACACCGATTATTCAGTGTCGTTTCACTCTAATCCACCCCAAGGGAATTATTGATAAGAATCTAGGTTACCCTCCCCTTTTTTCTGGGTGAATTCTTCATTCCCTGAGGCAAGACATTCCAGTGGTAGCGTGCATAGGGTTCACTGGCATTTAGAGATGGTACAGAAAAAGCAAACCTCTCTGCATCTTTAGGATGCAAGGGGATTGTGAAAAAACAGTCTTTCAAGTCAATTGTAGTCAAAGGCCAGTTCTGTGGCAGCATTGCTGGGGATGGCCAGGCTGTAATGTTCCCATAGGTTCAGTCGCATTATTAATGCTTCTGAGGTCATGAAGTAGACGCCACTTCCCACTTTGCTTTTGGATTACAGAAATCAGGGAATTCCATGGGCTTGTGGTTGAAGAAATATGACCTCTTTGAAGCTGTTCCTTTACTAGAATTTGGAGTTGCGGCAATTTGTCCCTTGGTATAGGGACACTGTGGTACCGAGATCAGATTATGAGTTTTCCATTTAAGGGCGGGAACAAGCTGCATTTCAGTGGCCACTATGATAAATTTGAGCTGAGTCCCATCCCCCACTGTCCCAGGGCATCTCTGCCCCATAGTGTGACCAAATGGTTTAAAACGAACAGTCTTATAGTTGTTGAACAACCTTCGGGACCTGTAATAACCACAGGATGTAGGCTCTGCTGCAGCAAGACTACTCCAGCTACCCCTTTGATACTTGTGTTTGGTGAGACAAGCAGCCATGCGGCTGGCCATTGTTGTGCGGAGATCACGGTAGCATTGGCTCCTGTGTCGACGAGCCCTCTGAGAGAAACAGTCTCTTTGTGAACAAAGTGAAAAACTGAGCATCAGAGAATTGGCTGATCTGTGGACAAAGTCTGTGACCAATTAATAAAGTTTCCGGGGACGAGCTCGTCTCCTGTGGAGCCAAAGCCTTGATTGTCGATTACTCCAGCCCGGGGGGTGTGCATGGACTAGGATCAATTGTGCAATCCGCATTCCTTTGCCGATACAGATGGGCAGTGAGGGAGTCCAAAGCATTACTTTAATTTCTCCTGTAAAATCTGAATCTATGACCCCGGGTAAAGCAAAAACTCCAATTAAGAGGGCACTGCACCCGTTTCCTGGCGGACCACGTACCCCTGTGGGAACAATCTGTTCCTTTGAATCAAGCAGAATTACAGTTGTTGTTGCTGCCAAATCGACTCCGGCACTGCCTGAGGTGTGGGGATGTAAGGAGGGGACGGTTACCAGGTGCTGAGGTTGGCGGCGGGAACTTTTTGTGTCATCGCACTGCTCCCACAAGTGCTGCGCTGGAAGTTTTCCAACACTCCTCTCCCGTCTCCTCGTGACGGCAACGGCTGTCCTTCTTTGGTAAACCTAGAGTGACAATCTTTTGCAAAATGTGATCCCTGTCTGCATCAGTGACAAACAGGCGGTTGGCTTGACTGCCTTTTTCTCAGGAAATATTTCCTTATGTGACCGGGTTGCCTGCAGCTGAAGCAGTGCTCCTGCGGTTGCGGGACAAGGGATTCTCAGGCTCCGCTAGGGAAGCAGTGGTGTGAGTTTGTGTTCCTACATTGTTGCAGGCTTGTAACATCTCTGCCAGTGTGGGGTCCCGCATACCTCGCAGTATTTTTTGGCAATCAACATTTGCCTGTTCTATGGCAAGTTTCTGAAACAGGGCGTCCTGTGCAACTTTATTATCAATCTGTTTGTTAATTGTGTCTCTGAGTCTGTCTGCAAATTGGAGAAACGGTTCCTGCGGTCCCTGGCGAATCATGGTAAAGGAGGGAGATTGCACCGCTGCCTTTGAGATTTTACTAAAGGCTTGCTGTGCTAGGTCTTTTGCAAGGTTTAAATCATGGAGTGCTATCCTTGCCTGTGTGGTGGGGGCAGCATAGGGTCCCTCACCAAGCAGTTTGTTCAGCATATTTTTTATAGGAGTACCATTTGTGGCTAAAATTTCCTCCGTGGCTTTTTTACTCAGGTTTTTCCACTCCGTTTCAAATAAGGTGTACTGCATCGTAGTTAGTGTCATTCTAGCGATGGAGGAGCAGTCGTGGGGGGTTAGAATAAAAGCACTAAAGAGATTGTCCAGTATACTCATAGCAAATGAGGCTTCTAAGCCGCAATCCGTAATAGATTTTTTCAAGTCTTTTAAGACTGGATACGGACTAGGCTCCCAGCGTGGAGGTCTGTTTGGTTGCGTGTATACGGGGAAGGCTTTTAGCATATCAATGTCCCCAGTCACTGCAACCTCCCACCACAAGCCCTACCACTGTGTCCTGGGGTCAGGGGGGTCTGTTTCTTCGGGGTTGAATAAGTCTGGCTCCCAACAATTTTCCTCCGGAACGGAATTAGGCATTCCCGGAATGTTTGGGCTTGGAAAATTTTCGGTATGGCATATTTGAGGAACCCCCTGCGCAGGTGCAGTAGCGGTATTGTGCAAGTCTCCTTCCTCACACCATTTGGAAGGAGTTTCAGCTAACGGCAGGGACACAGGCAGGGGGAATTTATCTTCCAGGGGATCCCGCAGAGGTATACATGCATTTGGGGTGTCCAGGCTGCTACTGGGGGGTTCGGAGGGGTCTGTTCCGCAGCTGCGCAGTCTCTCAGGGTTTCATATAAAATGCGCCATGGCTTTAAAACTTTAGCAACGTTTCATTTCCCCACATCACTTCCTCCCACAGTTGCATCCTCACTTTGTCCCATAAAGCATCATCCAAAAAATTAGTTATATTCAATTCTGTGATGTTATGTTGAGCCCAGAGAAGCAGGTTTTGTAAGGACAATTCGTCCAGTGACTTGCGTGCTGGTTAAGCACACTCTGCAAAATTAAATAAGCATGGGTTTGCTCAGTGGATATGTTTGCCCCCATGTTCCCCTACGTAACATTACAAAAGTCTTTTAAAAATAATTACCCCGTTCACGGACCAGTTCCTCTAGAAGTCCCGCTTCCAAGGCTGAAATTTCACGCGCACCTTTCCGTTTTCTTCAGTTCTGTTCCATGCACCTCCACCACAACAAGGAGAGCCACTATCCTTGCTCCAGCCAAATGGATTAGCCGGCTGCTTCTAAATGTTAAAAGCGAGGGTCCATGCCACTTGTTTTGGCACCATTTGCCGAGGTCAATAAAGCTAAGACAATCCCAGTTTGGGGGCAAGAAACTGGAATGTTTATTGGACTTACAAGTTCATATTTAAAGGGTTTAGGGTCTACATATTCAACAGGGAGTTGTAACTATTACAATTATTACAATTGGGTGTTTTAGGGGATGACATAAGGGGAAAACCCACATTAACAAATTTGGGGTCTTACATTTACATCATAGGGGAAAACCCATTTTATCTTGGGGGATTTTACAGGGAAAAAAGGTATTCAGGTTTACAGAATGCAAGAATTCAGGGAACACAAAGGGAGAGATAAGGTACAATAGGTCTTCTGCACAGGTTTGATGAGATCAGGGTGCGGACTGTCTGGCTTAGGCAGGGCACGTGATAACATCATGCAGAGTCTCTTCACATCCTGCTGGAGAAGGCAGGAAAAATCCATAGGGATGAGGTCAATGAAGAGGGTTTTTCCCAGCTTCTGCAGCTGATATGGTTTGAAGCTGGCTCCCTGTCAAGTCTCCAAACCTTACCACAAGAAGTCCGTCCCCCCCCCCCCCAAACCTCAGGGAGAAGAAGGAGAAAAACAACCAAGAAAACCCAAAACGAGAGAGAGACAGCCACTGTATGGCATTTTGCAATCTATCAATGAACAACACATAAGACTCCTGGGGTCCCTGCTGTATAGTTGCAAATGAAGCTGACTTAGTCCCCGCGTCAGGAACCCGTCTCCATGCCCACAAAGCCATCTGTGAGGCTTGGGTAAAGACCTGCCTGTCTAGTCGGGCTTGGACTCGTTCATTAGCACATTGTCCAGCACCAAGCAACATGTCAGGCCCAATGTTAAGATTCTCCATTGCCTGCACAGTAGCCAACTCCATGTATTCTAACTTGTAGACCGCTTATTGTGTGACACTAAGAACAGTCTTCGCCAGCGTCTTCCAGTCCCAGGGTGTCATGCGAAATACCTTCAGCTATACCCATAGTAAATGTCCCTTGCACCCCATTTTCCCGTACAGACAGCCTTAATTCCAAAAAAGCCTTGTACGGAAGTCCCTCATGCAGAGGCAGCTGATTCTGGTGCTATGCGACAGGGAAAGCTAAAGAGGAGAGATCACCAGCTTGCAAAGCCTCAGCTCTGCATCTCTCCAGTGCAATGGTCCTAGTGCCCACCTATGCCATCTCCCCCTTATACTGCAGAAAAGCATCTGAGGGGGCCAACGGCAGTTGTGGTCTGCACCAAGCATCAGGATTAAGTTCAGGGGGGAAGGTCCCTGCCGGAGGGAAATTACCATGATTAGAGGCAGGAGAGAGACATCCCATTGGAGGGAAATTACCATGATTAGAGGCAGGAGAGAGACATCCCATTGGAGGAAAATTACCATGATTAGAGGCAGGAGAGAGACATCCCATTGGAGGGAAATTACCATGATTAGAGGCAGGAGAGAGACATCCCATTGGAGGGAAATTACCATGATTAGAGGCAGGAGAGAGACATCCCATTGGAGGGAAATTACCATGATTAGAGGCAGGAGAGAGACATCCCATTGGAGGGAAATTACCATGATTAGAGGCAGGAGAGAGACATCCCATTGGAGGGAAATTACCATGATTAGAGGCAGGAGAGAGACATCCCATTGCGGGGAGAGTACCAGGATTAAAGGGAGAAGACAGACCCCCAGCTGGAGGGAGATTAGCATGGTGAAAGGCAGAAAACAGACCTCCCGCCAGAGGTCCCAAAGCCCCCCGTCAGCAGGGGACATGAGCTAGGTTTATCAGCAAAACTGACAGAAGCGGCAGGTAATATACATGGTCTGTTCCCCGAGAGGGGTCATCCAACAAATTTAAAGGAGAAGGCGGGTCCGATATTTCTATATCAGGCTCCATTACTTTCAACAGTTGTAAAGCATGCATAAGCAGGCACCACGTAATGAAGACAGAGTCAGAAATAGCAGCACCAGAGTTTTTCCAGCTTTGCAAATATTCACCTACCTTTTCTCACACATCTATTTTAAAATTGGCGTCATTAGGAAACCAGTTATAATGTTCCTTAACTAACAAAAGCAAATGTTCCAATTGCTTATCCGTAACCTTATGTTCTGCTGCATTCAAGACCTGTTGCAAGACCTTTAGATAAAGTCTGTGTTCTTGGGAAATCCCCTGCCCCATTATTACTACATGACTCCGTGGATTCCTGTCCCACAGGCTCTGCTGTCCCGTTCTAACAGGATGATTGCTGGCACTTACCACCTCTGTCGAGTTTTGGGTGCTGAAAAGGGTCCCGTAACACAGATTGCACATCAGGGTCACCAGATATGAGCGCTGAAAAGAATGAGGCTGCACACCACACAGAGTTCGATTTCAGGATTTCTCCACCGACCTTTTTCGGCATTCTCCTTTTATTCATATTCTCTCGAAAACAGCACCTGGTGTTGGCTTTTAGTTAACTGGAATTCCCAGGATTGTCCTAAACCAGTGTTTTGATCCTACACACTCGCATCATATGGGTGGCTGTGTTCAGCCATGAGAGAAAAACACATGCTATCATGCAGACAACATTAAGTGGTTTTCCACTTTGAGAAATACAACATTCTCTCTGTCAAAACACTTAGCAAAGGTCAGTCCTCCCTTTTGATTCCAATTAACTAAATACAGGTGCAGAGTGAGTCAGCTTGTTCCCACATCCCTTTCATTTGATAATCTCCGCAATTTGTGGAAAGACATTGCTCAACGACCAGATGAACCCCTTTTGACCTAGTGGATCTGAGTCTGGGATCTTATGGGCTAAGGTGCGCAGCTTGATGGTACCGAAGCAAGGTATTTAGGATCCCTGTCCCAGGATGTGGGTATTGACCAGGGGTCCATGAGGGAGTCAGAACCCCTTCATCTCTGGACATGGCTTTTAACAAGCGTAAGAGAGAGGTTTGCTTACAGGGACGACCAGCAGGGGCATCATCTTTGCACCTGGGAGACCATGGAAGAAGGGATCTGATGCCTGAGAGAAATGGCACTGTTAGAGGTGCTTTTTGCAAGGGACGGGCAATCCAATTGCAATCCCAACAATGTCAAGTGTACATCATAGATGTGTGTACATCAGATGTGCAGGAGCACACATATATGCTAATTTCCTTGTAACAATGCACTGGAAGGAAAACCAAGAAACAGTGGGCACTATGATGAGTAAACTCAGGACATATAATGAGATGGTCCATGCCCCATTATGGGCCCAGAATACAGCCAGATTGTAAGTCCTCTCTACTTCTTAAAACGCAAGAAGAACAATTTCCAGTGGGGCCCTGAACAGCAACAAGCCTTTGAACAGATCAAACAGGAGATTGCTCATGCTATAGCCCTTGGGCCAGTCAGGACTGGACCAGAGGTGAAGAATGCAGCTGGGAAAAATGGTCCTTCTTGGAGCCTCTGGCAGAAGGTGCCTAGGGAGACTCAAGGCTGACCTCTTGCATTCTGGAGCCGAAGCTACAGAGGGTCTGAGGCCAACTACACTCCAATGGAGAAGGAGATTCTAGCAGCCTATGAAGGAGTTCAAGCCACCTCAGAATTGATTGGCATGGAAGCACAGCTTCTCCTGGCACCCCGACTACCAGTGCTGGGGTGGATGTTCAAAGGAAAGGCTCATCATGCCACTGATGCTACATGGAGTAAGTGGATTGCCTTGATCACACAGCGCACCTGAATCAGGAACGCTAATCGCCCTGGGATCCTGGAGATAACCACAAATTGATCTGAAGGTGAGAGTTTTGGTTTGGCAGATGAAGAGGAAGAATAGCAGGTAACACATGCTAAGGAAGCTCTGCCGCAGTCGGGAATGAGCTAAGACAGCAATTAAGCAGGGAAAGGCACTCGGCATAAGGCACAAGGCAAGGCACAAGGCAATTTTATTGCAACAGGTTACAGATATTTATACTCTTCACACAATACACATGTCAACCTGTTATTGGTACTTTCATGTAAACATACATCACACCACACGCATGTCAACCTACTATTGGAACACATACATCAGGCCATATACATGTCAACTTACTATTGGAACACATACATCAGGCCATATACATGTCAACCTACTATTGGTACTTCTGTTCACGTGTCTAAACTCATCTTTTGATCGGTGGTCGACACTTCTTCATATGCTGGCAAATCTCAAAAACAGCACCTGTTATTTACAGCAGTTTTTCTCCTTATCTGCTTTCTCATTCTGGATTGTTTACATTCTTGAAACATGCTGCAATCAAGCAGGCTAAGAGAGTAAAGCCCCTGTGGCATGGTGGGCAATGGACTAACTAGATATGGAGAGGCCTGGCAGATCAATTACATCACACTGCCAGAAACTTGCCAAGGTAAGAGCTATGTGCTCAACATGGTGGAAGTAACCACCAGCTGGCTAGAGACCCACTCTCTGCCCAGAATACCATCCTGGGCCTTGAAAAGCAAGTCCTGTGGTGACATTGCACGCCAGAATGGAGTCAGACAGTAGGACTCATTTCAAGAATAGCTTAGTTACCATCTGGGCAAAAGAGCACAGTATTGAGTGGGTACATCATACCCCCTATCATGCACCAGCCGCTGGGAAGGTTAAACAGTGTAATGGACTGCTGAAAACTATTTGGAAGGCATTGAGTGGGGGGACTTTCAAGCATTGGGATCAGCATTTAGCAAAGGCTACTTGGTTAGTCAACACTAGAGGCTCAATCAACCTAACTGGCCCTGCCCAATCAGAGCCCCTTCACACTGTAGATGAAGTCCCCATAGTGCACCAGAGAGGTACATTAGTGAGGTGGTTTGAAGCTGGCTCTCTGCCAAGTCTCCAAACCTCACCACAAGAAGTCCCCCTCCCCCAAACCTCAGGGAGAAGAGGGAGAAAAACAACCAAGAAAACCCAAAACGAGAGAGAGACAGCTAAAGCAATATATATATAAATATATTTACACTTATGTTACAGTTATATACAATTGAAATATATATATACAATTTTTCAAGGAAAAGGGAAAGGGAAGGGGGAAGGGGAAAAAAGGAACAAAACCAAAATAAAATATACACGATCAATAGCCCAAGATCTAGCAACTAAAATAATTAGCAAAAGAATATCTTACTACTCTCCTTGGGACAACAGAAAGTCGCACTGGAACGACCGCCAGCAACCTCCACCTCCCAAGATTGGAAAGGCCTTACCAAGCCTCACTCCCCAACATGACAGACTCAACAGCAGGGAAACTCACACCTCCAAAGCTGCCGGAAGGAAAGAGGGGCAAAGGCCTCTCCTCCTTTCTTCTTATACCCTGGCTTACGTAAAAATCATAGGGAATACCGGGTAGTCTGGGCACTTCCTTGGTTACAAACTGGTCACCAAGGAAGGCCCAGACTAAACTACCACAGTTAGGGAAAACGGTTTAGATTAGTCCCGCCTCAAGCAAAGGTAAACCCGTTCATGGGATTGTTTTTGCTCAAGGACCAGGGTGCACTTGGTAGGTAATGCAGAAATATGGGGAAACGCAGTGTATACTGATGCCTTAAGAGTCTTTTAGTTTTTTCGTTTTTCTAATTTTTATAAGCTTTATAAGTAGTTATATAATTAGAAGTATATTTTAGAAGCAGCAACCCTTATTCCTTTACCCTTTAGCACAGTAGTTTACACATTCCTCAACCCCTACATACCCCATTCCATGCTCCCATATTGATATTCCCTGAATTCCAGTAGAAAATGTTTAGTCTCTCGTCAAGGCAGGCCTCTTCTGTTTGAGGACATCTAATCCTGGCCTGAACCGCAAGAGTACAGTCAAGAACTGGGTGACCATGTACCCTCTGTGTTCTGAAGAAGATGAAGATGATGAAGAGGTGGTCCCGAAAAGCACCCCAGACCCAATCCCCAGGGGGTGGGCCTGGGGTGGACCAGGGCAAAAGCTACAGGGTGGAAACACTTGGGATTGGACAGACACTATTATAAATTGTAACACCTGTACACGGCCAGTGCGCATCTGGTTATTTCATTAAATCCTTTTCTTATCTCATCTCCAATTAAAATTGCTTTGGAGTTTTTTTTCCTCAGCTTCTGCAGGCAACAATACTCCAAGGGGACCAATTTTTTGGATAAACTGCCTGTAACACTGTGCCTGTATGTATATGTTTGTAAATGTGTATATAATTGGAATATGTATGTATGTCTATAGTTGGAAGATTCATGTCTGATATAACATGATAGTATAAAAAAGAATCGGGTGGATAATGTCATAGTTTAGTTAAATGAAGAAGATTTTTTTGTTGAATTTTTTCATATCATCATATAGTTTTGGAAGCACGAGAGACACTTCCCCCCCATCCTCGAAACAGAACCCCAGGGCGGGGGAGAAAGGATGTCCCTGAAATAAAATACCATGAGAACTCAGGAGGAAGGGGGATAAAACCTGCTAGTGTTTCCAGAACTGGCTCTCTGTTTTTTGGCAGCTGTGACTCAGAGGGAGTATCCAGCCGCTGCTCCGGAGGGACCTGCTCTGCGCTGCAGCCAAACAAGCAACCATTCCAGCATTGGGTAAGAGATTTCCTGGTGCCTCTTTTCACATGAATTCACCTGACCCTTAGAGAGGGGAGATTTTCTCGACCCACAGACATTTATTTGTCTGTTAGTGCCCCAGGGAAAATGAAACCACGTAAGTTTGATCTAGTCTGTCAGGTATTCTGCATGGGAACCCTCGCCAAACAAATTCACAAGATTAGGGCAATTCAATTGCCCTTTTTTGGGGACTGTCACGTAACAGCGTAAGAGAAACCCCTCTGTGGATTTTTCCCATGAGTTATTCTGCCATCAACAAAATTGTCAGCACCTTATAAAGGACTCACTCTAACAGTTTATGGAATAACGCTCTTTATTAATCCAAATTGTGACAAGTTAGTAAGGTTTATGGTTCGTCAGTGATAGAGTCTAGCTAAAAAAAACACACTTTAAACAATGTAATTATCTCAGTTTCATGAGACAGAAGTGTTTGCTAAGGAGGGTGGGATAGGAGAAAAACCAAACTTCTCCCTCTGAGTAATTATAACTTCGAAATTAAGAGGCTTCAGTTGAAAAGGTGTGGAAAAGAAAGTAACAGCTCTTTACTAAATATATATATATAGATGTAACACAACAGAACAAGCAATAATTCCATAACCAAACTTCCACCAAAACAATTAAGTACTTTTTGCCTTTTGGTGCAGTTATAACTACAACCAGCAGGGGGCACTGGCACATCTGGAGGCAGGGGCTGCAGTGATTCACTCATGGTCACCAGGGGGCGCTGTTGGGCCTCCAGCAAAGCAAAGACTGTAGTTGCTCACTGATGGTTGGCAGATGGCCCTGTTGGGCTCTGATGGCTGCTGCATCTGTGGGGTCTGGTGCACAGGAGGCAGCAGGGTCTGTCCAAAAACACCTCCCAGGGATGCGGGCCGGCACAGGAAGGTAGAAAGGGAAAGGGTGGTTCCTCCTGTGGACTCGCTATCAAAGGTTGGCTCTGGCTGCGATCCCCTTCCTCATCAATGGGTGCGAGCTGCTGCTGACATGGGAGAGGAGGAGGGGAAGGGCAGTCTTTCCCCTCAAAGGTTCCTCTGCAGATGACACTGGCTTTTTCAATGAATCCGAGGCAAGTCCAGGCAGTGGGCAGAGCAGGATGCGAGGAATCGGAGGCGAACCAGGACCTCCCTTGGGGCCAGGAGAAGCCAGTGACCCGGCTGAAAAATTAACCTGGAGACCCTCTCTCCACACCACTCCCTGAGTCAGGGAAAAAGTAAAGTGCAGTCCCCAGAGGAAGAAAAACACCTCAGGTCTCCCTTCCCCCCCAACTGTGGCTACAGGGGGGATGGAGTTTCCCTTACAAAATTTAGCTGGTGTGCTGAGGTTATTGAGCATTTCAATAGGGCAGTCATTAAAGTTCGAGCTAGACAATGGAGTCTGAACTTACTAGCAAGAGACTGTTGGTATGGGAAAATTCACTAGGAAAAAAAAGTATAAAACTACAGCAGTAATAATACTATAAAGCAAGGCACAAGCACAAACCCTAAAACAAAACAATCTACTAATATATTATGAAGCAAAAGTGATCTCTAGTCCTCAAAAGCAGTGATTAACGCGCATATCCTAAATTCTCACCTGACACAGGCATCCCTGGGGGAGCGGGGGGGGGGGGAAGGTTCAATTCGTGAGTGGATCTCAGCAGTTTCAATGGAAATCTTCCTCCAATTTCTCCCCATTTCCAGCTTCCTTTGATACTATTTCTTTAGGTTTACATGAAGTTTCAGTGAATTTAGTCATAAGTGCTAAATTGGGGTAGTTGTCCTTATGTAGTGGGTTTTTGTGGCTGGTTGTCCTTATGTAGTGGGTTTCTGTGGCTGGGTTTTGGTAGCGGGGGGGCAACAGGGATGGCTTCTGTTAGAAGCTGCTAGAAGCTTCCCCTGTCTGGTGGAGTCAATGCCAGCCAGCTCCAGGACAGACTTCCTGCTGCTGGCCAAGGCTAAGCCAATCAGAAGTGATAGTAACGCCTCTGTGATAACATATTTCAGAACAGAAGATTGTTGCACAGAAGGAATTCCAACCAGGGAAGAGCAGAGTGAGAACATGGAAACAGCAAGGTAGACACCAAGGTCAGTGCAGAAAGAGGGGGAGAAGGTACCTACTCCTGGTGCTGGAGATGAGGCCCCTGCAGCCTGTGGTGAAGACCATGGTAGAGCAGGCTGTCCCCCTGCAGCCCATGGAGGACCATTGGGGTGCAGAGACCCACCTGCAGCCCATGGAGAAGCCCATGCTGGAGCAGGTGGATGCATGACAGAGGTTGTGACCCCATGGGAGGCCCAAGATGGAGCAGGGTCCTGCCAGGGACCTGCAGTTCGTGGAGAAAGGAGCCCATGCTGGAGTAGATTTTTCCCAGGTAGGACTTGTGGCCCCTGTGGGGAACCCACATCGATACAGCTCATTCATGAAGGACTGCACCCTGTGGAGAAGTTATCCCTGGGACAGCAGTTTGGGAAGAACTGCTGCCCAAGGGATGGACTCACGCTGGAGAGGTCCATCAAGGTTTTCTGTGAGAGGGACCCCACGGGAGCAGGGGCAGGACTCCTCTCCCTGAGCAGAGGTAGAAACAACAGCTTACCATAACCCCATTCCTCGTCCCCCTGTACCGCTGGGGGGGAAGAGGGAGAAATTGGAAGAAAGGAGGGGTGGGAGGAAGGTGTTTTTAAGATTATTTTATTTCTCACTCTTTTGCTCTGATGCTAGTAATAAATGTAATTACTATCCCCACTTTGAGTCTGTTTTTCCTGTGATGGTGGATCAGCAACCTCTCCCAGCTCTTAACTCACGAATCCTTAGCTGTTTTTTTTTCTCTCCTCTGTCCAGTTGCACAAGGGGAGGGAGAGAGCAGCTTTAGTGGGTACCTGGCATCTAGCCAAGGTCAACCCACTACAATCTCTTATAAGGAATGAGCTGCTGCTACAGCCCTGGCTCAGCTTTATTCTGGTGTAGTAAAACTGACTGTGCATGAAGCTGCCTATTTGCCCACCTCGCCCTGCCCACAGCAGCAGTGAGACCCTGGCTCTGGGCACAGACCATTGGTGGACACCAGGACATCAGCAAAGACACACTGGTGAGTTGTCCGCTAAGGAAACAGATCATAACAGAGTCTGCTTCTTGGAAATGGAAATGTTTCAAAGGAGGAAACGTCACAATACAAAATCTGTCAGCCACAAGTGAAGTATTACCCTTGGTCCCTACCAGCTCCTCCAGCGCTCTGTGAGGAATGGAGAATTACATCGAAGAGGAAGGATCGGAGATTCTTCGGAGCCACACTGAATCCAGGGCTGGATAACATGGCAGAGGACATCATAGAACAGCTGGTTTGAAGAATAATGAAGCAGATGAGCAGATGTAATCTCCAGACATCAAGCTCCTGGGGAGCTGTGTAATGAAAGTGGTGTCACCAGCACAACCCATCTACTTTCTATTTATTGCAAATACTTGTTCACCACCTTGTGCCCACAGACCCCGTCCCTGCTGCTCTCCCTCCCTGTCTCCACCCCATCACAGCTGCTCCCAGGCCTCAGCATCCTCCTTGCACCCTGAAATAAGTTTATTCACTTCTTCCTTCATCTTCCCACATAATATTTGATTTAATGCTGGTGTCAGAGCACCCACACACCAAAACAGGGCTAGAGCAGCAACTGCTGCTGCTTACCAGCTGCGAAGGATCCCAGCGTACTCCTTCCTTCTCACTGTCAACAAAACTAGTCAAGAGCAAAGCTTTCAATTTCCCAAACTGTCACAAATTTGGCATCAACTTCCTTGAAGGTTTCCTTTTTTCTTCTATTTTATTAAACTGACCTAAACCTGCCAAAGCGAAGAACAAAGATGAAGTGTCTCTCATGCTTTAGGCAACCACCTTTGTAAATCCTTGTGAATGAGCTTGTCACAACTCCCCAGTATGAGGGGATGCCATTAGAGCAGCCATTCTCTGCCCGCCCATGTCTTCCATAATTTTTCACCTTCTGCCATTATTTCTCACATACACTATAACCAGCCTTTACAGACTGTGAACATTGCATCAGGGAGTGGAGGCAGGAGGAGACCCCTGAGGAGATGGCATGACTTCCAGCTCCACATGCTGTGGGGCTCCAAGGATAGCCTCAGAGAGCCCAGTTCCTCTCACACCCGAGTCAGTATGTCACAAGCAATTAGTGCTGGCAGCAATGGGCCCAAGCAGAAGTACCTCCCACGCACCACAGCATCCCCTCCCTTTCCCTGCCCAGCATCCTTCCCTGCTTACCACACAAGCTATTTATCCTGGCATCTCAATCATTAATAAAGATTCTAATTAAAAGCACAGTTTCTGCCTGCCCATAACCCCCGATGTTGCTGGTTTAGCTGTGGCTACCAAAACCATGATGGGCAAGGGTAGCCTAGGCACAGCAGTGTCTCAGTTTAAGGAGACTGAAGTGTTTTGCTAAGGAGGATGAGTTATGAGGTAGACCAAACTCCTCTCTCTCAGCAACTGTAAATCTGAAATTAAGAGGCTCCAATCGAGGAAGTATGGAAAAAAGGAAAAATAACAACCCTTTATTAAAAGATATATGTGTATTGGCAGAACAACAAAAGAACACAAAAACAACTAAGCAATAATCTTGTACTCAAAAGTCCCCTTCAAAAAGGAAACAGTTCGATACTTCCCATCCTCTGGCCCAATTCCAATCCCAGTTGGCAGGGGATGCTGTTGGATCCCTGGAGGAGCGGAGCCTGCAGTGCTCTGTGGTGGTCAGCAGGGGGCGCTGTTGGGCTCTGGCGGTCACTGCATGGGACCCCGGATCGCGGGAGAAGCCGACAATGGATATTTCCCCCACAGAGGAGAGGAAGGGGAAAAGGAGAAAGAAGGGCGGTTTCTTTCCTGCTGTGGCCGGGACTCCCCCCTTTCATCAATGAGCACAAACTCTCCGATGAAATCTGAGCAGATCCAGGATGGGGACAGAGCAGAGAGTAGGCAAGCTGAGGCCGGAGAGCAGCCAAATGACCATGTCGAGAGCAAAACGGTTTCAGAGCTTTTCCAACACACACACACACCTTGCCTCTGTTAAGGCAAAAAGTGAAGTGCCCCTGTTTCCAAGGAGAGGAGAGGAAAAAAACCTCATCACCGCCCCTCCATCCACCCACACCCCAGCCTTAGAGAGGGCCATCAGCCTGGAATGCAGTTCTGCCAGCCAGCTCCTTTGCATAGGTCAATCATTCGAGGCAAAAAACTGTCCTCACCCATTCAGCATCCCTCCCCCACAGTGGGGCAGGGGAAAGAAAATTCCCATTTGTTTTTTTAGAACAAGTAAACCCATGACAAGCAGGAAGGGATCATGCAGGGTCTACAGCACTGCCAGGCAATTTTGGGTACAGGTACCCAGGCAGTTATCAGTAAGACAAGAGGGTATGGTCTTAAGCTCTGCCAGGGGAAGTTTAGGTTAAATATTAGGAAGAAATTCTTTACAGAAAGGGTAATCAGGCATTGGAATGGGCTGCCCAGGGAAGTGGTGGATTCTCCATCCCTGGAGGTTTTCAAGATGAGACTGCATGTGACACTTAGTGCCATGGTCAAGTAACCACAGCAGTAGTGGATCAAGGGTTGGACTTGATGATCTCAGAGGTCCTTTCCAACCCAGCTGATTCTATTATTCTATGATTCTATGGCTGACAGCCCAACTACATGGCCTTCAGCTCTGCCATGTGCTCTGCATGGGCACAGCCATGTCGGCTCTGCCATGTGCTCTCAGCAGGCCTTATGTCCAGGCCTTACCATGCACCTGCAGGTCTAGGCCCAGTCCTTCTTCACACACACACACACTCAGAGTGAGTTGGTTCCGACCCATATCAATAATTCAGTGAGTCTCGGATCCAGTATCTCACACCTTCCCTCACTCCATGGGACTTCTACCACCCAGGGCTTCTACCACCACCTCAGCAGACCAGGACTACAACCACCATCGGAGTTTCAGAGACCAGGTCTCATTGCTGGATCTGGCAGGCATCCTGTGGGTCCTTCCAGTCGCCTGGGAGCCCACAACCCTGGTCCAACTGCCTGTGCCGGCACTGCAGCCTCACTCCAGCACTAACCCTCCAAACCATTACTGCCAGGTTTTAATGGATGGGGGTAGTATGGCCACCATCTCGTTTTGGTCCGGTGGGTGGGAGCTCTTTGTAAAGAGTTATTTTTTTTCACTGACATCCAGGTGTATTTGGTCTCTCTCTCTCACTATTGGAGAAAACCAGGGGTATTGAATCGGAGGAAGGAGACTTCCATCCAAGGTTTCTGCCCCTCCAAATTGTCTCAAACCGAGACAGTGAGGTAGAGAGATAGAAAGAAATAGGAAAGGGAGGTGGAGGAGATAGAGAAAGAGATCAAGCAGAAGATAGTCACCACCCTGTGGATCCTGTGGCATCCCACTGGTCCTTCTTCACCCTGGTCTTCTCAGTGGTGGGGCTCCCAGATTCGTTCTTTTGGAGGTACCACCTTAATACAGTCCAAGTTCTGGGTATCCACGGGGTGATTGCAGATGTTCCCACAACTTGGGATGGCATGTGTATAAGCAGTTGCTTCCTTTCCTACAGTCTGTCACAATGGGAATTTTTGTCCCAATGCTAACCAAACCTCACCTCCTCTAGGCCTGGAATTAGTGCCTTCCTGTTGTAAATGTCTGTGCTTATCTCAAGTTCCCACTGTGGTGGCTTATGGCAAGGTCTTTTTGTGGCTTTGACAGTGTTTTGAGACAGTCAGTTGTGCTCTTTAAGTCCTTACAGCAGGAAACTCCAAAATATACAATTAGGATAAGAAGAAAAAAAAATTAAGAAAAGGAAATCTGGAAACTTGTTTGAGGATTAAAAAAAATAAAAATCAGATGCTTCCTTTGAGTAGCTACAGAGTCTTAAATGCAGTCTCCAACTCATAAACACAAAAAGAATATTATTAACATGCAGAGAATTTAACTTTCATGTGTTGACCTGAAAATATGATTAAAACTGCCCAAGACCACAGATGCACCAGTTACCTTTCTGGTTTGCATTTTTAATTTACCAAAAGACAGTAGTTCCTCTCAAGTTTTCAAAACAAAACTCAAATACTTCAAGACCATTTGATACTGCCACTCCTAATTTAGGATAGATGTCTGAAAACCACTTCTTGGTCCTCACTACTGCCTTTTAGAAAATAAGAGCTGGGTAGGAATGCCCACAGATAGAATCTCTCTGCAGAAAACAAAATCTCTCTGCATCTCAAAGCACTCCTGCCTTCTGTATCTTGGGTAAGAATATGAAAAGTTCATTAGCAGATGATGTAGTGGACAAGTCTTGAGCCACGAACTTCTCTCACTCTCTGGCAGTGGTGCAGGATATTGAGGATACTATGGAAGTGATTATCTACTTTCAGTTGAGTGAACTCTTTGATATTGGCCTCCACAATAAAAAATTCAACTGGAAAACAAATAATGACTTTGCTATAGAAATTAATAACTTGTAGGGTACACTTTTCACAACTAACAATATAACCTCTTCTTAACAGTTCCATGCACTGATGAAAAAATACTATTAGCAGTAGGGCAGCCTCACACTATCTCAGGAACTTTGTTTTTCTTTTTAAATTTGGCACCAGAAAGAATTATCAGCCTTCCTATTAAGTTCAAATGCCCTGCATTGTCCACAGGCCCCATTCAGTGAGCTCCATCTCTCAGCAAGAACTGGAATTGTGTCTTGGCAAATAAAAGGACAGAGCCCTGCATACATCAGAGCTATGCAGCCCACCATTCCCTTGACTTCCATCAGATTTGGAAAAGAATAAATTTTCATTAATGAAGAAAATACAAGATAAAGACTAACCACTTGAAACAGCATCCTCCCTGTGTCTCTTAGAAAATGGGATAGGAAGGTCCTGCATCAGAGCTGGCAGCCTATCCCTTCTTATCATTGATTAACTACTTCTAAAAGGAAATTCTCAGTAGCAAGTACTTGTAAGGAACCAAGATCTCGACTGGAGTTAAAGCATTTAAAATGCCTGCAACAAAACACCAAGAGAAAGTCCCCACAAGCTAATAGTAGACACAAGGAGTGAAGGAATTATTTTAAGCACTACATAGCTATATTCACTAGCTGTGATTTCATATGCAGTCTTTATACACTGGTCAGATAGGAGATAATTTTAAATCTAGCAAAATGACTGTACATTTAATACTTCCTGTAACATGGCATAAGGTTTTAACCACATGTGAAGGAATAAATTCAGTGCAGGTAGCTTGGTGTGCAACTGAAGTGTGAGCTGCAGGTTGAGCTCTGGGTGGCGAGAGTCCCAGGTAAGAGGTCATGAACTGGTACTGACCCTTTGCATAGCAAAGGGCACGGGGACCTGTGGTGACAGCCAGGTGACTGGACACTCAGACACAGCAGGAGCCGGTTACTCAGCAGGAAGAGCCCAGACTATCGCATGCATATGCTGTGAGGGTATAAAAGCCCAGGGCTTTCTTTGTTCGGGATCCCTCCTCAGAGGCACCAGCTCAAGCTGTTTCTATGTTACTGCACTGTGAACAAATTACTTTAAGGATCCAGACATCTGAGACTCTGCTATGGGAAACCTGGGTTTGAACCAGTAAAGAAATCTTGTCTTACTATGTGTAGTGTGGGGTGTGTAGGGAGTCAAGCAAGGCACCCGTCAGCTCACTGGAGCTGCCTGCTGTGAAGGGGTTTTGGTCTTAGCAGTTAGGTGGTGGGAGTGTGACTGCCAGTGGCTCCTAAATGGACAGACAGGGAAGTTTCCTTAACAGTTTGACAACCCAGATGGGACCCTAGGCCACTACCTTCGTAGCCTCCCTTCTCCAAACATCCAACTGCCAGCATCGGGTGAGTTCACCTGGGATCTTTGGAGCAGGGAGGAGCCAAAGGGTATGTAAGTGTAGAAGACTTCTGGAAGATTCATTACAAGGAGCTGAGGGTTTATGTTGCTCAAGAAAGCTTTCCTTCCTGGAAAGAGGCATCTTTCCCAGGGATAGTCTTAGATGTTTTCTCCTCCTGCATTCCAGAGGAGCTGACTCCCTGGTACGAGAAAAGATAAGTTCTTTTGAACATGTTTTGTTTGAAGGCCCCTGCGGGGGGGGGGGGGCAGGGCTGAGGGACAATAAAAGCCCTGAGAAGAACAGGGGGCATGTCGTTCCAAGGCCCAGTTAAGCTTGAGCCAAAATGTTAGTTTTCTCAGCTTTTGGAAACAAATTTTCCTAAATCCTTCCACTGCCTGGTATTTGGGGGTACCTGACCATAATCTTTCTTCACAGGGTGACTGTTAAAATTCCCTGAGCAGAGTCTGTAGAAATTATAAGGGTGAATTTGAGTGTCTCAGTTGGTGCAGCATTTTGTGCAGATTTGGTGAAATTACTTGTAGTGGGTCTGTTATCCCTAAAAGCAGGATTCGTCACCTGGTGTGCAGTAAGCCAATCTCATGCACAGAGCCAAGGTATTTATTTCAAATTTGTGCAAAGATGAGTGCTAGGTGGTAAATCCACAAAGCTAATACACTGATTCTTAAAACTTTACACTATATGTACATTTTAGCAAACAAAGAAATCATAGTTCATTGGCTACAAGGTGATGATTCTCTCACTTATGCTAATTAGTCTGCACTGCTCAGTCTTTCTCTTCTTTTGAGTTGGTGGGCCATGAGTCTGTGGTCACAATCTCCCCCTGCCAGAATTACCTTTACCCAGTCAGAGCTGATTCAGCACAGTTGCTGAGTTGACTTTATTAGTTTCTTCTTATCTCTGCCAAATGTCTTTGAGGTCTGTCCACTATCAGTAGCACATCCTTCTTCCAAGCTCTGCAATAAAACCCTAGGCCTAAACAAACTAAGGAAAACAATACATTGTTCCTCTCCCTTTGAGGCTATGAGGCCTGTTTTGCAATTCACTGATAAGGCAAGATCCTGTTTCTCTGTAACTCTCCAGGTGTATTATTAACTGTCTCTGACTCTGGAGTTATCAGTTTGAGTACAGGTGCACAGCCTGATCAGCATAAGGTGCACATAGAAGAGGTTTGGAGTCCCTTGTAAGGCATGATGGGGGGGCCTCGAGTCTCTCATATGACATAGGGGGTTCAGAATCCCTTGTAAGGTGGGGGAAGAGGCTCAAGTCCCTTGTACCATGCAGGGGATTTGGAGTCCCTCTTAGTACTTGTGTAGTGGGTTGACACTGGCTAGACGCCAAGTACCCCCTAAACCTGGCCTCTCACTTCTTAAGATGGTTTAAATGATAATACACTATCCAGTCTTGTGGGTACAAAACTGAATGGTTTATTGTACAAAACTCTTGGTTTACATAGGGTTCAGGAAAAAGGGGGTAAGCATTCCATCCATGGCTAGGGTTAAAGGTCTAGGGAGATATTTTTCTTCAAACAGATAAACAGATATTTCTTTATCACAATTACAACAGGAGATGGGGTAAAGAAGATGGTAAAAGGATTTTCACGGAGAGAGCAAGTCTGCTTAATTAAAAGATAGTGTAAACAGGCTTCCCTTGTGTGTGTTTAAATCTCAAGGTTTCTGGCTAAGGTAATTTCTTATGTCTGCTGTTTCATAAAGAACTCCTGCATTCCAACACACTTCCCTCTGCAACTGGACAGAGAAGAGAAAAAAAAACAGCAAAGGATTCATGAGTTAAGAGCTGGGAGAGGTCACTTACTGATCACCATCACAGGCAAAGTGGGGATATTAATTACATTTATTACTAACAGGATCAGAGGAAAAGAGTGAGAAGTAAAACAATCTTAAAAACACCTTCCTCCTATCCCTCCTTCCTTCCAAATTCCATCTCCTCCCCCCTAGCGGTGCAGGGAGAAAGGGAATGGGGATGTGCTGGTTTAAAGGTAAACCAGCAGGGGAAATTAACTCAACTCAAAAGAGAGATTATAAGTCAGAATAACAATTTAATAAAATAATACAATAAGTACGATTATACAGACAAACAATTGGTTTTAACCCACAAAACCCAAATGTATAACCCAGCACCCTGGGGCATGAACAGAGTGGTGTTCTTTGGGCCCCCTGAGTCCAAAGTAAAAGGAGAGGGGAAAACCTGTTGGTGGAGTGCTGTTGCAGTCTGGTCAAGAGTGATGGTTGCAGTCTGGTTGAAAAAGTGGTGGTTGCAGTCCAGTTGAGAGTGGTGGTCTGCAGTCTGGTTGAGAGTGGTGGTCTGCAGTTTGGTTGAGAGAGGTGATCTGCAGTCTTCCTCTGGATCCCACGAGTGGTTCCAAAAGTTCCAAGACTCCACGATTATATATTGTCCAGTTCAGGCAGGAATGCTCAGTACTTCCCTCAGGAGGGGGCCTTCCTCAAAAGAGTGTGAGGACAGGGAGGCACCCTCCTATCTCGCAGGCCTCTTAACACCTAGTTTATAGACTGAGGAGTCAGGCTACTCTGGGCAGAAGGTGTAAATAGTCTATTGATACTAGTTTCTGGGAAATGTCATGGAAGGCTATAGAATACAGTTTTGGGTTACACCCATCTGGTGATGAACTGGTCCCAGCTGTTCTAACTAGGACAGGGGGTTATGGTCAGTTGTTGTTTCTGCCACTGCTCAGGGAGAGGAGTCCTTCCTTTTCTCCAGTGGGGTCCCTCTCACAGAAGACAGTCCTTGATGGACCTCTCCAGCATGAGTCCATCCCTCGGGCAACAGTTCTTCATGAAACTGCTGTCCCGGGGGTCACTTCTTCATGGGGTGTAATCCTTCATGAATGAGCTGTACTGGTGTGGGTCCCTCAGAGGGGCCACAAGTCCTACCTGGGAAAAACCTGCTGCAGCATGGGCTCCTTTCTCCACGAATTGCAGGTCCCTGGCAGGACCCTGCTCCATCTTGGGCCTCCCATGGCATCACAGCCTCCTTCAGATATCCATTTGCTGCAGCATGGGCTACTCCATGGGCTGCAGGTGGGTCGCTGCCCCCAATGGTCCTCCATGGGCTGCAGGGGGACAACCTGCTCTACCATAGTCTTCCCCACAGGCTGCAGGGGCCTCATCTCCAGCACCAGGAGTACCTCCTTCCCCTCCTTCTTTACTGACCTTGGTGTCTACATTGTTGTTCCCATGTTCCCACTCTGCTCTTCCCTGGCTGGAATTCTCATCTGCGCTACAACCTTCTGTTCTTAAATATGTTATCACAGAGGCGTTACTATCACTCCTGATTGGCTTGGTCTTGGCCAGTGGCAGGAAGTCTGTCCTGGAGCTGGCTGGCATTGACTCCACCAGACAGGGGAAGCTTCTAGCAGCTTCTAACAGAAGCCACCCCTGTTTCTCCCCCCACTTTCAAAACCTAGACACAGAAACCCACTACAACTTGAAACAATGGGAAATAAACCTGGCATAGAAAAGGGGATGTCCTTGTCCAAGGTTGTGCAAAATTGGGAGATCTACATGTAGAGGCACACTTCAAACTGTGTGCTACTTGTAACTGTTTGAATTGATTGCTGTGGTGTAAACTTGAAATACCATGACAAGAGCAGGTTTTCCAGAAGGTGTATGTAAACGAGAAAATGCTTTAAAGTTCTGTTGTGATCTTCAGGAGGTAGAAGGTTAGGCCTGTTGAATCTGCAGAGAATTTTGGCACTTAATGCAGTGTAATTAAGGTAAAAAATTACTGGGCAAATCAGTTCTTGTACAATATGTAGATGATTTGTCATTTAGCAAATTGTGACAAGAATGCTTGTATACAATAATGTATTGCCCTAGCGAAAAGGGAATGGCGTGGATCTCCATCCAAACTTCAGCTGTGTCAAAGGGAATTTAAATATTTAGGCTTTATTTTGGGGAAGGGGTAACGAATGATAGATCCAGAAAGAATAGAGGCCATAACTGAGCTCCCACGTCTGGTCACAAAAAGTAGGTACGAGGTTTTCTCAGAGCTGTGGGGTTTTGTCAGCCATAGGTTCCTGTGTTAGGGGAATTGACTAAGTCTCTGACTGAGGCAGACAAGAACAAAGAAATAGAGCCTATTGCAGGGGGCCCAGAGATGGAACAAGCTTTTAAAGCAATAAAAGTTTTAGTGTCTGCTCCTGCTCTTGGGCTCCTACATTACACAAACCCCTTCAATCTGTGTGTACATGAAGTAAAGGAATAGCTAGTAAAGTGATAACGCAGAAATTAGGACCCCATCAGAGACCGGTTGCATATTACTTGGTTCAACTAGACCCAGCTGCAGCAGGAGCACCAGCCTGTATTAAGTCTGTGGCAGCAGCAGGAACAATATTAGAATGAAGACACCCCCTTATCCTGGGACATCCTGTAACAGTCCATGTCCCACATGAGGTGGAGATACTGTTGCGATAGTACGTAACCCAAGCTCTAACGCCACAACAGGCACATAGATATGACCTGATCCTTCTAATGGCAGATAATGTAGTCTTAAAAAGATGTAACACCTTGAATCCAGTGAGCCTAATGCCTCTACCTGATGATAGAGAAGAACATCACCAGCATGAGCAGGTGATACACATTTCAAGTAAACCACAGACTGATTCAGCTGATGTTCCCTTACATAACCCAGATGTTTTGCAGATGGCTCATCCTACTACCTGCAAGGACAGTGACGGTCTGAGGATGCTGTGGTGAGCCAGGGGCAGGAAATAGAAGTAGAACCATTCCCAGCAAGGATGAGTGCACAAGGAGCAGAACTAGTAGCCTTGACACATGCAGCACATTTGGGAAGAAGGAAATGAGTCAACATCTGTGGAGACTCTCAGTATGCTTTTGGGGTATGCCATGCAACAGGAATGTTATGGAAAGAGCAGAGATTTTTCATATTCACAAGGAAAAGAGCATCTAATGGAGAAGAAATACACAATTTACTAGAATCAGTACAATTACCTGCAGATATTACAGAATCACAGAATTGTTAGGGTTGGAAGGGACCTCTGGAGATCATCTAGTCCAACCCCCCCGCCAAGCCAAGGCAGCGTCACCTAGAGCAGATTACACAGGAACATGTCCAGGTGGGTTTTGAATGTCTCCAGAGACAGAGACTCCACAACCTCCCTGGGCAGCCCATTCCAGTGCTCTGCCACCCTCAACATAAAGTTCTTCTTCATATTCAGGTGGAATTTCTGGTGTTTTAGTTGGCTATTGCTCCTCGTCCTGTCACTGGACACAACCAAAAAGAGTCTGGCTCCATGCTTGACACCCTCCCTTCAGATACCTGTATACATTGATGAGGTCCCCTCTCAGTCATCTCTTTTTGAGGCTGAACAGGCTCAGCTCCCTCAGCCTTTCCTCATAAGAGAGATGCTCCAGTCCCCTAATCATCTTTGTAGCCCTCTGCTGGACTTGGTCCAGAAGCTCCATGTCTCTCTTGTATTGGGGAGCCCAAAACTGGACACAGCACTCCAGATGTGGCCTCATCAGGGCTGAGTAGAGGGTCAGGATCACTTCCCTCAACCTACTGGCAATTCTTTTCCTAATGCACCCCAGGATACCATTCACCATTTGGCCACAGGGGCACTCTCCTGGCTCATGGACAGCTTATTGTCCACCAGGATCCTCAGGTCCTCCTCCACAGAGCTACTTTCCAGCAGGTCAGCCCCCAGCCTGTACTGGTACATGGAGTTATTCTCCAGGTGCAGGACCCTCCATTTGCCCTTGTTGAATTTCAGACAGTTCTTCTGACAGAGTTCAAGAAGCATTTGGACAATACTCTCAGGCACATGGTGTGATTATTAGGGATGTCCTGTGCAGGGCTAAGAGTTAGACTCGATGATCCTTGTGGGTCCCTTCCAACTCAGAATATTCTGTGATTCTTCTCTGCCCATCTCTCCAACCTGTCAAGGTCCTTCTGAAGGACTGCACAGCACTCTGGGGTATTGGCCACTCCTCCCAGCTTTATGTCATCAGCAAACTTGATGAGGAGGCATCTACCCCTTCATTCAAGTCCTTGATGAATAAGTTAAACAATTACTGGGCCCAGTATTGAACCTTGGGGGACATCACTAGTGACAGGCCTCCAACTACACCGTGTCACTGATTACGACCCTCTGGGATGTGCCATTCAGCCAGTTCTCAATTCACCTCACTGTCCTCTCATCCAGTTCACACTTCCTGAGTTTGCCTATGAGGATTTCATGAGACAGTGTTGAAAGCCTTGCTGAAGTTGAGGTAGACAATATCCACTGCTCTCCTCTCATCCATCCAGGTCCTTGTTTCATCACAGAAGGCAATCAGGTTGGTCAAGCATGATTTCCCTTTAGTGAATCCATACTGACTACTCCTGATTACCTTCTTGTCAGCTATGTGGATAGAGATAGCCTCCAGAATGAGGCGCTCCATCACCTTTCCAGGGATTGAGGTGAGGCTGACTGACTGGTGGTTCCCTGGGTCCTCCTTCTTGGTCTTTTTGAAGACTGAGGTGACATTTGCTATCTTCCAGTCCTCAGGCACCTCTCCTGATTGCAACAACCTTTCAAAAATTATCATGAGCAGCCTTGCTATGGTGTCTGCCAGCTCTCTCAGCACTCATGGATTCATCCTGTCAGGGCCCATGGACTTGTGCATGTTGAGTTTGGCTAGGTGTTCTCTAACCCAGTCCTCTTTGACCAAGGGAAAGTCTTCCTTCCAAGATTCTTTACCCTGGTCTCCTGAGTTAGAGATCTCTGAGGGCTTTTCTTGTCAATGAAGACTGATGCAAAGAATGTATTTAGTAACTCTGCCTTCTCTGTGTCTACTGTTACCAGGATCCCCCCTCCATTTAGTAATAGACCCACATTATCCTTTGTTTTCCTTTTGTTACTGATATATTTGAAAAAGCCCTTTTTGTTGTCCTTGACATCTTTGGTCAGATTTAATTCCAGGTGGGCCTTGACCTTCCTTGTCTCATTTCTACTTACTCTGACCACCTCTCTATATTCACTCCAAGTGGCCTGACCCTGCTTCCATCTCCTGTGTGTTTCCTGCTTACACTTGAGTAATGACAGGAGTTCATTGTTCATCCATGCAGGTTTCTTGTCCCATTTGCCCGATTTCTTGCTCATTGGGATGCATTGTTCCTGAGCCTGGATGAAGTGATCCTTGAATATCAAGCAGTGCTCTTGGACCCCTCTTCCCTGCAGGGCCTGTTCCTATGGGATTCTTCCAAGATCCCTGAAAATACTAAAGTTAGCTCTCCTGAAGTCCATGGTTGCAATCTTACTTGCTGCCCTGCTTCCTCCTCACCCAATACTGAACTCCACAATCTCACGGTCACTATAGCCAAGACTGCCCCCAACCTTCACATCTCCAACAAGGCCTTCCTTGTTTGTTAGTATGAGGTCAAGCAGCACACCATTCCTTGTGGGATTCTCCACTACCTGTGACAGGAAGTTGTCATCAATGCTTTTCAGGAACCTCCTGGACTGTTTGTGTTTCATTGTCTAGCTTCTCCAGCACATGTCCAGATAGTTAGTCTCCCACAAGAACCAGGACCAGTGACTTTGAGGATGCTTCTAGTTGCCTGTAGAAGGCCTCATCTACTTACTCCTCCTGCTCAGGTGGCCTGTAGCAAACACCCACAACAATGTCACCCTTACTAGTCTGCCCTTTTATCCTAACTCATAAGCTCTCGACTCACTTGTCATCCACCCCAAGACAGAGCTTGATACATTCCAAGTGTTGCCTCACATAGAGGGCAACTGCACCACCACACCTTCCTGGTCTGTCTCCCCTAAACAGTGTGTAGCCCTTCGTGACAACATTCCAGTCATTCAAGCTATCCCACCACATCTCCGTAATCTCAATGAGATCAAAGCCCTGTGACTGCACACAGATCTCTAGTTCTATGTTTGTTCCCCATACCGTTTTGAGTGATTATTAAAGCATTATTTTTACCCTTCCTCCAAACCCTCAGCTTAGAGCCTCAAACCCCAAATTATTTGCCACCCACCTACTTAGCTGCTCTCCTCCTACAGCAAAGAGGATGCATTTGGCCAAATTCAGTCATCTGAATACAAGGACATTATTGGACTGAGATGCAGAACAGAAATAACTAAAGGAGTACCGAGCTGACTTGTCACAAAGAACTGGTCCTCTACATTGATCTAACCTTCCCACAAGAAGACATCATTGTGTTAAGGAAACTTTCCTGTCTGTCCATTCAGGAGCTACTCTGGCAGTTACACTCATACCACCCAAGACTTTAACTGCTGGGACTGAAGCCCCTTCACACCAGGCAGCTCCAGTGAGCCAATGGGTGCCTCGTTTGACTCCCTACACAAATCACACTCACACAGTCAGACAAGGTTTCCTTACTGGCCTGACCCTAGGTTTCCCATAGCAGTCTCAGACTCTGGATCCTTTAAGTAATTTAGTTGTGGTGCAGTAACACAAAATCAGCTTGACCTGGCACCTCCAAAGAAGGACCCCAAACAAAGGAATCCCTGGGCTTTTATACCCTCACGGTCTATGTGCATGATAGCCTGGGGTCTTCTTGCTGAGTCCTTGACTCCTGCTGTGTCTCTGAGTGTCAGTCACCGGGCAGGCACCACAGGTCCCCGTGCCCTTTGTTGTGCAAAGGGTCAGTGCCAGTTCACATCTCACTGCCTGGGGCTCCAGTCATTTCCCACCACCCAGAGCACAACCTGTACCTTGTGCTGTAGCTGCACACCGAGCTACCTGCACTAAATGTATTCCTCAACAGTTGTTTGACATGGAACCCTACAGTCAGCGAATGGCAGAGCTGGGCCCCCTCTGTTGACCCCAGGGTTGGGATTTGATGTGTCACTTAATGTAACAGCCCCAAATCCAGTGTCCCATTCCCAGGGAAGACAACTGCCTCACAAAGGACAGTGAGTGCCAGAGGACAGTGAGTGCCACCTGCTCGACTCCCAAACTGTCTTGTGTGTGACACAGGGAGAGGAGAGGTTCTACTCCAAGGCATGCCACAATGCAGAACCTTTCTGAAATCCAGGACACCAACAGTTAAATTAATAATGTAAACACCTGCAAAACTGTGGGAAACGACTGGATGGTAGGCCTTGAATTTGAGCAGTTGCAGCTCTGAAGTTGTAAAGAATGTAAACAATCTAGGATGGGAAAGTAGAAAAAGAGCAAAACTGCTGTAAATAACAGGTGCTGTTTTTGAGATTTGCCAGCATGGGAAGAACTGTCGACCACCTATCAAAAGATGAGTTTAGATGCGTGAACAGAAGTACCTGACCAATGAAATATAATATGCTTGCTTGTGGACAGAGAAAAAGAATATAAATCTAAGCTTAATGTAAATAAAGTGGCTGTGTGTGCTTTTCCTACTGAATTGCTGTCTGGGTGCATTCCTTTCCGTCGGCAACTGGTGAACCCCGATGCGATTTATTGCGCAGAAGATTTACTGCAAGGACAATTCCTTACATAAGACCGCGGACCTTAGAGTGGTGATAGAGAAGATTTATTGCAGAAGATTTGCCACGGACCTTAGAGCGGTAGCGAGGGGATTTATTGCTGCGGACCTGAGACCGGTGACTGTGGACCTCAGAGCTGTGACGACGGAACCCCAATGTAGCATTTGTCGGCGGACCTCAGAGCCGAGCGGCGGACCTTAGAGCCGAAAAGTAAGTCAAGACTTACAGACACCTGGAAAGAAGGTGAGCCATTGGGGAATAAATAATGGAAACACAGATATCTGTGGAGGAGGAATCTGTTGGCATAGTGCTAACAGAGATACTAGAGAAGCATGGTGTGCAATATCAGAAATGTGCGCTCTGCACCTTATATAGTTGGTGCAAAAGAAATGGGGTAGATGCTCAGTCAGCATTTGGTACAGACATTTGGGACTCTGCAGGGAGAGTACTTTTTAATGCAGCCACTGAGTCTCTTAAGCAGGTTTCTAAAAAATCACCACCCTTCAAGCCAGAAAATAAAGAAAAACCTAGCAAATCACCCTCAGAGACAGTAAAAAGAGAAAGACCATCCCTCCTCTCCGCTGATACGAGACTTTTCGGCCATGCAATTGCCCTGCTGGAAGGGGTAGCACATTGCTGCCCAGCGTACACTGCACCGATCGAACAGTGCGAGTTCGAATCGTGGCCATTGCCACCCCGTGCGGAGTTGTGGCGCAGACAAACACCAGAAAGCCACTACAGCTGCTGGAGAATCCTAACGGCGTGGCGGAGTAGAGCTAGGCAGAACCGCACGGGTAGGGCCGGAATGCCTGGGAGCTGGCAAGACGACAGCCCGGCAGCAGCAATGACAGAAAAAACCAGGAACGGATCAGCCCCAGAGGGAAACAAGAACAGAGCAACCCCGAGAAAGTGCCACTTCTCGTTGACAGGAGAGGCAGGCTAGAGAACTGCCTTCCCGTATCTCTGTTAACTCTCGTGTTGTGTTGTGTGTCCAATGTCGTCGTGAGCTCACAGTGTTGCTAACGGTACTGTGCTGAAATAGAAAATGAAATAAGATTTAGCTATTTAGCTATGTAAGTGTGACTTTGCAAAATGTAAGAACTGCTTAAAAGTTTCTGCCCAAACTGTGGGCAATTAAGATAACAATAGCTTAGAGAATGAGGAAGTCTTGTTAGCACGTAGAGAGGGGTGGGGAACCTGAAACTGTTTGAAATGATAAAACTTTATGTAACTACTCTACAATGGTAAGAATAGGAGGTAAAACTAAGTGTCTATTTAGACAAAGCAGACTGCAAAAAGAATGTGTGTATAGATAATTTTAAACATGCTACTTTCAAACTGTATAAAAAGCTATGGTATTTCTTTGCTCAGCAGAGTTCACTAGGGAGAACACCTGCCCCTTTGCTTTCCCCGGCCGTAATAAAAGTGCTTTTTAGATTGTTCAAAGGTTTCTTTGAATCAATTTGGCACCCCAGATGGGACTGATCTCTGCTCGCCAGTGAGGACCCTCCGGAACTGGGGATCCTCTGCGTGCCCCGGGACATTACTCCGGTGAGGCTCCCCGGGCTCCGCTGGATCACCACGGGAGTAGATGAAGACCCTGTGCACAGGTATACAAATTTTAATGCACAAGTATACAAATTTTAAAGCACTCTTTTTATTTTTCCCTAGGGTTTTGGGAAGGAAACCGTAAGTTGTACGCTGGTTTTTAGGGCTCTAAGCTTGCTAGCAGCTAACAAGAGTAACACCCTTTTAATAGTAGGTTCGAGTCCTACTGGGAGGATGCATAAGGCTTTGATTGTGAGTTAAAGTCTCACCAAAGCTTTACCAAATTCCCCGGGCTAAGAGGAATTTTGGGCAGAGGGCTGCATCCTTCTGACTATGGATTAACAGTCCCATTAGAGGGTGGCATAGGCTTTCGACTGTGAGTTAAAGTCTCACCGAAGCTATACCAAATTCCTCAGTCTAAGAGAATTTGGAAAGAGGTACAAATGTTTTTGGGTTTACCATTGTGACTAGATTTGGGACTTGGTTTTGGAATTGCGATTATTATAAGTTTGGTAATATATTATATCTGGGTTTGTTTTAAACCATCTGTCTGTGTTCCATGCGTTTGCTGAATTGTATTGTTCGTTTTTGTCTGTGAGTATTGTCTCTTATGTCATAAAATTACTGTTGTATGTTAAGTAAGCAAATATTGGGAAATTATATTTGTTTTCATATATGTTACTGGTTTTCTCCTAACCATGGCAAAAGGACTACCTTCGTGTGTTTACGGGAGATAGTGGTTTTGTGGTTTTGTGGTTTTATGGTTTTAGGCAAAACCTTAAACTCATTGTTTGCAGGAATTAAGCCAGGAAGTTTGCTGACCGCTTGCAGATGCCACAAACTCTAGGGCTGACAACCTCTGAAAGTGCAAACCCATATCTTTGCTCAATTTGTAAAGTTGTTCACCTCATACTTGTAATCTGTGTTAAATGTTGGCAATTTTGGCGTGTTAGGGGCAAGAGTGGCATTAGGAGATCTTAACATTGGAATGGTTAAGTTTAGATACGGTTTTATACAGTACCTAAGAGAGAGTAACAAAATCTGCAGGTAAAATAAGACGAAAAGGAATAAAAGGTGGTGCTTTTCTCATTAATACTTAGATTGTGAGATTGTTACCTTGTATCAGTAAGTGTGGAGCGTGGCTATTTTGCAAACACCTAAGAAAAGAGTTTCTTATTGCCAGACTGAGGATTGCTACCAGACAGGAGATACTTGAACAAGCTAATAGGGCGGACTCAGAACTTTCCTGCCTCAAAGCTGGTGCGGTGTGTGTATGGTGTGTAGAAAGTGTATAACTGGAATTTGCAGATAACCACGAGTTTACATCTGTGCAAAGGGCATGACTAGAAACAGGCCAAAGCAAAAGCTAAAAATGGGAAACCAGCAAGGAAAACAAGAGGTTGATAAAAGTCCATTAGGATGTGTCTTAACACACTGGAAAGAAATTGGGGAATCCCAGGGTGGGATTACTAACAAGAAAACTCTAATCAAATATTGTTCAGAATGGTGGCCCCTCTATAAACTAGAGGAAGGAGCAAAGTGGCCAAAGCACGGATCATTAGACTATAATATTTTACTGCAGTTAATGTTGTTTTTGCGAAGGCATGGAAGATGGAATGAAGTGGTTTATGCTGACATGTTCTTTTCCTTGAGGAAACACCCAGAATGGCAGAAGGAGTGTGGCAATAATTTAGCCCCACGAGACCCGTTTGTTCTAACATTAGAGAAAGAGAATTTAAAACAAGGTATAGGAGAGCTCAAAAGGTGTTGTTCAGCCTGTTCAATAGGACAGAGATGTTTGAAATATACCAACAGGGAATTAGAAAGTGGAACTGAGGATTACGTAAGTCCCTTTGGAGAAAGGGCAAATGAAATAGCTGAAGGAGGGGCTTCTGCTCCCCCCTCAGGACCGAACAGTGAATTGTCCGCATCTTCAAGACAGCAGGGGAGGGACAGGGACGGAGAAAGGGGAAGAAGGGAAATTTCCTGCTCCCCATCCTTATCTCCCCTGAGCAGGCGGACACGCAGTAAAACGAGAGCAAAATCTGTTTCCCCACACACAGAGACCAGGCGGACTATACAAGCCCCTTTAAGAGAGGCTGCAGGACCGCAGGGGCCTATAAAACTTAAAGTTAATTTCTCTATGGGAGGTTTAGAAAATTGGAAGAATATTGCTCATAAATATAGAGATGACCCAGTTGGGGTAGCAAAGAAATTTAAAGCATATGTTAAGGCTCTAGATCCAGACTGGGAAGATGTGGACTTAATGTTGGATGCTTTGACAGAAACTGAAAAAGAGTTAGTTTTAAAAGCAGCAAGGACATATGCACAAACCAAGTTAGCAGTTGGAGATGATTTGAATTTCTATTTCCCATGAGATAAACCAGGTTGGGACTATAACGAACCTGACCATTATCAAATTCTCCAGAGATACTGGGGTTGGGTGGCTTACGGAATAGAAAATGCAGTTCCCAAAGCAGTAAACTGGAGTTCTCTTTATGCAGTAAAACAAAACACTGGAGAAACCCCTACTGAATTTATAGATCGATTAAAGGAAGCAATGCGAACTTACACCACCTTAGACCCATCAGGGGACCAGGGCCAACAGCAACTAATTTCACTGTTTTTGGGTCAATCTTCAGATGACATTAGGCGCAAACTACAAAAATTAAAAGCTGAAGATCAGAGAAATATCGAAAAATTAATTGAAAAAAATGTGGCGGGTATACAGGAACCAGGAAGGGGTAGAAAGACAGAAATTAGGTAAAACTATCACAAAGACCACCATCGCCGCCCTGGATAAAAGAGACCATCGCTCTAGGAGACCTGGACGGTACCCTGGAAGTAGTGACCATCAGAAGTTGAGACCAAACCAATGTGCGATTTGTAAAGAAGAAGGACATTGGAAAAGAGAATGCCCTCAAAGGAAGCAAAAACCTATTTTAATGGCAGAATTGGACCAGGATTAACGGGGACCGAGGGGTTTGCCCCCAGGGATCCCTTGGTTATAATGGAACTGGGGAAAAATAAACATAAAATAGAATTTTTAGTAGATACTGGAGCAACATTCTCTGTGTTAAATCAGGAATTAAGCATTATGGCTGATGTATCTTTGAATGTGATAGGAGCCACTGGTCAAGTTGAAAAAGTATCTTTTATGAAACCACTAAGTTTTAAATTAGGTAAGACTTTAGGTATACATAAATTCCTTTATATGCCTCATGCACCTAAATCACTTTTGGGAAGGGATCTATTAGAAAAATTGAATGCAAAAATTAGGTTCAACAATGGAGATATGCAAATTAAAGTAAAAGAAAATGAATTAATCGAAATTTTAAGTCTTGCTCTAATCCAGCCACAGATATCGGGAGAAGTACCACCAGCAATCTATGTCCAAATCTACCCTGGGGTTTGGGCTGACGGGACCCCAGGAAGGGCCAGACACGCTCAACCTGTAACAGTAAGTCTAAAACCTGGGACACAGCCGGTAAGAATTAAACAATATCCTCTCAAACTAGAAGATAGAAAAGGGATTAAAGAAATAATTGACAATTTTATCAAATTTGGTTTACTAATTGAATACAAATCAGAATTTAACACACCTATTTTACCAGTCCGTAAACCAGATGGCAAGAGCTATCGGCTAGTTCAAGACCTAAGGGCTATTAATAAAATTGTTGAAGAGCTCCACCCAGTGGTAGCTAACCCATATACACTTTTAACTAAACTAAAAAATGAATATGTCTGGTTTTCTGTTTTAGATTTAAAAGATGCCTTTTTCTGCTTGCCTTTGGACCCTAAAAGTCAAAAATTTTTTGCCTTTGAATGGGAAAACCCGGATACAGGAAGACGATCACAGCTCACATGGACTGTTCTTCCACAAGGATATAAAAACAGTCCAACCCTTTTTGGAGACCAGCTTGCCAAAGATCTTGAAGAATGGACTGCACCTTCAGACAGCGGAGTCCTCTTGCAGTATGTAGACAATTTATTAATTGCAACCAAGACACAGGAGGAATGTGAAAGCTGGACTGTGAGTTTATTAAACTTTCTGGGGCTGAAAGGATATAAAGTATCTAAAAATAAAGCCCAGATTGTCAAGAAAGAAGTTATTTATCTAGGATATGAAATCTCAGGAGGACAACGTCGACTTGGGCCAGAAAGAAAAGAAGCCATCTGTAAAATACCTTTGCCCCAGACTCCGAAAGAGCTTCACACATTTTTGGGAATGACTGGCTGGTGTAGGCTTTGGATCTACAAATACGGACTAATAGTCAAACCTCTATACCAGATTCTACAGGATGGGGATCAACAATTAACATGGACTGGAGAAGCTAAGCAAGCCTTCCATCGGCTTAAGAAGGAACTGATGCAGGCACCTGCACTGGGCCTCCCAGATGTAATGAAACCTTTTTTGCTCTTTTCACATGAAAGGCAGGGAATTGCACTGGGGGTCCTGGCCCAGCAGGTCGGGCAATATCGCCGAGCAGTGGCATACTTCTCTAAACAGTTAGATGAAGTGAGCAAAGGATGGCCAGGATGTCTGAGGGCCGTAGCTGCAGTAGTACTGAACATACAAGAAGCCCGAAAGCTCACAATGGGACAGAAAATGACTGTTCTAGTGTCACATGTGGTTTCAGCAGTGCTCGAACAGAAAGGCAATCACTGGCTTTCGCCCTCCAGGTTTCTCAAATACCAGGCCACTCTAGTAGAACAAGATGATGTTGAAATCATCACCACTAACATCGTAAATCCAGCAACATTCTTATCAAGTTCAACAACCACAGAGGAACCGGTGTGTCATGATTGCATTGAAACAATTGAAGCAACATATTCCAGCCGACTGGACTTGAAAGATACACCACTGCCCGAGGCAGAAGTGTGGTTCACCGACGGAAGCAGCTATATGAAAGATGGAATCCGCAAAGCTGGTTATGCGATAATAACCACAGATCAAGTCATTGAAGCACAAGCACTCCCTGCTGGCACCTCTGCACAAAAAGCAGAAATAATAGCCCTTACCAGAGCATTGCAACTAGGAGAAGGAAAAGACATTAATATTTGGACGGACTCAAAGTATGCCTTCGGGGTAGTTCATGCTCATGGAGCAGTGTGGAAAGAAAGAGAGTTACTCACATCACAAGGAAAACAGATAAAGCATGCAGAAGAAATCTTAAAATTACTTGAAGCTGTCCAGTTACCGAAAAAGCTTGCTATTATGCATTGTAGAGGACATCAAAAAGGGAATACAGACCAAGAAAAAGGCAATCGATTGGCAGATTGAGAGGCGAAAAAGGCAGCAGAAAACGGCCAGGTAGAACTTGCCTCCCTAATTCCTGATGGCAAAATCATAGAGGTAAGCCCTAATGTATCATATTCAAAGGAGGACTTAATAAAAGATCGGCAAACTCAACGCAAAGGTAACATGTACTACTTAGAAACAGGACAAATAGTGGTACCTGAAAGGGTACTATGGAAAGTTGTACAGGCAGAACATAAAATTCATTGGGGGGCAGATGCACTACACAAATACCTAAGGAGACAAATTATAGGACGAAATCTATACACTACAATAATCCAGGTTACTAAACAATGCAAGACTTACCTTCAAAATAATCCTCACACAACCAATAAAATCGAGATAGGGACAATTGGCAAAGGTAATCTCCCAGGACAACACTGGCAGATAGATTTCTCTGAGTTGCCTAGGAAAGGAGGTTACAGATACCTGTTGGTTTTGACAGATACTTTCTCAAATTGGCCAGAGGCTTTCCCGACTCAAAGCAATAAGGCTCGAGAAGTTGTCAAGGTACTACTTAACGACATTATCCCCAGGTTTGGAGTACCTAACATCATCTCCTCGGACAGAGGACCACATTTTGTAGCTAGCATAATAGAAAGAATTAGCAGCATTCTGCAAATCAATTGGCAATTACACACTCCATATCGACCACAGGCAAGTGGTCAGGTGGAGAAAATGAATCATTTAATAAAACAACAATTGTCAAAAATCTGTCAAGAAGTAAACCTACATTGGTACCAAACTTTACCTCTGGCCTTATTGCGAATAAGGGTCAAACCTAAGACTAAAGAAGGGCTGAGCCCTTTTGAAATGTTATATGGAAGACCCTATGGGAATTATTATCAAGGAGAAGATCTCATACAGGTTGGAGAAGGATATGTACGGGAATACCTGATCTCATTAAGTAAACAATTATCAAAAATTAACAAACAAGTAATGAGTACTCGCTCGAGAGGAATAGACCAGCCCTTACATAACATTTCCCCTGGGGAATGGGTGTATGTTAAAACTTTTTCAGGCCAACCATTAGAGGAGAAGTGGAAAGGACCATACCAGGTGCTTCTGACAACCTACACAGCAATCAAAATTAAAGAACAGCCCACCTGGATTCATTATTCACGAGTGTAGAAGGCACCTCGAGAAACATGGACGTCGGAACCTGTAGGACCAACCACCCTCAGGTTTACTCGACACTAGCCGCTGGAACTCTGATAAGTATAATAACTCTGGCTCAAGCCATTACCTTAGACTGACCTTGGTCTAGAGCTTATATTGGATATACTGGTATGTCCGGAAAAGACATTTCCAATTTTAACCTGGCCACTGTGGTCATGCACGAAAATAGACCATGTTTTGATTGGGAAAAAAGAAATGGGCTTAGTACCTTAACCGGAATAAGTGGGAAAACACAGATAGGATGTAGAGGAATTAACATACCTGACAATGAGAAATGAATATCCCAAACACAAATCACTGTAAGAGAACCTATAAAAGGAAACCTGATTGGTAAGTCCATCTGTATGTCCAACCAATGCTGGCACAATTTTACCATAGATACACCAGTTTCTGTAATATGTCTTTGGGCTACTCTGAAAGGAGACAAAGCACTATCAAAGAAATTTATAAAAGACACCACAACAACAGCAACATCACAGACTCCTGCTCCTTCACCAGATACGCCCTCAGTATGTACAAAAAGAAATCACAATCTTTCCCTTGTAGGACCTTATGTAATTAGACAATCTAATGAGCAGAAGTTACTCTTGGACCCTACATATTCTCTGAAAAAGGTCCAAGTAAAAATACAAACAAATATATCCTCTATAAAAGAGGATTGCCAACCCTTCATTCTCCAAAGTCTTAAAGGATGGAATGCTTGGTTAAAAACTAGATCCCATCATGAAAGAGCCCAGAGAGATCTAATGGGATGGTTTGGATCAGGACTAGGAGTATTAAATTCAATAGATCAAGAAATGTTAATTAATAAGCTCAGCACTGTAACCTCTGATTTGGGAAAGCTGGAGGTACCACTCAGATCATCATTAATGACTATAGCTGAAACAGAATCTCTTACTACATACAGATTTAATGATCTTGTTAACTGAACACACATCTAAAGACTTTCAGGTTGTGACTAATGTCTTTGGCAAATTACAAAAAGATGTTTCAGTAGCAATACAGTGTATCCAAACTCAGCAATGGATACAATCTGTATCGGCAGGAATTATAAGAGAAGGAACCTCAAGAATTTTACCTCAAGAGATAAGAGAGATCATATCCAGACAAGACACCACAAGTAAATTTGAAAAAAGAACATCAGGCATGGTGGCAGTTAGTGAACTTCACATATAACACAGAGCAGGAACAGATAGAGGCATATGTTCTTACCATCCGTGAGGCAAAAGAACAGACCATATTTCCTGTCTTAGCATTAGGAGCAATACACCGGGACATTGTAGTTAGACCTATAGGGCATAATGTCTGGACAAGTTATGACAAGGACATGGGGAGGTGGCAAACTGTCAACACAAAGGCCTGTATACCTAGAGAACAACTAGGATATGTGTGTGAAAATGCTGTAATAGAGAAGGAGGATTTATGCTTAGATACAGAAGACAGTGTGTGTACGTTTGAAATGTTCCCAAATACACAGGCACAGTCCCAAGTGTATTATGTGGGTAAGGGATGTGCCTGCATCAGGACACCTTGCACAAGTATAACAATTGATAATTGTAAAGAATTAACTAATGGTACTAACTTCTGTGTTTGCAATTTTACTAAAATAATAGGATGTGACTTTAGATACACTGCTCCTGTGACCATGCAATTGATCTCGGATAGATATATGTCATATCATGAGGTGCCTAAACTACAAATAGGTATGGACATTAATATCCTCCAGAAAATGCTCTATCACCCTGATATTGAACAAATGATGGAAAAGGTAAATGCTACTTCACGTCGCATGCTGTGGCAAGTGAAACACGACACAACAGAGATAAAAAACATCATTACAGAAGTGACAAAGACTGGAGAACATCATTGGTGGAGCATGTTTTTGGGATTAACCAATAGACACGGCAGCTCAGCTATTTAACTTCCTGATTCACCCGATCTTGGTTTTGATGCTGGCAACTCTCCTCCTTACAATTGTCAATCTATGGATGTGGTGGAAAATAAAGACTATAGCACAACAAGTACATGTGCTCTGGACTGTACAAAAAGTGATGCAAAAGAATTTGCATTAGTTAAAAGAAAAGGGGGGAATCGAAATAGAAAATGAAATAAGATTTAGCTATTTAGCTATGTAAGTGTGACTTTGCAAAATGTAAGAACTGTTTAAAAGTTTCTGCCCAAACTGTGGGCAATTAAGATAATAGCTTAGAGAATGAGGAAGTCTTGTTAGCACGTAGAGAGGGGTGGGGAACCTGAAACTGTTTGAAATGATAAAACTTTATGTAACTACTCTACAATGGTAAGAATAGGAGGTAAAACTAAGTGTCTATTTAGATAAAGTAGACTGCAAAAAGAATGTGTGTATAGATAATTTTAAACATGCTACTTTCAAACTGTATAAAAAGCTATGGTATTTCTTTGCTCAGCGGAGTGCACTGGGGAGAACACCTGCCCCTTTGCATTCCCCGGCCGTAATAAAAGTGCTTTTTAGATTGTTCAAAGGTTTCTTTGAATCAGTGCTAGTGTGTGTGTGTGTTGGGGGTTGTGTGTGTGTGGAGAATCGACCATAAGTTTGTTAGTAATTGTTAAAACCCAGAGGTGAGAGTCCGGGAGAATCTCCTCCCGTTAGAGTGTCTCAGGTGAACACAAGAGCATAGAAATTCACTTTAGGATTATTCAAACTGCTGCCTGAGTCCGGCGTGCCGGCGCCGGGGCCGCGCGCCAGGGCTGGGAACTGTGTGCTGGGGCTGCCGCCTCGCCGAGCCGGGCCGGGGGGAAGGCAGCGCTGGCAGCCATGGCAGGAGGCGGCGAAGCGGCAGAGGGACCCCAGCGACAGAGGTGGCTGCGGAGTGGGCGGCAGTGCCGGGAACTGCTTCTGCAGAGCCAGCCAGACTTCTGCGGGGGTCCCCAGGAGTTCCACGGCGCGCGGGGAGGCCCGGGGAACAGCAGACCGACAGCGAGCTCAGCGGTGACTGCAGCAGCAAGAAAAGAAATGAAAAGTAGCTCCAGCCTTTTCTCTCTTCCTCCCCGCCCCGCGGGGAAGGAGGGGGGAGAGTGAGTAAGAAGGGCAGCAGAGGCTGCAGTCAGAAAGAGAAACAAAAGAGTCTTCTTTCCCTTTTCTGTTACTCTTGGGGAATAAGTATTTAAAACAAACAAGTACACACCTTTCCATAGTTCTCGTTTCCATCTTTAACTCCTGCCATTTGGAAATTAGCGAGAGACCAGTTTGCGGGGGATTTGCCCCGCAGAAACCAAGCATGTAAGTGGTTGAGAAAAGAAAGCAAAATCTCTCTGTTTAGTCCTTCTAATCACTTGTAGATAACTTAAAACCAAAGAATTGCCTTTAACTGCAAGCTAGTATGCAGACAGTTTTAGGGAGTTTTTCCGGGAAATGAGTCTTTGTATAAAAGTTTTAGTGAAATGCCTTCTTGATTGTATTGTACCCCTATAAAAACCTTCTGCCAAAATGTTGTATTCAGAAGAAAAAAAAAGCAGGGTTTTGACAAAAAGGATAAAAAGCCCTCTTGCAAAACTTCGCCTTTGCCTTAGCAGAGAAAGAGATAAGGTGGTAGTAGCTCACACAATAGAGAGTTTGTTGCCTAGGAACCGAGTGGGAGGCTTAAACCTCCTCTGGCCGAACTCAAAAAAGTTTAAATTACCAGTTTCTTGGGGCTGAGGGGGAGGGGGGGGGGTAGAACCCTCCTGCTTTATAAAAACTACAACTTTACAAATAAGATAAATGGAAAGCCAGCAGGCTGAGGATTTCCTTAACTCTTAGATAAAACATCTATCTCCCTGTTGTCGCTGTTGGAACGAACTGCGACACGAAATGTCCAGTAAGAAAGTTTATTCACAGGAAACAGCAGACGCGAAGCTGCTTTTGCAGCCCCTTAAGTATAGGTTTTTTGGCACACGTATTCCACACGGATAGGTTAACTTAAACACACAAACTAGAATTCTTACAGCTGATAGGTAGACTTTCTTAGCTCTACTTTCTCACAACAATCTTACACATCTGTTCTTTATTTTTCTTCAATGTTTATATTTTTCTCAACCACTCTGTTCAAAACAGGTCCTTATTCTCATGAGACAGTGTTCTCTGTTCCCATGGGACAGCTCTCTCCCACTGCTTCTCTCCTCTCTCAGGGTGCATCAACATGTCAGAACCAAGGCCTCCATCTTCAGTCACCCTCTCCTTCCATCTCAGGGGCTTGGTCCAGCCAAAATTCCCCACACCCTGTTATAAACTGAGAAGTGACTGTGACAGTGGAGTGACCCTGTCAGGTTCTGTGTGTACTTTGCTCAGTGCTTCTCTAGACCCTCAGTCTGCAGGAGTGGGGGAACTGTCTTCTTGAAACACCCCCACAGTTGGTGCTGTGAATACAAGTGGTTAAAGCCAGAGGCCTTACCCTGGGTTGGCATTACGCTGATCACATCTTTAGAATTGTGTTTAAAAAAGTTTACTCAGTTGATTTTTACATGATCGTACAACTAGTTATTTGTTCTCCTTTGTGCTGCTTATATTGTGAATTTTGTTCTCTTACCAGCATTTCATAGACAAAAGCACTAAAAATACAAGCAGATAATGTAGATCGCATCTAAGGAACATGCTGCAAGCTGAAATCTGGCCTTCTCCATCCTTCTGAACTGCACATGTAGCTCAAGCTTTGTCCAAAGTTCGGAGGCAATTTCCACAGGTGTATTGTTATCACTATGTAGATGACATTCTTATCGCTGCACCAAATCAAATGCAATTACGCCAGGTTATGCCAGTAGTGGAACAGTCGATGCATGCATATGGGCTACAAATTTCCCCAGAAAAGGTACAATCTCAAGCACCATGGAAATATTTGGGAGTCAAAATTTTGGATCAAACAATTCAACCACAAACTGTCCAAATTTCACAAGAGATCAAAACACTGAATGATGTACAAAAACTTGTGGGGAGCGTCAATTGGATACGGCCCTTACTTGGTCTGACCAATGCTCAATTGGCCCCTCTGTTTCAATTGTTAAAAGGCGACTGATTTACTCTCTCCTAGAATATTAACTACAGAAGCAAAGACTGCGCTGCGCTTAGTAGAAAGAGCAATAGAGACCAGAAAAGCATACCGCCTTGCAGAAGACCATCCTCTTAATTTGTATGTGGTAATTAATGTTTCTCACCCGGTTGGTCTGTTAGGGCAATGGGACACCCAATGGAGAGATCCCTTGCATTTCATTGAATGGATTTTTTTGCCCCATCAGCCATGCAAAACTGTGAGCACCCTTGTTGAGCTAGTTGCCAAGGTAATCTGTAAGGGACGGCAATGTTGTCTCCAGCTTACTGGCAGAGATCCCCAGAATATTGTTTTGCCCATGCGCCAGGATTATCTGGACTGGTGTTTGTCAAACAGCATTGATCTCCAATTAGCATTACTGCATTTTGCAGGTGAAATCTTGTTTCACATGCCCTCTCACAAATTTTTGCAACTTCATTTGGAATTACACCTGATGGAAAGGCCCTTGTTATCTCCTGTCCCAGTTAAGGGACTTACAGTATTTATGGATGGGTCTGGAAAGACAGGGAAAGCGGTGGTTACATGCAAAGAACAAGGTCAGTGGCATGAGCTAATAGGTCAGGAAGATGGCTCCCCTCAATTAGTGGAACTCCGTGCTGTAGCAATGGCATTTCAACACTTTTCTAGTGTTGCCTTGAATCTGGTAACTGACTCTGCCTATGTAGCAGGAGTCCTGCAACGCCTAGATCATGCTGCTTTAAAAGAAGTACATCACCAATGATTATTTCATTTACTAAAGCTTCTATGGTATGAACTGCAGCACCAGACACAGTCCTATTATGTTCTGCACGTCCGTAGCCACACCGGTTTGCCTGGATTCATTTATGAAGGTAATGCGCAGACTGATGCATTGGCAGCCCCTGCGTGGGCTGCTCCTGTACCAGATAAATGGCAGCAAGCAGTATCTTCTCAGGCCTTTTTTCATCAAGGTGTATGAGCTTTGCAGTGTCGGTTTGGCCTTAAAAATGGTGAAGCAAGGGACATTGTTGCATCTTGTGGAGACTGTCAACCTCACATACCATTACCCTCAACAGGTGTTAATCCCCATGGGTTACAAAGTCTGCAAATTTGGCAGACGGACGTGACACTTGTCCTTGAATTTGTTCGCCTCAAATATGTCCACGTGTCAGTCAATACACACTCAGCTGCGCTGTGGGCCTCTGTCCATGCCGGGGAAAAAAGCAGGGACATTATTGCACATTGGCGTCAAGCTTTTGCTGCTTTAGGTGTTCCCCATCTTATCAAGACTGATAATGGCCCAGGTTATATGGCAAACAGAACTTCTAACTTTCTTAACCAATGGGGCATTTCTCATGTTACAGGTATCCTGCATTCCCCTACAGGTCAAGCCATTGTAGAACGTACCCATCAGATGCTGAAGCGAATGTTTGAAAAACAAAAAGGGGGAATGCATGGTGAAACACCACAGAATCGGATATAGAAAGCAGTGTACATGCTAAACCACCTCACGGTACCTCCTAATGCAGAAAATCCTGTGATCATAACGCATTTTTTATCATTGCAGGGAGCAGGAGATGAACTCCGGCCTAAGACCAGAGTCCTAGTCCGCAACCTTCAGACATGAGAATGGGAGGGTCCGTGGGAGCTTATTACCTGGGGACGTGGGTATGCTTGTGTTTTCACAGATGCCGGACCCCAGTGGTTTCCTGCCAGGTGTGTGCGTCCGGCTACTGGCCATGGTGACAATCAAGAGCGACCTGAACCCAATCAGAGACTATCTGAATCTCCAGCAGCTGACCCCATGGAACAGCAAAAATGTCTGGGTTACCTTGATGAAGGCTTTAAATCAGACCACCTTTTGTGCCTCGCTTGCACAACTCGAGCAACCTTTTCACACCTGTTTAGTGGGAGCTCCACTAAATGGCAGTGAGGCCAGCCTTATTGTTACATATATAACCAAGACTCACAGAACCTCGATGGTCGTTTGCAAGTCAATGAAAACTTGTACAGAACATTGGGAAAGTTGGGACAATAGCCTTCCAATTACCTTAGAACCCCAGGAAATAGATATATTAGGAAGTTTACCAGCTGAAAGCTGTATTTACTTTAACTATATTGATGGTAATGACACACAGGAAAAGAAAGAGACAATTCCGCAAGATGTTTCTCCTAGCATAAACCTTTACCAAAATAGTTCTGCTTGGTGTCAACACCTGGGACTTGATAAAACAAAGCCTGCTTCAGGAGTTGCAGTCGCAAGAAAATTGCCTCGTGGCCTGTTTCTCATATGTGGAGATAGAGCCTGGCCAGGAATTCCCAGAAAGATAAAAGGAGGACCCTGTACCATTGGTCGCCTGGGACTGTTGACATCAATCCAGAAACTCTTATTAAATCACACTCACCTTCATGCACATGCAAGATATAAGCGTAGTTTAGTATTGACACCTGCATGCAAAGATGACATATGGTTGTGGAATCGTGGTGAGATCGTAGCTTCTTCATTGTTTGCCCCCAGAGTAGCAGCAGCTAAAGCATTAGGAACACTAAACAGAATGGCTTGTTGGGTAACCAAACAAGTAAATAAAACTTCTCAAGTTTTGTATCAATTGGATATAGATAGTGTTCATGCTACACTTCAAAATAGAACTGCTGTTGATTTTTTGCTTTTAGCACATGGACACGAGTGTCGGGATTTTGAGGGAATGTGTTATATGAATCTATGAGATCATTCTGAATCTATATACAAAAGCATAGCAGACCTACAGGCGGCAACTCAAAAGATAACACAGGACACAGGATTTTTTGGAATTGATGGGTGGTTGAATGGATGGGGTCTTAGTACCTGGATCAAGCAAGTAATAAAACTAGGCCTTTATTGCCTCCTAGTACTTATAATAATTGTATTGCTACTACCGTGTTTGTTATCCTTTCTGCAAAGGGCCCTGCAGGGGATGATAAACTCGGCTTTCGTAGCAGAAAAACAAAAAGGGGGAATTGTGGGAAATGACTGGATGGTAGGCCTTGAATTTGAGCAGTTGCAGCTCTGAAGTTGTAAAGAATGTAAACAATCTAGGATGGGAAAGTAGAAAAAGAGCAAAACTGCTGTAAATAACAGGTGCTGTTTTTGAGATTTGCCAACATGGGAAGAACTGTCAACCACCTATCAAAAGACGAGTTTAGGTGCGTGAACAGAAGTACCTGACCAATGAAATATAATATGCTTGCTTGTGGACAGAGAAAAAGAATATAAATCTAAACTTAATGTAAATAAAGTGGCCATGTGTGCTTTTCCTACTGAATTGCTGTCTGGGTGCATTCCTTTCCGTCAGCACAAAACAAGGTGAGGCCCTGCACAAAACTAATCCTGGCATCCTGGAGCTAGCACTAGCATCAGGGAATGTCAGCAAGGAGGGAAAGGGAAGGAGGGGATTTTTGCTGGTGGGTTTGGAATAAAAAGATAAACACAAGGACCAAGGGAAGTGAGTTCACATCTTAAAACTTCATTCCTCCCATACACTCCAGTCTCCTGCCATCTTCCTTGCTGCAACAAACCTTATGTCTTTTCTAGATGATTCCCCCATCCGCCAGTACTTCTGCTTTGAGTTCCCACCCACTACCTTGCCTATTGCTGCAGTGAGGTAGTACATACACAGTTCACTGCTGATGTGAACCATGGAAAAAAAAGAACTGATGCTTGTTTTCAAAATCTGGCTTTAGTTTAGTGAGAAACTGCTTGCAATAAACACCCGGGATACAAAGGGCTTAAGATACATTGAACTTGCTTTTTATTTCAGTGAGATTCCTCTGGCAAATAAGAGCATCAAAACCAAAAACTCAGGAAAGAAACAATAGCTAAAGCCATGAATTGTTCATCTGCGTGGGTGTTTTCATTCTCTCCAAGATTTGAAGGCCTATCTCACCAGTGTTCAAGCACTCACTCTGCTTTCTGCATTACTTATAATATTCATTCAACAGCCAATTAGTACTCAGCTCCCCAAGCATTTGGGGACATAGAGGAACAGAAATGGAGAAGGTAAACAGAGGAACGTTTGGGGAAGAGGACTGAAAATCTTTTTACAGTCATAGAGATGGATTCTGACCAACTGCAGTCTGTCTTGCACTTGCTTGATCCTCCACTGCACAACACAGTGAATACCGAGAAGTGACAAGATGGGGACAAAGGAGAATGGGTGCTTGGAGAAATGACATTAATATATAATGTATCATTCCTCTGGAAAAACCAATAACACAAACTGACACTGAGAGAACAGCAGTTGTGAGCTGGCAGAGCACAATCTGTAGTAAATTATTAGAAAAATTTGCTTAGTTTTACATATATGGTTCTGTCTAGAAAGGGAAGGACCAGCTAAAGTCATATCACAATTAACCTCTTGATCAAAAGAAGATAAGATTCAAAGGGAAACCAACATACCAAAGAATCTTTTTGATATCAGAGGTGACACAATCACTAAACAAGCTTCATTTGCATATAAACAATGTCCAGGAATTCAAGTAAACTTAAGACAAAGGATTTTCCTAAATTAAGAAAGTAAGTTATGAAAGGAAGGCAGAATCCTAGTGACAATTTCTGAAGAACTTCCATTCTTACACACAAAAATATCAACATTTAAAATGAAAAGGAAATTGAAAAGGAACAAGACATCTCTAGGCACATTTTGGGAGGCTGCTTCCTAAACTGAGGGTTTGTCTAAAGGGTCACTTTCAGAAAAAAGTTTCTGCACAAGTCAACTCTTTACCAGATAAGACTAGTCCAAGTTTCAGTACAAGCAGTACCTACACCAATGAGAATATTGTTACATGCTGCCTAAAATTACAGTTCATTTTTCTCTTCTGGAACCCTATTTCCATATCCTTAACCTTTTACTTTGCTGGAATTTACCTGTAATGTTTTCAGTCTGAGGCTTGTCTGGCATTAGGAGCAAGACCAAGACAGATTATTGGTAGATTCAGGGCACATATTGGAAGCAATAAATTCAAATAGACTAGTGAATTGCCTTCTGACAAGCTACAAAACTGGAAACAAGTTCTGGAATCTTCAGATGTTCAACTCTAGAAGAGACCTCCATCTGGTATACATCAATATCACTCAAAAATAAAAAAGCAATTCCAACAGGACAGAGAAAGCTGACCACTCTGATAAACTTAGTTATAATGTCTTAGAAGCCTTCTGAATAATAGCTATTGTTTCACATACTTGTGTCTCATTCTCTCACTTGAGTTACTTTATTCTGAACAGCTTCTTAGTACAGCCCTCTCGAAGGCGGGTGGATGTCATTGCTAGTTGAAATAAATGCCAGGCTGCTGCAGGGAAAGGAGAATAAAAAATATCACAACTGTAATTCAAAGCCCCACAGAAAGATGATTGAGAGCACTTTTTTTGAAAAATTCTATTTGCAAGGGCAGTGTTGAACTTTAGTTCTAGTAACCCAGCATTTGGGTCACTAACCCACCCTTCAACCTTAGGCACTGCAGGTATCAAATCAATATGTTTGCAATTCTAAAGCAAGGGATGCTCAAATTTATAGAACTAGCTTACTACTATAATGTCACACCTGTTTCTGGAAGCTTCCATCTGAACAGCTGGGTATTTTACAGATTTTACCCAAGGGATTTTTTAGGGTCCTAGCATGACCCTCATAGTGAAGAGCCAAGGGCAAACTCCAGGATCAATACACATAACCTTGGTTCCCAAAAGTTCATAGTCAATATATAGTAAAAGGAGTAGAGCTGTACAGTGCTGCAGCTGGACACTGCCAGGAGCAGTCTGACATCTCCACACTCGTGTACCACATACCAGATCTGAGTTGGTTTAGGCAGATTGGGAAGAATGTTTTCATGGAGGTGGTGTGCTTCATTTTGATCTTTCTCAGCAGACTTCTGGAGATCCTGAAATTAATGTTAGACTTCATCAGAAACCTTAACCTACGAAAGTAAAATGAAGGTGATGCTAAAATAATTTTAAACTTCATTAAGAGGTGTTCTTTGCTCACTCCCTCGTATCTTACCTCTTTACACCCTAATTTCCCAAGAGCAAGTAGTAAAGCTCTGAAAAAGAAAGCTAAGAGTGTCTGTCCTTGCCCTCAGAGTGTCAGAGAAATTTGAGCAGGCAAGAAGTAAATCTCTAACAAAATACCCTAGCAAGGTCTGGGCAGGGTAATGGTGGTGGTGATGAAGAGATACTACAGGAAACTCATCTACATTCCCCAAACAACACTTTCACAAAAGACTAGAACAATAGATAAATATTCTAAAACAGAACTGCTCTTTAGATCACAGTATCTATTATGATAAAGATATGCATAAACCTTGAAAAACAAAATTTTTAATGTTCACTATGCTGGAAAGATGCTTAATAAACTATCAGTAAGCCTGTTCCAAGACCCAGCTTACCTTTGTAAGTACATGCATCCATACACATCATTGAGGATCTAGAAAAGAACAACTAGGCACTTATCTAAGATTCCTTTGAATCTTTCAGTATTTTAGGAACAGGGAAAAAAAAAGATTGCTTTTAGCAAATTCTTCGGTTTTTCTTGCTGTCAACTTAGGTTTCCATTTTATTCAGATCAAGCAAGAGAATAATCTCTTGTCCTATTTTACAGAGCACAGATTTGAGGGATGGTTCTTACCTGTCAAAAAGAAAACATTATGCCAAAAAGTCTCTAACACAAAACAAAAATCCTATTTCCCTCCTCTCCACAAGCAGTGATTAGCTACTAACTCTATGCTCCCCAACCACCATATCCTCCCAGAAGCAGCAAGTGAAACTGTCAACCTCCTGCTCCACCCAACCAAAAGAGTTCAAAGCTGCTTGTTGGGGATTAAAATAAGTTTACTTATAGAATATTAGAAATTAATTGTGTAGGTTTAAGTTTAATTGTAACTTGCTTACAGTTTAGCATGAGTGGACCCTGCTCAAAATTTGGGATAGGTGAACTTTAAATGAACTCTGTTAGCATGATCAGCTAAGCAGGGGAGTAAACAGAGAAAGACTGGATACCTTCAGATAAGGGTTGAGATCATGGAGGGCCCCAAGGTTGGCCCAAGCTGGAAGATAAGAGCAGTTAATGGCCTGCCCACGTGGACATGGAAAGAATTGAATGAGGTGTTAGAAGACTCCAGATCTGTCTTGGTTTTCAGACAGTGTTGCCAGGCAAATGGGACCTTAGATGAAGTAGAGAGCCCTCTTTTCCTTTACTTAATGCAAATTTAAAAATAAATTGAGATTCACAAAGAATGAAGTAGAAACAAAGTAACAATGTTTACTGAGAACCAAAAGGCAAAACCAAAAATAAACTACAAACACACAATAACAGAGAGGGAATATCACCCAGAAAAGTCTCTTTGTCCACTTCTGTGTTGTTGAATCGGCAACTGCTGTTTCCTTTGGAGCAGTTACAGCTGCGCTGGAAGGCTTTTTTAGCGGACTCCAGCAGCAGCCACAGTTGCCACATGACGGCAGCGACAAAATGGCAGCCATGCTCCCAGGCAGCAGTGGGGGCCAATGTGAGTTCCCCTTCAGGCGCCAGCATGGGGGGAAAAAAGGCTGAAGAAGCCACGTGCTGCGGTAGAGTCTCAGTTTAATGAGACTGAAGTGTTTTGCTAAGGAGGATGAGTTATGAGAAAGACCAAACTCCTCTCTCTCAGTAATTTTAAATCCGAAATTAAGAGGCTCCAATCGAGGAAGTACGGAGAAAGAAAAATATAACAACCCTTTATTAAAGGATATATGCGTATTGGCAGAACAACAAAAGAACACAAAAGCAACTAAACAATAATCCTGTACCCAAAAGTCTCTTTCAAAAAAAAAAAAAAAGAAACAGTTAGATACTTCCTGTCCTTGTCCTTTGGTGCAATTCTAACCACGATCAGCAGGGAGCGCTGTTGGATCACTGGAGGAGCAGAGCCTGCAGTTGCTCTGTGGCTCTGGCAGTTGCTGCGTGGGGCCCCGGTTCATGGGAGAAGCCGAAAATGGGAATCTTCCCCCTTCCCCCACCGAGAAGGGGAAGGGGAAAAGGGGAAAGAAGGCAGGTTCTTCCCACAAAACTCATGCTGTCTGCGGCTGGTTTTGGCCCGGATTTCCCCCCCTTCATTGATGAGCACAAACTGCTGACAAACACTGGAGCAGAGGAGGGAAAAGGGCAATCTCCTCCCCAAAAAGTTCCTCTGCAGGTGGGTCAAACCTCTCCAATGAAGTCCGAGCAGGTCCAGACTGGGGGCAGAACAGGGCGCAGGAAACAAAGGCAGACCGGAGCCAGGAAAGAGCCAGATGACCAGGCTGTAAACAAAATGACCTCAGAGCTTTTCCAACACACACCTTGCCTGAGTTAAAGAAAAGTAAATTGTGCCCCATTTCCGAGGAGCAAAATAAAAAAACTCATCACTCCTCCCTGCAGTTCTTAGGAGGGTCATCAGCTTGGAATGCAGTCCTGCCAGTTAGTTCTTTTGTGTAGATCAATCACTCAAGGCAAACTTCCTTCCCAATTCAACATCTTTCTTTTACAGTGGGGGGGGGGGGGGGGAAAGAAGAATTCCTGCTTGGTTTTTTAGTAAATCTATGACACATATTTGCTCAGAAATAGTCACATGGTGTATTTTTAAAGTAGGTCTCTGAGTCTGTAGTTAGTGTCAAAGAAGATAGAAGAGATTTATGGTTTATTATAACATGGGTAAATTAAATCAATACATTAAACTTTTAATGAAATTTCTTGTCCTAAATGCAATAGCATTTCTGTGGCCTCTTAGTCTGCGCACTTATGCTGTTTTATGTTTATCCTGATAAGGGGTGATCAAAATATAGAATGGTGATAAAAGACCGTAGCCTTAGATACTTACTAGAGTTAATTTTAGATATAATACTGTTAAATTAGAATAGGCCTTGCTTGCTTGTGTTAATTCACAGACAGGATATAGTTAACTTTATAATGAGAACTAACAGGAGCAGAAAACCTTGGGGTTTCAATAAGGGGCTTTAAGGTTTAAGAAGAGGGACCTTGAGGGCTGATAAAGAAAGGTTCCTAGAGATGATACGGGTTTTGAGGTAATTGGACAGTGCCAGCTCAGCAATTCTTAGCAAAGGTGAAAAGTTAAGAGCCGAGGAAGACTCTTACTTCATCCAAAAGACCCCCAAATGAAGACCCCCCCAAGGGGCATCCCGAGGCGGAGTTGGAGGTGTCGTGTATGTTAATGATTTCCCCTCCCAATTTTCAGGAATTTGTTGACACAGCTAATGCATATATAACACAATTAATGTATATGTAACACATCTAATGCATATGTAACATCGTATCACATAAAAAGGGCCAAACAAAGGGAGTAGGTGTGCATACTGGGTGGAGATATCCCCTATGCACCCAGTGCCTGAATAAACATACCTGCTTCAATACTCTTTGTGAGTTTTGAGGATTGTTTCCACAAGTCATCCTTCAGATGATGGGGATGTGGAAACAATTTTAGGTTGCACATTTTTTCACCTTGTGCGAAAAAGCATGTCATGTAGGCAAATGTCACTGACCTAAGTTAGGGAAAATCTGAGGGATTTGTTTACATTAAACATGGCTAATATCACATCTATTCTAAAACAATAGGCAAAGATTTAATGGAATCAGTTGGCATAAAACTATCTCCCCAGTGCAGCTAGCCAAAGAGATACCATGACATAGAGGTGCTTCATTGGTTCATACTAGCATATAATATACAAACTCAGTGAAATATTATGTGCAGTCTACTACTGAAGCTTACTCGAATTGTCCTATAATAGTCACATATTAATGACACTAAGAAAACAGACTAATGTGTTACCAAACCTAGATTAATGGAACAAATCCAAGTTTTTTTGAAAACTTTTTTTAACTATTCCAAATTTTGTTCCAATTGTTAGAATCAGAGAGAGGTTTTTGAACTCCTTGCAAAAATGCCTTGTTATCCCTATCACTGACTTGCTGTGGGTTTCTAAATGAGATTCCCACTCACAGTGGAAAAGAAACCACATACCCTTGACAGGAAAAGATTCACTGGTAACAGAATTTGAGCTCTTATAGAAATACCAGGGAAAAACTGCTGCAGGACATTCTTCAGCTCTTCCCTTAAGTCATCTTTATATTTTCATCAGGTTGGCACCTGGTCCACATGGGAGCCTCAGAAAATTTCTCTTTTGGATACATTTTTGCATTTATGCACTTGTTTTCTGGCCTAATAGAAACCCTTTTCCATTGATCATCACAGAATCACAGCTTGGGGGTATGGCCTGTGTCACACATCTGAGCTCCCTGAACCCCTTGTTCGAAGCAGCATTTGGTCATGGTTGTCTGTCCTTGGGCTATTGCCATATCACTTCCTCCAGTAGTTACTGTTTTCAAGAAGGACCAACTTATTGTCTACAATCCTTTTTGGTTTAAGGCAGCCTTCTGGGTAGCTCCCAGAATACAAGATCCCATTAACTTCGTGAGCAATGAGACGCAAGATTTGTTCCTAAGGCTGCCTCAAACCCAGAGACTTGGGGTCTTCATACTGTAGGGATAGGTTCGGAAGAATTTGTAATGGGAAGCTAGAACTCATTTTTCACTTAGGAAGCCTTTCTCTGCCTGCAAAGTGCCTCTCTCAAGAGGGGTAGATGTTTTTTTCCCTTTCCCTTCTGCATTTCAGAGAAAGTTGCAGAGAGGGTCGTGAGTGAGCCCTCTCTCTCTCTGGCATGCAGGAGAGATAACGTTCAAAGACATGTACAGGGCCTCCTCAGACCAGAGAGGGCAGGGGGGGACAGAGAGAAGATAAAAAAGCCCTGGAAGAGTGAGGGAACTTGCCTTTCCCCTGAGGCCTGGTGCTGTCTTGCAGCACTGTGAGGTTTTTGTAAGTTTTTTGTGTCCTTGTCTCTGAAATAAACCTTTTTGAATCCTTTCTACTGTCTTGGCATTTTGGGGGATAATACCTGCGTATATTTAACTTTACAATACATTAACAGCTCTGGGAGGTGTATATCTGTTGGTACTGCAGTGGCACAGCCCTGGGACAATGCCTCCTGGCTCCACAGCTACTATGCACAATGGTTTTGTATAAAAAGATGAAATCTTATTTTGACTGCCAGATGATATCTTGTATAGACCAATACAATTGGAGCAGTCAGGTTCAGATGTGATATTTGGCAATAGGTTCAATGTTAAATGAAGGGGATTCCAAAAAGGATGCAACATGTCTTTGAAGTCATGTATCTCATGACTTCCCTATACAGCACCTAAAAGGAATAATTGGAAAAATAATGAAAAACAGAACAGAAAATATCAATGTGCCTCTGTGGAAATCTGGAGTTTGCTCCCATCCAGCATCCTGATAGGACAATCTTCCCCTCAGGAGGAATGTGATCCAACTGTGAGAGAAAGAGAGAGAGGACACACAAATGGTGAGAAATATGAGGACTCTTCAGATTGCAGAGACCTAAGGGGACTACAATAGTGGAGGACTATTGACAGCTCATCAGGACACAGAAATGAGCAGGCAATCAATGAAACAGAGGTTTAATACCAGCAGATAAGTGCTTACTCACATTGCACAGAATTAACTGCCCAGGAGCACAGGGGAGGCTGAAAGAATAAATTCACAGAAGAGGAGGGTAGGGGCCTTTTGAGGGAAAGACAGACCCAGCTCCTAGACACCAACAAAACATTTGGCTCAGAAAATTCCTTAAATGCAAATTGTTGGAAGTGGAGTGGTATTTTCAGGGAAAATATCACTGAATTTGCTTTTTTATTCTATTCTTTCCTTCCCCAGTTGAAGGCCACTGCCAGAGACTGGGTACTGGGAGATTTTCAACCATGTTCAGGCTGTGCAACCATTCTCACCCACAAAGGACCTGTCTACTCCCGCAGGAAAGGAGTCTTTGTATCTTTTGAAAGTCATAGTTATCCAAAGTTGAACTCTAAGCTGTGAGGTTGTTTTTAAGGAAATGTTTAATCTCCATGTAAGGGTAAATATCCTTTTTGCCAGAAGAATTCACTTCAAGGAGACAGGTGTTGCTTAGGAAGCCTTCCCTGCCTGGAAAGTGCCTTTCTCAAAGGAGTTAGATGATTTTTTGTCCTTTCCCTTCTGCATTCCAGAGAAAGTTGAAAAGCTCTTTCTTTGGTATGCACAGAGATAAGCAGATGCTGCAAGCCTCTGAAACCAGTGGGGAGAGCGGGGGAAGGGGGGGGGGGCACAGGGATAATAAAGCTTGAAGAGGGAACAAGAGGCATGTCTTTCTCAGGCCCAGAGCTGCTTTGCAGCCTGGTGCAGCTTTTCCTTCATAAGTTTTTAGTGTTCTCTTCTTCAGAATAAACGTTTTTGGATTCTTTCCACTGCCTTGGCATTTTTGGGGGTACATGCATATATCTTACCACACACTCCAGATTAGAACTGCCATTAAAAATACTACCAAATGCTAATATATTGGGTCTGCGTGGCAAGGTTTGGCTTTCAAAAGCAGTACAGATGTGGTAGATCTGTCCACTTTGTTTAGAAATGCATATAATTATATGAAATATAACTTAAAAGTATTCCATGCATATTCAGGGTCATAATATAGGAAGACTTTAATGTAGTAAACCCCACAAGCTTTATTTCCTGCAATGACTATTTGTGAATTGGCATAAATAAGGCACTGTAGTGCGTTTGTGTGGCAAGGTTTTGGTCAGTGTAGAAGGAGAGGCAGGAGGTGCTCCAGGCACCAGAGCTGAGATTCCCCTGTAGCCCATGGTGAAGACTATGGTGAGGCAGCTGTGCCCCTGTAGCCCATGGAGGACCACAGGGCTGCAGAGATCCACCTGCAGGCTGTGGAGGAGACCCATGCTGGAGCAGAGGGATGCCTGAAGGAGACTGTGAACCTGTGGGAAGCCCGCACTGGAGCAGGGTCCTGGCAGGGACCTGCAGACCTGTTGAGAGAGGAGCTCACGCTGGAGCAGGTTTGCTGGTAGGACTTGTGACCCTGTGAGGGAACCACGTTGGAGCTGTGCCTGAAGGACTGACCTCGTGGAAAGGACCCATGTTGGGGCAGTTCATGGAGAACTGTAGCCCATGGTAAGAACTCAAGTTGGAGAAGTTCATGGAGGGACCCCACGCTGGAGAAGGGGAAGAGTGTGAGGAGTCCTCCTCCTAAGGAGGAAGGAGCAGCAGAGTCAAGGTGTGATGAACTGACGGCAATCTCCATTCCCTGTCCCCCTGTGCCACTGGGGGGGGGGAGGAGGTAGAGAAATCGTGCATAAAGTTCAGCCCAGGAAGAAGGGAGTGGTGAGGGAAAGGTGTTTTTAAGATTTGGTTTTATTTCTCGTTTTCCTGCTCTAATTTGATTGGCAATAAATTAAACTAATTTCCTGAAGTTGAGTTTGTTTTGCCTGTGACAGTAATCACTGAGTGATGTCTCCCTGTCCTTGTCTCGACCCAGGAGTCTTTTGTTATATTTTCTCTCCCCTGTCCTGCTGAGGAGGGGAGTCATACAGAAGCTTGGTGGGCACCTGGCAGCCAGCCAGGGTCAACCCACCACAGCTAACAGGGAGTGCTGGTTGACCCCTGTTTGTATTTCAGAGGGGAATATGATTGTCATATTAAAAGGGGAAGAAGAATTTTCTGTCCAACCTGTATTAATTTATTTTTTGTCTATCAGTGTCCCCCCCAGGAGATCAAAGCCTTTTAATGTTCAAAACAGTCTGTTAGTGTCTCATTAGGTGAGACCCTTCGCTTAACAGATTCACTGAGATGGACAGGACATTTGATACCTTTTATATAGGGACTGCACTTAATAGCAATAGGGAAACCCCTCATCAAGTTTCTCCTGTGAGTTATTTTGCTGTCGACGAAACTATCAGCACCTAAAAATGGACTAACTCCAACAGTTCCTGAAATAACACATTTATTAATACAAATTTGTGACAATTTATAGGGTTCATGTCATCTGGGATAGGGTCTAACTGCAAACACACATTTAAACCATGTAGGTGTAGCGGGGAAGGATGCTGAAACTGAAACCATACACCGCTGAAAGCTCAACAAAAACAATATTTATTACCAAGAGGTGGCCAACAAAACAAAAAACCCAGAGAGAGAGAGGAAGAAAATAAGCCCTCAGTATGACTCCCCCTCTCACCCAGATGTTGCTTATGAAGTTTTCTTACCGACCCCAGAATGCCTAGAATTACCCATAGCAGAAGTTGCATTCTTGGAGTGTCGGCAGGCTCACAAGATGGCAGGCGTCCCCACAAAAGGCAATGTTGTCCTTTGATGTGAAGCTTGCTTTCCTCTCCCAGCATGAGCCATCTGCTTTTTATACAATTAATTGGTGATGTCTACCTGGGCAGGTGTGGCCAGCACCACCCAGCTAGAGGCCTTCAGTCCCTCCCCCCATTATGCAAGTGGCATCTCTTCTGTGCATGCTGCTGCTCTGGAATTCCCCCTGCGCTTGCATGCTGCACCTCAGGAGGTCTTTCCTAAAAGAGTCTGGGGGCTTACTTCATCCTCCTCCTCTTCAACTTCTCCTTCAAATGCCCTTTGAGGACCATCAACTGTAATGATTCATATTACAGTAATAATAAGAAAGCAAGGCATAAGCACACACTCTAAAGCAAAGCACTAAAAACACTGAAGAATCATAAGCAAAAACTTTAAAGTAAAGCAACGTACTAAGAATACTATGAAGCAAAAGTAAGCTCTAGTTATTTAGAAACAAGTAATTAGCATGTATAAGATATATCTCATCTTCCAGGAGTCCCCAGAAGGGAAAGGAGACAAGGTAACTCATCAGTTACCTCTGCAGTGTTGATGGAACTTCTCCCCCATTTTTGTTTAGGTCCAATCTCTTTTTATACCTTTTTTCCTTAGGCAGTTTGAGTGGCTATAGTCAATAAACTAATTTTGGGATGATAGACAAAGGACATAGGCTCAAGGGTTGTTTTCCTGTGTTCCTGCCTGGCAGGATGTTTGCGAAAAAAGGCCATGTTATCTCCATATCACTCCTTTCTTCATTTAATCCTCTTATTAGTTTCTGAGAATGTCTCCCCAGGTGCTGGGGTCTTCCAGGAAACCATCAGGAGTTTTTTTCTCCTTTTGTCTAGCCTTCTGTATCACCTTACAGTAATTAACCTGAAACATGGAAGTGTTTGGACATATTTATAGCATCTGTGATGCCAGAGATTAATGTGGGAGTGATGAGACAGGAAGAGAAAGCCATGGGAGAGCAGAAACAGAGAGGGAGAAGAGGGGATTAGCAACATGGTAAGAGGACAGTGAAAGGTTTTAAAACTCTGGAAATCTCAGGACACGTGAAACAAATTGACTCAAAATTAGTAAGAGAAACTTGGAAGAAACAGAAATAAAAAGTCTAGGAGGATTGTACAAGGTTTCAATCTTTGTAGTTTTAAGTAAATACTGCCAACAAAATCAACAGCTCCAATGCACTTTACAGTCCTGCAAAACTGGAGTAATTCCACAGCAGTCAATGAAATAGCTCTGGTGAGAACATTGGTAGCTTTAGAACCACTCAGGGATAAGGCGTGAAGCTCTGGTCCAGGGGCTGATGTTTGTATTTTCCCTGTGGTGACTGAGAAGGGAGCATTCTTCATCCAATGTGCTGGCAGACAGGAATCCAAAGGCTTTGGAACAGTGGAAGGAAACCTACATCTGTAGCCCAGGACTGAGATTGCTGTCAGAAAAGCTAGAGAAGTTGCCCACAAAAGTTCAGCCCTGTGGGTAATTACATCAGCCCTTTCCATCCTTCAAAAGCCTATTGTTTTCTTGGCCATTTTTTCAACTGCAAAGCAGAAAGATTTCCACACTTGTGAGCAGCCCTTTTGGGTAGAAGTGAACAAAATGCTGCAGTTTCTAAGTGAAAAAGCCAATGCTGAGTGAAGATGTTTTGGTGCCAAGCTCAAGTATCAGTGTATGGTGCCTGTGCAAGGAAACTTCTTGGCATCAGACTGAGCTGAGCACTGTGTTTCTTTCTCTGGCTGCTGCTGCAGGTCTTCTGAAAGTCACTGGGATTAATACTACTAGACTATATGGCTTGTTTAGCTATTTTTATTGACCCATGAATATACCTACTGTATGATTTGTTGTAACATTAGCCATTCAGTCCTGTGATGTTTGCTATAGAAAATCTTCACTTTGTCAGTGGGAAATTTTGCTAGGGTGAAGAGTGCAGGTCTCTGCTTAGCCTTTTTTCTTTTTCATTGCAACACAATTAACCTTTTCATTAGAAGAGTTCTGTTCCAAATAAGCAAACTTCTCAATGTGTCTTACTGAGCCATTTCAAGCCGCCTCTTGCTTTGGAACTAAACATTTTTGTTCCAGCCTCACATGACATTTGAAGACCTACTTATACAGTGTGCCAGCTCCATTTGTCTTCGTCATTCTGATATTTTCCTCTGTATTTTTTTTAGCTATCCAGATTGAAAGGAGTGAGGCTGCTGGTTTCCTCCTGCACTGTTCCAGACTGAGGTACTGGCTGCCTTTGGCCTTTCTCCCCTTTTGTGGGCAGAGGCGAAACAACCCAAAATCAAACACAGTTTTGCCTACTTCATCCTCTCTGCACTGAGATCAACACCACCAGACAGCTGTGGGGTGGAGCACATGGAGAGCTTGCAGAAGGTATTATTATAATTTCTCTCATCGCCTGTGAGATATACATGTCCACAATCCCTTCTGCTGGAGGGGACTCTCTGAGGGTTGGCCAAATTTCCAGGTTGCATCACTAAATATGCCCTCCTGCAATATATCTGCCTTTTCCTTAGGCATGTTTATAATACATCCAAAGTGGCTCATCAGCCCTTCTTGTCTGGCAGCACAATGCTAACTGATGCAACAAAACCCAAAGCAAAATAAATAAAAAAGTCCTTATCAGGATGGTAAGTAATAAAACTTAACATCCTCCTGATTTTAAGATCAAATAAGTGTAAATGGTTATGGACTTCTGATTCATCCTCTCCCCTGTAAATAATTTAACTTGAGACCCGTCTTCTCCTTCCAGAAGAGATGCAGAGTAGTGTTGTCCTTACTACACAAACAGTGACATAACATCTCTCCCAGCTCTGGCACTACTAAATGACAAATGAAAGTTTAAGTCCTTTTTGAAATCTTTTATACAACCCGCTTGCTGAAGAGTTCAAGCTGCTTTAATGCGTGCAGGTTGCCAGGGTAATAGTGAAATCCTTACTTTAACCAGAAAATTAGTCTGAAGGGGCCAGCCCAGAAGTGGCAAGCCTGGGGTTGCAATGGAAAAACCCCGTCTGCTCTCTCCAATATTGTCCTCACCAGGAAGGTCAGAGAAGGAGTGCGAAACAGCTCCATGCAAGTAAACCTGCTCCTGCCAGCTATTACATGGCCCGCGTGAAGCCTTTGATAAGGTCAAGCAGGGCTTCAGTGTCAGCCTTGTGCTTCCCTATCTGCATAAGAGAAGATGGGAGGTTTGGACTATAAGATCAGAAATTTGTCTTCAGAGCACCTCACAGTTGCATTTTATGTGATACTGTTATTAAGACTCTGTGATAGGAACTGCAGCACTTTTAATATAAAACAGTTGAGAAAATGTTGCTGGTTATAGCCACAAAACCTGCCCTCATCTTTTCCATGATGGTGGCAGAAAAAATTCCTCAAGCTGTATTTTCCTATTTAAAGATGAAGGGAAAAGGATTGCCAAAGTGGATGGAATTTAGTCCAACTGATGTAACACCAGGGTTAGAAAAGCAAAATGCAAACCTGTCTCAGTTTAATGAGATGGAAGTGTTTTGCTAAGGAGGATGAGTTATGAGGAAGACCAAACTCCTCCCTCTAAGCAATTGTAAATCCAAAATTAAGAGGCTCCAACTGAGGAAGTATGGAGAAAGAAAAAGATAACAACCCTTTATTAAAGGATATATGTGCATTGGCAGAACAACAAAAGAACACAAAACCAACTAAACAATAATCCTGCACCCAAAGTTCCCTCCAAAAAAACAGTTCAGTACTTTTTGCCTTTTGACGCAATTCTAACCACGATCAGCAGGGTTGGATCACTGGAGGCGCAGAGCCTGCAGTTGCTCTGTGGTGGTCGACAGGGGGTGCTGTTGGGCTCTGGCGGTGGCCACGTGGGGGCCCCGGTGCATGGGAGAAGCCGAAATTGAGATCTCCCCCCCACCGAGAAGGGGAAAAGGGGAAAAAGGGGCTCTTCCCACAGACTCACGCTGTTGGTGTCTGGCTCCGGCCGGGACTTCCCCTCCCCATCGATGGGCACAAGCTGCTGCCAGCACGGGAGCGGAGGAGGGAAGGGGCGGCCTCCTCCCCCAAAGGTTCCTCCTCAGATGGACCAAGCCTCTCCAATGAAATCCAAGCAAGTCCAGGCTGGGGGCAGAACAGGGCATGGGAGAACAGAGGCGAAGCAGCCAGATGACCTGTCCGGAAACAAAATGAACCACGGAACCCACACACACACACACACACACCCTTCCCTGAGTCAGGGCAAAAGTGAAGTGCCTGCCGTTTCCGGTTTCCCGAAGAGAGAAAAAAAACTCACCCCCCCCCCCCAAGTCTTCTGAGGGCCATCAGCTTGGAATGTGGGTCTGCTGGCTAGTTCTTTTGTGTGTGTGAATCACCCTAGCCAAGCCACCCTCCCCCTCCCTTGTTCAACATCTTTCTTTCACGGTGATGCAGGGGAAAGAAAAATTCCCCGCTTGGTTTTTAGAACAAGTAAACCTATGACAAAATCTCATCTGAGTGCAGGAATTGTGGTTGTGCATAGCCAAGGCCACCACAAAGCCACCACAGCCTTGCACAGGCAAAGAATGGCTTGGGTAACACCAGGCTTCCAGTCTGTCACTGGGTCGCTTATTGTGCCATTGCTTACCATGTATTTTGGAGTCACTGTAGTTACATCACCCATTAATGTTAGGTTCTGCTAAGAAGCCTCAGACATCTCTGATCCACATTAAAGACCAGGGTGAGATAAAAGAGAAAGCTCCACTGTGTAAAGGACTTGCTGTTTCTTGAGCATTGCCCCATGGGGATTGGGAACTGGGTAATACTGTAACTTGGAAGTGGTACAAATGGGAAGAAGCACAATCAACAACCAGGTAACAATAGAAATTAGTTTTATTTTTTAAAAAGTTATTAAATTAATATTGTACAAAAATAAAGTCTTTCGAGAACTTTGGTTGATTAGTACAAATGACAGACATAAATCCCAGGTAAAGTAAAAAACTCCAGAGAAGCACACTCCTGTTTTCAGCAAGGTCTAAAAAATTTTTTTAAAAATCACAAACTTCACTCTTGTGTTTTGAACATAATGATTTGCTTTGGTTGCAGTCTCTTCAAGTTGCGCAAAAAATGTTTTGAGGCAAGTTTTCAGCAACCAGGGCTGTACTGAAGCCAGGTAAAACCTGGAAAACTAATACAGTGTAGCAATACGTGAATCAGAGAGTTAAACTCAAAATGCAGGCTTTAAGCAAAAAGCATGGAGAACTTAGTATTAAGAAACAGCGGAGGCAATAAATTCACTAAAATAAAGGACGCACTGACATGAAGGAACATAAGCATGAGTACACAGGAGAACAGAAAGAACTAAAAACGCTAGTGTACACATAAAAGGACATATGGAAGGGAAACAAAGGGAGATAAGAAAAGGGATGAGCCAAGAAATCAAGTGCTCTTGCCAGACACCAGAAATCCCTGCCAAATGCACAAGGAAATTATCCAAATTTGGGAAGGTTCAAGAGTTTATGAGGGTGATGAAGGAAAAGGACACGAGTTCATGAGGCCAAAGAACAGGAACTACCCCTCAAATTGAAGACCACTCCTCTAACTCCACCTCAACTCCGCCTGTTATGAATATTAAAAGTTGATGTTGCAATATAATTGTCATAGTTTGAAATTGGCCCCCCTGAGATGGGTTTTCCAGACACCACACAAGACTCAAAATGGGGGGAAGGGGATATATATTACAATGACTGTACAAAATAAATACTACAATACATTATATACAATCTTAACTATCTCTAACCATGACAATAATAAATATCCATATTGTGTGATGCAATTGCTTAGCAAAAATTGTATAAAAAGCTCAGCTGTAAGTTACTCAAATGAAGCAATTTTATACAGGATGACCTGGCTGCTTCCTGGCGCCATAATTAATAAACATACCTCCTGCTTAAAGGCTGAAAACTTTGAGCAGTTTTTCCGTTCGTGCCTTTTTGTGGCATAAAAATTGGCATCAGCACCAGGGCCAGCAAAAGCACACCTCTGAGTGCTGCACTCACCTAAGTGCCCAGCAGTGCATCTGATCCTTGGATTAGCAGGCCTTTACTGCCCAAATCATGCCAATGCTGGCTGTGGTATCAGATGCCCCATCCCTGCCTCAGTGCCATGGCAGTGTGAGCATGGACCCTGTGGGCAGGCTCTGAGGCTGCCCTCTGTCAGCCCAGGAAAGCAGAGGAGGTCAGGGCTGAATTATATTTCATACACCTGGCACATCTTCCTATACCTGTTTTGGAGGTTTTTTGACTACTAGACCCTTATTCTGTGATGCTCTGAGGGGCACAGGGCAAAATGAGTATGGAGAGCCATTGCATGCATGAGATAAAAGGTCAGACTGACCCTCAGCTTTTGTTTTTCAGTAGGGATTTTTTTTCTTCCTGTTGCTTTTGTGGGAGTTGATGCTTCATTGGATGCCAGGTATGTCTAGTGACCTGCACTGCTGCTCCTCAAGGGAGATCTTATTGCTCCCTACCTACCTGAAAGGAGATTGCAGAGAGGTTGACGTCAGTCCCTTTTCCCAGGTAACAAGTGATGAGAGGAAATGACCTCAAGCTGAGGTAGGGGAGGTTTAGATTGGATATTAGAAATTATAAGGCTAAATGTGATTATTTTCCATTTGTCAATAGTTATATGAGGTTAATTGACAAAAAAGTGTGAGAAAAAAATGTGTCTACATTTAAAATATGATTAGAATTAATTTTTCAGACACAAATTTTTGAAGAAACGACCCTTCACTCTCCAAATTGCTCCCAGCCCTGATGTCCGAGTGCTCCATCATCAGATTCGGAAACAGAGCTTGTGGACGAGGTAATTATTAAAACATGTTATTGTTTCATCTTTTGTTTCCAACACTAACCATGGATTTTTTTTGTTTGAGGGTTTTATGAGACTGTGGGTGTCCCAGCATCACCCCACAACTCCCTGCCTGGGCCAGGATTCCTGTGAGTGCTGCACATCTGCCTGGTTGGAAGAACTCCAGTGAATGTGGGAATGGACACTAGGTGAGCTGTAGGATGGTAAAGTGTGGGGATGAATTTGAGAGGAAATCTCCTCTCTGTGACAGCCAGGCTCAAGGAGTAAGAAAGATCAGGATGCAGGGAGTCCTTGCAACCCGTGACAAAAATGGGCCTCTCTTCCTGCTATTTCTGGATCTCATGTATTTGTGTTTTCTACACCTTAGGATAATTTGCAAGGTCAAGTAAAATCATACCCTATTATCTTCTCCTTATATATTACCTAAGGTAAAAACAGGGATTAATTCAGGACATGAATCTTTATGTCATAATCATTTGGGGACTGCATGGGTTCTAGTACTGGAGACCAGGGACACCTTGCGAGGTGGATAAAAGGTTGATGACAACCACGTTCAGAAGCAAGAACAGAAAAGTAAACTTGTTTTTACCCTGAGTTATAGTCTGAAGCCCTTGTGAAACAGAAAATGAAGGAAGAATCCATGCACTTTCCACGAACTTGAGGCTTTCAGATATGGGAAACAGCCAGGTGCTTGGATCCTGGTGGGATGACAGTAGTGTCTGAACCACCTCTGGGAAAATGTGAACATCATTACATTACAGTTTAAGGTGAAAGATCATTTAACTATAACGTAAATGGAATCTTATGTTAATAATTTGTTATAGGGTTGGGAATATCATCTAAAAGCTTTTATGAGATGTGATTGAAAACTCTGCAAGCATCTGCCAGCACAGGAAGGACCCACACAGAAAGAATTCCTTCCTAATATCCAATCTAAACCTCCTCTCTGTCAGTTTGGAGCCATTCCCCCTTGTCCTGCCACACACTACATGCTGTTGTAAATGGTCTCTCTCTCAATGGTGCTTGCTTGGACACCTGATTGCAAATCTAAATTTCTCAGACTGCAGTCTTAGGTTTAATAAAGATTTACAAAGAAGATGGTTCTGAAGGACATCGACAAGGTCAACGCATTAAAAATAGGGGCAGTCAGGTCACTATAGAATGAAGGAATAGTTTGGCTCTGAATGCTGCACTTAGTAACTATTTAAGATCTTTTCTGTGTGGTTTTTTACAGATTTAATATAAGCTGATTCAGGCAGAATCCTGCAAATTTACCCAACTGGCACTACAAAAAAACTATCTCTGTAGTTAAACACGAATCACAGATTCATGCAGATGGAAGAGAAGGCGGATAAAGTGTGTCTGGTCTAATTTTTTACTCCATAGGATGTTCATCTATCTCTGCATCAATTTTGATAAATATTTAATGTTCTGTTCTTAAAAACCCTCCACAGCGTCCCCCAAGCACCTCTTCTAATGTTTTATTATCCTTACTGTGAGAAAGTTTATCTGATGTCTAACTTAAAATCATCTTAACTGCAGCTGAAGGTCATTAGTGCTCCACCAGTTCCCAGGGGATACTGTGAATGCTTCTTTCATCTTTTAAGCAAAACATTATATAAACCTCGCCGTGTGGCCACTGAGAGAGCCGGACTGCTGCCGGTGGGAGAGGAGAGGAAGAACTATGGAGCGCACAGAGGTTTGCCAGTCCAATTTAGGTGAGAGGAAGGGTGTCGGGGAGGCCGTGGGGGTCCTCAGACCGGCGGGAGGGCGGGCGAGGCAGTCCTGTATGGAGTGTCATAGGTGAGCAGTGCGAGGGACGATCTGTGGTAACACGGTAGGGGGAGGATAAGGCCAGGTTTTGAGTGCGAAAGAAGCCTGTGTACCCCTACGCGGTTGTGAGCCATGCTGGCGATGGTACATGCCTTTGGTAGGGTCTCCCATGCCAGACAGGTTCAAACCGAAGGGTCAGATAAAATCTGTCCATGGGCAGGATAAACTCGCTAGCCTTCTAGGAGTCATCCTAGGAGAAGGACAACTCTAATTCCAAACCCGGGCAGATGGAGCTCGCTTAGCCCCCTAAGCCCATCCACCTAAGAGAAGGATACTCTAATCAAACCTATGTCCTAAGGACCTCGCTGTCAGCATCCAAGCTTGCTAGGCCCAGACAGATGAACTTTAGGATTAAAGGGCGGGTACAGTTCTGCGCATGCTGTGTCTCACCTAAAAAATCTAAAGCAGCCTTAGAGAACATGGTGCCAGTTACACGCTCTTTTGGTCAGGTAAACCCAGAACCGAAAAACATCTTTCAGGAGTTGGCTTCATGATCAAAAACTCCACTGTTCCTAAACTCGAAAATCTGCCGACAGGTCACTCTGACCGCATTATCTCCCTACGCCTTCCACTATACAACAAGCAACATGTTGTCCTCTTTAGTATATATGCTCCAACTCTCCAAGCTGACCCTGCCGAAAAAGATAAATTGTATACCGACCTGCGCCACCTTACCCAAAAGGTTCCTGCAGATGATAAGATCATTACCCTTGGTGATTTCAACGCCAGAATAGGAAAGAACTTGGAAACCTGGAAAGGAGTATTAGGCAAGTAATTAATTAGGCAAATATTAATTGCTGCACATGTTTCACATTCATGAATAACCTGTGTGATGGCCTCCATGGTCAGGTCCACCCCTCAATCACAAGCCCATCTGTATGTCGCATCTCTTCCTAGATGTCCTGATGTTTCATGGGCCCATCGGACTAAAAATAGCTCACGCTTCCACTCCCAGTCCAAGTCTACCTGAGCTATTCCGATCTTGACAGCCTTATCCACCTGCTCATTGTTCTGATGTTCTTCAGTGGCACGACCTTTAGGCATGTGAGCATCAACATGATGCACTTTCAGTCATGTTTTACACCCGTGCAGCGGTCCTGCCACAATGCAGCAACCCAGATGGGTTTACCCCTGCATTGCCAATTGGCCTTTTTCCATTGCTCTAGCCACCTCCCCCCCTGCTGGGGGGCTTCCCCTGCCGCGTGGCCGGGACCCCCGGGCTGCCAGGAGCCTTTCCCGTGCTCCGGGGGCGGGACCCCCTGCTGGGGGGGCTTCCCCTGCCGCGTGGCTGGGACCCCTGGGCTGCCGGGAGCCTTTCCCGTGCTCCGGGGGCAGGACCCCCTGCTGGGGGGGCTTCCCGTACCGCCTGGCCGGGACCCCCGGGCTGCCGGGAGCCTTTCCCGTGCAGTTGTGCCCCCGGGCGCGGCTGTTGCAGGAGAAAGGAGAGACAAGGGGAGCCTTGCCGGCAGGTACTGCGCCGCCATGAAAGAGGAGAAGGAAACTTCGGAGCACACAGAGGATTGGCGTTCCAGGTTTGGGGGGGGGAGGGGTTGGGTGGGGGGAGGGGGTGGGTGGGGGGGAGGATTAGCGTAGTGTGTCAAGCGGGCTGTGGGGTCCGCCGACCAGCAGGAGGGAGAGCGGCACAATCCCGTATGAAATGTCGCAGGTGAGTAGTGCGCCTGAAGATATGTGGAAACACAGTGGGGGAAGGATAAGGTCAGGGTGGATACTGGGTTCTTTTAGAATAATGGGGGTCCCCGCCAGGCTGGGGCCAATGAAAGGCACCCCCGCCTGGATGGGTACTGGGATCAGAATGTTTGCTTTGTTTGTTTTGTCTGTCTGTTTTTGGTTCTCCTGTGGCTACTGCCCAGGTTCGGCATGTTCTGGATATACTTACTTTGCTCTGTTACATCCTGAAACGGTGGACAGGACAAAGGGTTGTTCCTGGGTACCTCCTTCAGTTTGTTTATAGATAGGTGGTAATAAAGCAGGAAATGAAAGACTTGCCCAAAGCGTTCTAATAGGAACATAGTCTCTGTACCCCTGTGTGGTTGCGAGCTATGTGGTACATGCCTCCAGTAGGGTTGCCCATGCCAGACAGATCAAAACCGTAGGACCAGATTTAATACGTTCTTGGGCAGGACGAGCTCATTAGCCTCCTGGCAGTCATCCTAGGAGAAGGACAACTCCAATCCCAAACCCGGGCAGATGGAGCTCGCTTAGCCCTGTAAGGCCACCCATTTAAGAGAAGGTCACTCTAATCAAACCTACATCCTGAGGACCTCACTGCCACCGTCCAAGCTCACTCGGCCCTGGCAGATGAACCTCAGGATTAAAGGGTGGGTTCAGTTCCGCGCACACTGTGTCTCACCTAAAAAATCCATTGCGCAGGCTTGAAGGCTTTACCCATATGCAAAAAGTCCTGTAGCGATGGGCGAGGGTCAAAACGGCAGGTGAAAGGTGCACTGGGAGCCGCAGACCCAACCCTACATGCAGGCGGTTCAGGATACTGATCATTTGAGACTGACCGGAGATGACAGTCTCTTGGGGCAGCACCCTGAACGACCAAGCAACCTTTTCAAGGAGAGCACTGCTTGCTCCACTCGGAGAGGGGCCTAGAAAAGGTGGCCTAAACAAAGCTCATCTCCACTTTCACCCGGTTGGTTAACCGCTGGCCAACGGGCATCTTCTTCCAATGTGGCCACACAAAGATCAAAAGACAAAGGCATGCACCTGCCTCCAAAGGTGTCCCTAAATTAACTCTAGCATGTTGGAACATCAGAACCATGCTCGATTCTGCAGATAGCGGACGTCCTGAGCGTCGGTCTGCCCTAATTGCCCATGAGCTGGCTCGTCTCAACATCGACATTGCTGCTCTCAGTGAAGTTCGCCTTCATGAAGAAGGCAGCCTCAGAGAACATGGTGCCAGTTACACCCTCTTTTGGTCAGGCAAGCCCAGAACCGAAAAACACCTCTCAGGAGTCGGCTTCATGATCAAAAACTCCATTGTTCCTAAACTCGAAAATCTGCCGACAGGTCACTCTGACCACATTATCTCCCTACGCCTTCCACTAAACAACAAGCAACATGTTGTCATCTTTAGTATATATGCCCCAACTCTCCAAGCCGACCCTGCTGAAAAAAATAAATTTTACACTGGCCTGCGCCTCCTTACCCAAAAGGTTCCTGCAGACGATAAGATCATTATCCTTGGTGATTTCAATGCCAGAGTAGGCAAGAATTTTGAAGCCTGGAAAGGACTATTAAGCAAGCATGGTGTTGGAAACTGCAATGATAATGGTCGACTTCTGCTAGAATTCTGTGCGGAGCAACAACTCACCGTCACTAATACTATCTTTCAGCAGAAAGATAGTCTGAAGACAACCTGGATGCACCCCCGTTCTAAGCATTGGCACCTCACTGATTATGTCTTGGTGTGACAGAGAGATGCCCGCAATGTCCATCATACCCGCGTGATGCCCAGCGCAGAATGCCAAACAGACCATCGGCTTGTGCGCTGTAAACTCAATTTCAAGCTCAAATTCAAACCAAAAAGGGGCAGCATCCCAAGGAGAAGACTCCAAGTTAACAATCTCCAATCAGCCACAGTGAGAGACAGTTTCCAGGCAAACCTTCAAACTAGGCTCGAAAACATTCCCACAGTTTCTGCAGATTCCTCTCCTGAAACAATCTGGCACTATATTAAAAACAGCATCCTGCAATCCTCTGAAGAATCCTTAGGGTTCTCCCTCAAGAAGAACAAGGACTGGTTTGACGAAAACAACCAAGAAATCCAAGACTTGTTGAGGAAGAAGAGAACTGCCCACCAAGCACACCTTGCACTGCCATCCTGTCATGCAAGAAAAACAGCCTTTCGTCTCGCATGCACCAAGCTCCAACAGAAACTCCGTGACATCCAGAACAAGTGGTGGATCGATCTAGCTGAAAAAACTCAATTATGCGCAGATACAGGTGATCACAAAGGTTTCTATGAGGCCTTGAAAACAGCATACGGGCCTACATACCAGGTCCAAAGCCCTCTACTCAGCGCTGATGGTCAAACCCTTCTAACAGATAAAACCTCCGTTCTGAATCGATGGTCTGAACACTTTCAGACTCTTTTCAGTACCAACCGTGTAGTCCAAGACTCAGCAATTCAGTCCATCACACAACAACCAGTAAAGTATGAATTGGATACTGCCCCCACTTTAGGAGAAACCCTTAAGGCCATACAGCAGGTGAAAATCGGCAAGGCAGCTGGGGTTGATGGAATTCCACCTGAAGTCTGGAAACATGGGGGCCTTGCACTCCACACCAAATTTCACGAGTTTGTGGTGCGCTGTTGGGAACTCGGTGAACTACCATCAGACCTTCGTGATGCAGTCATCATCACTTTGTATAAGAAGAAAGGTATTAAATCAGACTGCTCAAATTACCGTGGTATTACTCTGCTCTCCATTGTTGGCAAAATACTGGCAAGAATACTCTTGAACAGACTAATACCCACTATAGCAGAAGGAATCCTTCCTGAAAGTCAGTGTGGTTTCAGAGCCAACAGGAGCACAACAGACATGGTATTTGTCCTCAGACAACTACAAGAGAAGTGTAGGGAACAGAACAAAGGTCTCTATGTAACCTTTGTCGACCTCACCAAGGCTTTTGATACTGTGAGCAGAAAAGGTCTGTGGCAGATTTTGGAACGTTTAGGTTGTCCCCCCAAGTTCCTTAAAATGATCATCTCACTCCATGAGGATCAGCACAGCCAAGTCAGATATGGTGATGCACTTTCTGAGCCCTTTTTAATTAAGAATGGTGTGAAACAAGGCTGCGTTCTCGCTCCTACCCTATTCACAGTCTTCTTTAGAATGATGCTCCAAAGGGCCACAGTAGACCTCGATGACCAGGACAGTATCTACATTCGATACTGTACTGATGGAAGTCTATTCAATCTAAGGTGACTGAAGGCCCACACCATGACCTTAAACCATCTTGTCCGGGAGCTGCTTTATGCTGATGACGCCGCCCTTGTTGCCCACACAGAAGCAACCCTGCAGCGTTTAACATCCTGCTTTGCAGATGCTGCTGAGCTCTTTGGTCTGGAAGTCAGCTTAAAGAAGACAAAGGTCCTCCATCAACCTGCACCTCAGGAAGTCCACCATCATCCCCACATCACCATTGGCCAATCAGAGCTCAAATCAGTCCAACAGATTTGTTACCTTGGTAGCCTCATCTCCTCAGATGGTAAGATCGATGGAGAGATAGACAACAGGTTAGCAAAGGCATACAGTGCTTTTGGAAACTCCACAAAAGAGTATGGCGTAATAAACACTTGAAGAAAAGCACCAAGATCAGTGTTTACAAAGCCATAGTGTTGTCTACTCTCTTATATGGTTCCGAATCATGGGTCATCTACCGCCACCACCTGCATCTCCTAGAACGCTTCCATCAACGCTGCCTCCATACAATCCTAAACATCCACTGGTCAGATTATGTGACCAATACATCTGTTCTAGAGCAAGCAGCTGTCACAAGTATTGAGGCCATGTTACTGAGAACGCAGTTGCGATGGGCAGGGCACGTCTCCAGGATGAAGGACCACCGCCTCCCTAAGATCCTGCTCTATGGTGAACTTGCCACTGGCTGCCGCATGAGAGGAACCCCGAAGAAAAGATACAAGGACTCCCTGAAACAACATCTCAGCCTTGGTCATATTGATCACCATAACTGGTCTACTCTGGCCTCAAATCGGGAGGCCTGGAGACACACCATCTTTAACGCAGCTGTCTCCTTTGAGAACACATGCAGGATCACTCTCGAGGAAAAAAGGCAACGCAGAAAGAACCGTGTCTTGCAGAATACACCATCTGAGGAGTCTTTCTGCTGTGCCTTTTGCAATCGGATATGTCTGTCACGTATTGGCCTCATAAGCCACCAGTGTGCCTGTAGCAAATGTGGATAGAGTTTTCCCAAATCCTCGTTCGCAAAGCCTAGCCATGAGCCACCTCCATAGGGTGTTAACCACCATCCAGGAGTCAGTATAGAGATACAGCTTAGGCCACTTTTCTCATTCGGCAATCTTTAGGGCTAGTTGGATGGCTTTCACTTCTGCAAACTGGCTTGACTTGCTCTCTCCTTCAGCAGCTTTGACAACCCGTAGTGTGAGACTCCACACAGCAGCTTTCCACCTCCAATGGTTTCCTACCACATGCAAGATCCATCAGTAAATAGAGCATAGCCTTTTTTGTTTTCTGGTAACTCGTTATATGGTGGTGCTTCTTGGGCATGAGTCACTTTTTCAGGTAGTGCTCCAAAATCCCTGCCTTCTGGCCAGTCCATAATCTCTTCCAGGATTCCCGGGAAGTTTGGTTTTCCCATTCGGCCTTGCTGTGTGATCAAAGCTACCCACTTACTCCATGTAGCACTGGTTACATGATGTGTTGAGGGGATGTTCCCTTTGAACATCCAGTGCAGCACGGGCAAACACGGTGCCAAGAGGAGACATGCTTCTGTTCCAACAACTTCTGAGGTAGCTCAAACCCCCTTATAGGCTGCTAATATCTCCTTTTCAGTTGGTGTGTAGTGGGTTTCTGATCCTCGATAACCCTGGCTCCAAAACCCTAATGGTCAACCTTGAGTTTCCCCTGGTGTTCTCTGCCAGAGGCTCCAGTTGAGACCATGCCCCCCAGCAGCAGTGTAGAGGATATTTTGCACAACTGGTCCTGTTCAAACAGGTCCCAGAGCTACTGCACGGGCTGTCTCCTGTTTGATTTGCTCAAAGGCCTGTTGTTGTTCAAGGCCCCACTCAAAATGCTTCTTCTTCTGGGTCACTCGATAGAGGGAACTCACAACTTGACTGTGATCTGGAATGCGCATCCTCCAGAACCCCATAAGGCCTAGGAAAGCTTGTGTTTCCTTCTTGTTAGCCAGTGGAGACATAGATGCTATTTTGTTTACTACATCCAGGGACACATGATGGCATCCATCCTGCCATTTAATTCCCAAGAACTGAATGTCCCATACAGGTCCCTTTACCTTACTTTGTTTTATGGCAAGACCAGCTTTGAGAAGAATTTGGACTATTTCCCTCCCTTTCTCAAAAACTTCTTATGCTATGTTGCCCCATACAATGATATCATCAATATATTGCAGGTGTTCTGGAGCTCCCCCCTGTTCCAGTGCAGTCTGGATCAGGCCGTGGCAGGTGGTTGGGTTGTGTTTCCACCCCTGGGGCAGTCAATTCCAGGTATACTGGACACCCCTCCAGGTGAAGGCAAACTGTGACCTGCACTCTGTTGCCAGAGGAATGGAGAAAAATGCATTGGCAATATCAATAGTAGCGTACCACTTGGTTGCCTTTGACTCCAACTCATACTGAAGTTCCAACGTCTGGCACAGCAGCACTCAGAGGCAACATGACTTCATTCTGTTCCGTTGCCGTGGTAACGGCTGTTCCAGAAACCTCCCTTGCTCTCTGAGCCGGAAGTTCCGTTGCCGCGGCAACGGCTGCTCTTATACTGGTGTCACCGCCCACCGTACTAGCTTTTTGCTCTCTCTCTTGATATACTGCCCAGGCTATATCTAATAATTCATCAATGTCTCTTTCACTACCACCTGCCTTTTGCAATTTCCTTATATCGTTTGTGAACTGTCCCACAAACAGGTATACCAGCTGTTTCTTTCCCATCTCTGATTCTAAATCAATATCACTATATTTTCTAACAACATTTTTCAATCTGTTCAAAAACTCCGTGGGTGACTCATTTGCTCTTTGCCTGGTTTCATACATTTTAACCCAACTCATTTCTCTTGCACTTGGGGCATGCAGCTCCGTTCTTACAGTTCTTATATTGCTATCACCACCGATGAAATCAGCTGCCTGAGCACCCATCCTTGGTGCTGGGCTACTCATTCTCAGAAACACCTCTACATTTGGGGCCATCGCTCCCCCTGGGGCTGACGCCTTCTCTTCACTGCTACCGATACAACTATCAACTTTAGCTGTTACTTGTTTCCCTACTTTCGAGCTCACTTCTACTGTTGCTATGACAACTTTATCTACCCCGGCAAAGCTGCCAGCTGCTGCAGAGCTACAGACTGCTTCCCTACTCGCTGGAACAGGCAGGGAAGATCCCGCAGCCATTGCCCCTGTGGGGTCAGGAGTTTCTCTTGCTGTTACTCCTGTTATTTCTAGGCTAGCCAGCCCCGCAGCGTCTGCATAACTCTCGCTCAGCTCAACCGCGCTGCAAGCAGCTCCAACAAAGGCCGAACTCATCTGCACCTCTGTGCACACTCCAACTAAACCGACAGGACTCGGTCCCACTGGACTCGAGCTAACTTCTCCAGAGGCTTTAATTTGCCTAATCTCTCCCAGTGCAGCCACATCCACACTGGGGGGTCCACCAATGGCTCCTGCCTGCCCAGCCAGAGCCGGTCCAGGATCTGCTCCTCCTGCAGCTCCAGCTTCTCCCCGGCTGTTTCCTCTCTCATCGGGTGACATTAACACATTTAAATCACCATTCCCCGTGTTTTTAAATAAGACTCGTGGGATGGGGGTAGTTTTAACTCGATCTTTTCCTCCTTTTTCTGACTCCACTTCCAATTTTTCTGCCCTCTCTGAGCTTTCGTTTCTCTTCTCTCCCCTCAATCCAGGGCGTGTTAACAGAAACATAAACAATTCTGCATACCTGATCTCCTCCCATTTTTGCTCTGCATTGAGGAGCGAAATTAACTTCAATACCATGTCTAGCTCAGAAGAGCCAAATTCTGGCCAAGTCACTCCTTTCATCTGCCCAAATACTGGCCATACACTTACAGATAGCCTACACAGTTCCTCTTTCTTTAAAGTTGTTTCAGAACCAGTTAAAGTCTTCCAATACTTCAAAACCATTCTCGGGGGGATTCTTTAGGGATCTCAACTTTTGAATCCACACAACCCATGCTTGCAAAACAAAAACAAACCACAGTCACACACTGGGTTTCGAACTTGCTACCTTGGGGTTACAAACTGTAACTGTAACCTCTCAGCTATTTACCGAGTCACACTGACTCCAGAGCCCCACTGGCTCTTCCACAACGTCAGAGCACCGGAGGGCGTCCCCTCCAAACCAAACAGCCCTAGGCTAACTGGTTCTGACCTGGGATGGCGAACTACCCGTTCGCCTCCTGAAAAGCGACTTTCGCGACTATTTCGAGGGCCCAAGTCTTTTAAGTAAACTTTTCAGGAACCCGTGTTCCCTATCTCCTGGAACACAAAACACAAAACTTTCCCGCAGCTGCTAACTAACCAAATAGGTACCATTTTCTTATTTGCTCTTTTCTTATCTCACCTCTATGCTCCGTGCTTCTTCCGTGGGTTCTGTGGAGCTGGGCTTCTCAGACCGGGGTGGGAATTATCTCAGATAAAAGCTGACTTGCTGAGGAATTCCTGCGAGAGGAAAGTCTCCAGTCTGAAGAAGTCCCGGTCCAGGTTTCCCCGTATGGGCCACCACTGTTACCGTGGTATTTTGGTGCTGAAAAAATCTCCAGAGCAGTTAATTAGGGGTGAGATAAGAAAGGGTTTATTTTGCCAAGGCAGTAGATGTTACAAGACGTGCCCAGGCCGTGCCTGAGAGGTTACATTTTATAATACCATCCATCCAATCCCAGATGTGTCCACCCTGTGGCCTTTACTCTGGTCCGTCCCGGGTCCACCCCCTTAAAATGGGTCTTGGGTGTATTTCGGGACCCTCTATTCATCCCATCTTTGTCTTCATCAGAGCACAAAGGGTACATAGTTACCTAATTCTTGACCGTATTCTGTGGTTTAGGCCCTGATATGCTGTTCTGCCAACAATCTAGGCCTTGCCTTGACAAAAGACTAAACATCTCTGCTGTATTCAGGAGTAGGATTGATATAGGGAGCATAGAATGGGGTAAGAGGGTTAAGGAATGTATAAACAAGGGTGCTGGAGAAAGGGAAAGGGACAAGGGACAAAGAAGGGGGGGGTTGCTTTCAAAATCTACTTATAAAACTTACAAGTCTTACAAATATTAAAAAAATAAAAAACCATTAGGGGCTTAAGGCATCACTATGTTGCCCCATACAATGATATCATCAATATATTGCAGGTGTTCTGGAGCTCCCCCCTGTTCCAGTGCAGTCTGGATCAGGCCGTGGCAGATGGTTGGGCTGTGTTTCCACCCCTGGGGCAGTCAATTCCAGGTATACTGGACACCCCTCCAGGTGAAGGCAAACTGTGGCCTGCACTCTGTTGCCAGAGGAATGGAGAGGACTCTGGGCAATTCATTATTCCGGATTCTTCAGATTCAAACTGAGCAACTCAGGGCGCGTCCCAATATATCATCACCTAAAGTTTGTTTTCTCCTACAGCAGAATAACACCAGATTCCAAGAACTCCACCTAACATCGCAGCCGAGGCTGCTCCCTGCGAGGCGATGAGCCCTGTGGTTCGAAAAACTCGAGCGGCGGAGTACGCCAAACCCTGCCGGGAGCCCCGCTGCCCACCGCCTGCCACGGCTCAGCCGCGTGCGCAAAAGTGGCACCGCTGCTGCCCGAAACACCCCCAACCCCACTGCGAACCCCGCACCGTCTTTCCGCCCAGCAGAAAGCGCCGCAGTTCTGAGCAACCTGCTGAACCACACACGTGCCGCCAGCCGCTCCCCCCTCCCTTCCTGCCGCTGCAAGACCCGCCGCAGGGACCCCATGCCGTGACCCCGCCGGCACCCGGAGCCGCCTCCTGCCGGTCCCTGCCTGCCTCTAACGACAGCGCAGAGCCTCCATGCCGAGGAAAAACCACCCAGAAGCCACGCAGACCCCGAAGGAACTTTTCACTGCTTTTTTGCTGCTTCACCGGAGCAGCGCTAGGACCGCGCACTGCGCCAATCACTGCTGGAGCAGCCGCTGGAGCCCATGCCGCACCAAGGGACAGCCCCGCCGCCTCTGCCGCTGGGGCAGCCGCCAGACACTGCAGAGACGCCGAAGGAGAAAAAAGCTGCAGAGAAGCAGCGTCCGAGAAATCAAAACTGAAACTCAGCAGCTAGACAAAGACTCCCTCCACGTGTTCCTGCCGCCCCAGAACTAAGGTAAACTTGGGGAGCTTTGTTTCCACGGAAACCTCACAAGACACAGACCAGTAGCTATTTTGCTAAAACCATACCACATACAAGCTACAAGAGTTGAACTAACAGAGCTTGTAGGTTTCATTAAAGCAGCAGTACCAGAGTTGCCCCTAGTGGAAGCTCTTCACATAGAGATTTGGGATAAAATAGGAAACATAAAACTGGAAGCCCGAGGGGGGGACCCCCAGGCTAACAACACCTTTTCAGCCTGGCAAATCATAATGTCTGCACTACATAGAGCCCACGAACGGACAATACAAGCATCCAACACAAATACGCACCCCCTTGCCCACACTGCTAGCAGCAGCCCCACCCCTAGGTGTAGGACAAATGCACGAAATCCACCGGGGGGAGGGGGAGGGCGAGGGGGAGGAACCGTTCATGAGTTAAGTTACGGGTCGCGAGCCAGGGGCCACAGGAACATGGGTCTCTGGGAGGGAACAGAGCCTAAAATGCGGGATCCCAAGCCATGGGATCAGCGCACAGGGCTCTGTTACAGTGATGAGGGGGGTAACCCAGCCCCTTTGCCCCCCCACGCTGCGAATGACCGCCGACTACATGTCTCGGACTGGGCGCAACCATCTTGCCCGCCAAACGGACCGGAAGCCGATTCATCTCTTCCGGCCCCAATGCTGCCCCGCCCCAGCGGCCGGCACCGGGGGGGTGGCCCCTCGCTCTCACCACCTCCATCACCCAACACCACCCCTCCACAGGGAACCGGGCTCACAGGGGCCACAGAGGGGGAGGCATGGGGGGATGGGGAGGAGGGACCAGGCATGGTTCCATCCGAAGGGAGCGAGGAGGCAAGTGGGGAAGGATCGGTTGATAGGTGGGGACTGTGTCTGAAGGAAGCATTACGGGTGGGAGATTTGCAAGTAATTAACGCATGCCCAGTCGTTATTCGCCCACGTCAGAACCCTCAGTTCCAACCTCTGCCGCATGAGCTGACAAAGGAACTGAGGCAATTGGTAAGAGAAACTGGCGTGTCCTCCACTAACACCATTGTGTTTTTAGAGACACTAAGTTCCACCTATGTTTTTATGCCACTCGATTGGGAGACCCTACTAAAAATAAGTCTTACTAACACTCAGTACAACGTATGGCTAAACGATTTTAGGGAGAGTTGCTCTGAGTATGCTAATGATCCACGAGCAGGTGTCACAGCACATCAGCTAACCGGGGATGGAAATTATAGTTCAATAGATGAACAAGTTAAGTACAATAGAGAAATATACGAAGTAGTAGCTAAGCATGCCCTAAGAGCTATGAGAAAATTACCCACATCAGATTGAGACACCAATTTATCATTCACAAAAATAATACAAGGCCTGACAGAACCATACCCCCAATTTTTGGATCGGCTGCAGTTTGCCTTAAACAGGCAGATTGAAAATGATGAAGTCAGAGAAATACTTAACAGGCAGCTGGCTTTCGAAAATGCAAACCCAGACTGTAAAAGAGCTTTGCAAGCCCTTCCTAAGAGGGAAAGCTGCAGCATTGCTGAGCTGGTTCATGCCTGTCAAGGGGTTGGCTCAGTAGGACATCAAACTGACTCGTTAGCAACAGCACTAAGTGCCCGGCTAAGAGTGCAGGAAGGAGCCAGACCCAAAAGTGGTTGTTACATCTGTGGTGCCCCCGACCACTTTCAAAGAGATTGTCCCAGGAGACCCTTAACAATAGCACCTCGCAAGCCCCCAAGAGGGAGAAGGGAGCCAAAAAACTAGAAGCAAGGGGCATTGTCGCACGCCCCGGTACAACAAATAAATGTGACACGAGGGAACAGGCTAGTAATTTGTGCCCCCCCACCTCAGCCAATGTTTTGTGCCCCTCCACCTCAGCCAGTGCTGGGCTGGACTTATCCAACCGAGACTCAGTCTTCATAACTTCCACAGAGGTAGTGCTAATCCCGACTGGACATTGGGGTCCCCTTAGCCCAGGGGTACATGCACTACTGATTGGAAGGTCCTCCACTACCAAAATGGGTTTATTTGTGCTGCCTGGAGTGATTGACTCAGATTCTCATAGTGAGATTCTAATAATGGCCTGGACCCCTTCACCCCCCTGTTTCATTCCAAAGGGACAGAAAATCGCCCAACTAATCCCCTTCTACAGTGCGTCGCCTGCAGGGGAGGGGGAGAGGGAGCGGGGTTCAGGGGCCTTTGGTAGCACAAGACAGCCACAAGTTTACTTGGCAGCAGCCATCACTGCCACACAGCCGCTCATGACGTGCCAAGTTAATGGGCACAGATTTACAGGCCTTGTGGACTCGGGAGCAGATGTTTCCATCATAAAGGACTCCGAGTGGCCACTTAACTGGCCCACTGTTTGCCCAGCTACAACCCTTCAGGGGGTGGGAGGCACACAAAGGCCCAGACAGAGTGCCCAAGTACTCACTGTCTTGGGGCCAGAGGGACAAATAGCCAAGGTAGCTCCTTTTGTTGATCCCATTCCGTGTACACTGTGGGGGAGGGACGTTCTCATGCAGTTTGGCACAGTCATGCAAATTCCTCCTGCAAGCAGCCAGGTTTTTCAATAAGGGCCATTGGTCAGCCATCCCAAGCACCGATTAAGCTGGTTTGGAAAAGTGAGCAGCCAGTCTGGGTGGACCAATGGCCTATGAAAAAGGAACAACTTGAACATTTAAGAGAGCTTGCAAGGGAACAGTTAGAAGCAGGACATATTGTGCCAACAAACAGTCCCTGGAATACTCACGTGTTTTGCATTCCCAAGAAAAGTGGGAAATGGAGGATGCTGCAGGACTTAAGAGCAGTAAACGCAGTCATAGAACCGATGGGAGCATTGCAGCCAGGACTGCCTTCACCCACTATGCTCCCAGAAAATTGGCCACTAGTGGTAATTGATTTAAAGGACTGTTTCTTTACCATCTTCCGACACCCTGAGGATGGGCCAAGGTTTGCCTTCTCCATCCCGGCCTTGAACAATGCACAGCCCATGCAAAGGTATCATTGGGTTGTCCTTCCTCAGGGGATGAAAAATAGTCCTACAATATGTCAAACAGTAGTGGCAAACGCTATTCATCCCATCAGAAGGCGTTTTCCCTCTGCTATCATCTATCATTACATGGATGATATTTTAATTACCATGGCCACAGAAAAAGAACTGCAAATTGTTGTTGCTGCTCTAACTGATGCTGTCCAAGATGCAGGGTTACAGGTTGCTCCAGAGAAAATCAAGCGATCACAGCCCTGGTCTTACCTTGGATGGAAGATCACTCAGCAGGAAATTTCCCCACAGCCACTGCAGCTCGAGGTAAAAAACTTCTGGGAGCCATCAATTGGTTAAGGCCTATTTTAGGCATAACCACAGAGGAGCTACACCCTCTATTTGAACTGCTAAAGGGGAACTCCAGCCTAACGTCTAACAGGTCTCTGACAGCAGAGGCAAAGCAGGCATTAGACATTTGTGCCAGGGCAATAGAGGGCAGACAAGGCAGAAGGAGAAATCCCGAACTGCAAATCTGCCTGGCTCTTGTTCCCAACAGGTACCAGCCATTTGCAGTTTTGTTTCAGTGGAATCAGACTGAGAAAGACCCACTGCTAATTCTGGAGTGGCTGTTTGTGCCCCACACACCACCTAAAACTGTGTGGACTACTAATGAAATGTTTGCCAAGCTTGTCATTAAAGGCAGAGGACGATTGCAAGAACTAGATGGAAGAGACCCTGCTGTCATGTACATCCCAGCTACAAAGGACAACTTCGATTGGATGCTAGCTGAGGACGCAGGATTCCAGGCTACCCTGGCAGGTTTTGACAGTGACATTTCAATCCATCTCCCTAAACACAGATTGTGGGCAGAAATTGGTAGTTTACCTTTAAAAGCCACAACCAGATGCAAACATGAACCAGTGAAAGGTCTCAGGGTTTTTACAGATGCATCATTTTTCCATCAGAATGTGCGTTCTCTGAAGAGACAATTTCAGATAACACTCAATCAGGCTCGAGACATCATCATGTCATGCCCAGACTCAGAAAATCACACCCATGCCATCTCAGGAAGGCGTTAACCCCAGAGAGTTAATGCAGATGAGATTGGGCAAACAGATATCACACACATCTCTGAATTTGGCACGTTAAAATATGTACATGTATCCATAGATACACACAATACATAACCGCCACAGCACACACAGGGGAAAAGGCCAAGGATGTAATAAGACACTGGCTCAGTTGTTTTGCTACCCTTGGTACCCCAAAACAGATCGAGACCAATAATGGACCAGCCTTTATCTCAGAAAAGGTAAGAAATTTCCTGTCAGAATGGGGAATTTCACATGTCACAGGTATCCCACACTCACCAGCTGGACAAGCAATCGTGGAAAGGGCACATCACACACTGAAAGACATGTTGGCTAAACAAAAAAAAGGGGAATCAGTCTATAGCCCGCAAGAACATCTGTGGAAAGCCATGTATGTTATCAATTTTTTAAATTGTGACAGCACTGAAAGAAGCAGGTACGAAAAGTAGCACAAGCCTCAGGCTCTCGCCTCTCCCAAACCGCCAGTCATGGTAAGAGATTTAATTTCAGGGCAATGGACGGGACCATTAGATCTCGTGACTTGGGGACGAGGCTATGCCTGTGTGGCTACAGGAAAGGAGCTTAAATGGATTCCTTCCAGGTGTGTTAGACCCTACCTAGGTACACAACCACAGCAGCATAAACCAGAGTAACGCAGAACTTATAAAAGAGTTATGTTTATGTTTCAGGTTTACATTTAGCTGGCAAAAAGCAGTCTGTAAAAAATCTGTGAATGTGTGTGTGATGAATGGAATGACAGCTGTCAATGAATGAGAGCGTGAATGAATAAGAAAGTTGTTTGACTGGACAAGTGTATTGAAAACAAAACACCTCACAAAATAACACTACCTCTGCCACATGGCCACTTTAGGACAATTTAGTTTTGCTAAGCTTAGCCTGTTTCTTAAATAAAGTTGAACTCCCCAGTTATTTAAAACCCTCAGATTAATAAAGATTATAAGTTTGCACGGTTGAGCTAAGACCCTTAAGTTAATAAAGTTATTTCTCCAAGTTGCACTACCCTTTAGGAATATAAGAAAGTTTTATAAAGTTTACCATAGATGTATAAGAGGCCAAAGCAAGCGATGTGCTGGGTCATTGCAAGTTTTGGTAGTTTACAATGTACTGTTCTGATTGTTCGCATTATTGTTGTTGCACTGTTTTCGTGACCTTCTTAAATAGGAAAGAAGGGTGTGATGTAGGGGGCGTGTCCCAGGGGCAGAGAAATCAAGGGACATGCGCAGGGACAGACAACCCCATTGGCTAGAAGGTCACATGGTTCTAGGGGATATAAGGAAGCGCCGAATTTGAAATAAACCTCTTTGATCCCACCATCATTGGAGAGCGGACTGCATTTCTTTATCATATAAGGACAGCAATGCTACATGCCACCCCTTGGCCTTCTAACACCCACACACAGCAGCAGACACAGACAGAAATTGCCAACAACTTCCGGTGGTTGTGTATATATGATTTTTCAGCAGGACCGAACAAGATGAGTGGTGATTGGCCCTCCAGGGAACACTGCCCTGGCACCCAATCACCTCTGAGCCCCCCGACTCTAAGGGGGGCCAATCTCAACCCATGACATCCACCTTGTTCCTCAATAGCTTCTGCGACTCGTTGCGTAGGACTCCATACAGCAGCTCTCCATTTTTGATGTATCCCTACGATATTGCAGGAACTGTCAGTGAAGAGAGTGTGTCTAGTAGCTGATTATATGGTGGGGTCTTCTCAGCATGTAACTTTTTCCTCCTCTGAAGATGATGATAGTCCAAAATTTTTGCCTTTGGGCCAGTTGATGATGACTTCCAAGATCCCAAGGCAATTGGGGTTTCCTATTTGAGCTCTCTGTGTGATCAGCACGATCAACTCACTCCACATGGCATCAGTGGCATGATGTTAGGAGGGGACTTTCCCTTTGAACATCCAGACCATCCCTGGCAGTTGGGGTGCCAGGAGGAGCTGTGCCTCAGTGCCAATCACTTCTGAAGCAGCTCAAAACCCTTCATAAGCTGCCAGTATCTCTTTTTCAGCTGGGGTGTAGCAGGCCTTGGATCCTTTGTATCCCCAACTGCAGAACGCCAGGGACAATCCTTGAGTCTCCATGGGTACTTTTTGCCAGAGACTCCAGGAAGGACCATTTTCCCCAGCTGAAGTGTAGATTTTTCACATCTTCTTCTGTCCTGACTTGCCCTAAGGTTACTGCATGAACAGTCTCCTGTTTGATTTATTCAAAAGCTTGTTGTTGTTCAGGACCCCACTTAAATTCGTTCTTCTTCCATGTCACGATAGAGAGCACTGACAATCTGACTGTAAAAATCCCATGTCCCTGGAAGCAGGGCTTCAGCAATGGGTAACAGTTTCTTAGCAGGCAAACATTGGAAACAACAAATGCCACCCTTCCTGCTCCTTTCCTTAGTTTTTATATCTGATGTCATATGGTATGGAATATCCCTTTAGTTAGTTTGGGTCAGCTGGCCTGGTTGTGTCTCCTCCCAGGATCTTGCCCTCTATTGGGGAAGGAATGTTACAGTACTGATGCTGTGCTCATCCATAGCCAAAACACTGGTGTGTTATCAACACCTTTCTAGCTCCCAATGCAGAGCACAGCACTGTGAGGGCTGATATGGGGAAATGAATTCCATCTCAGCGAGACCCAATACACGAGTGCAGCCTGGATCAGTCCATGGCAAATAGAGGGACTGTGTTTCCACTCCTGGGGCAGTCAGTTCCAGGTATACTGGATGTCCCTCCAGGTGAAAGCAAACTGTAGCCTGCACTCTGCTGCTAAAGGAACAAAGAAAAAAGCATTAGCAATGTCAATGGTGGCACCACTTTGCTGCCTTGGACTCCAGTTCATACTGAAGTTTCAGCATGTCCGGCACAGCAGCACTCAGTGGTGGTGTGACTTCATTCAGGTCACGATAGTCCACTGTCAGTCTCCACACTCTATTGGACTTATGCACTGGCCATATGGGACTATTAAAGGGTGAGAGAATCTTGTTGACCACCCCTTGGCTCTCCACAAATCATGTCATGGATGGGGGTCATGGAGTCCCCGTTGGTGCAGTATCCTCGACTGTGCACTGTTGTAGCGATCGGTACCTGTTGTACTTCGACCCTCAGCAGTCCCACAGCAGAATGGTCCTCTGAGAGACCAAGCAAGGTATTCAGCTGTCTAATCTCCTCTGTCTCCAAAGCAGCTTTCCCAAAAGCTCAACAATGCCCTTTTGGGTCCCTGAAATACCTGCTCCTGAAGAAATATATGCCAAGGATGCTCGGACCTTCTGGACCAGTCGCAATGGGGTGTTTTTGCCACTCCTTCCCAGTCATGCTCACTTCAGCTTCCAGTACAGTCAGCTGTCAGGATCCCTCGGTCACCCCAGAAATAGAGATGGATTCTGCCCCTACATATCTCAATGGCATCAGGGTACATTGTGTACCAGTGTCAACTAAAGCCTTATACTCTCATGGGTCTGATGTGCCAGGTCATGGGATCCACACAGTCCAATAGACCTGATTGTCCCTTTTCCCCACCGGGCTGTAGGCATGGTCCCTCTAGTTCTGGTCATAGTACTCATTGCTCACTTCCTGTAAATGTAGCCTGGAGGTCCCTTCAAGAGGATCAGAAGTAACATCAGCCCTCCTATTCTGTCTGAGGACTTTCCCATATGAAACTGGAACAGCATTTATCCTTGAAGAATTTCCTGTGGTGGTTGTTCTTCATCTCAACTCACGTCCCCGTGCTGCTAGGGCAGAGGTGGGTTTTCCATCCCACCTCCTCATGTCCTCTCCATGGTCACACAGGTAAAACCACAGGTTACCTCATGGTGTGTCCACTCTTTCTCGAGCCAGTGGGCACTTGTTCCCAATAGCAGAGACTCTGGTCCATACTGGCAGGACATGGGACATTTCCTCTCTAACTTGCTCGAGTCTTTCTGTCTGCAGTCTTGAACAGTCTTTCCACAGCCGAGGTGCAGGTGGGTAGGGAGGAAAAAAGATGATCTTCTTATTGCCAGTCAGGTAGTCACCTGAGGAACAGTTTGTTCTCCTTCTTTCATTGACATCCCTGCCAGTGAGTTGATGTACGATGATGGCACATCCCTTACAAACTTCTACTACTTGGGTTGTGTGCCCTGGACCTCATCTGGATCTACAGGGGACTGCTCATTATTTGAATCCTATAGATTACCTTCAGCACAGCTAATTCTCTCAGGAACTAGATACCTTTCTCCATGGCATTCAACCTGCTTGGGCACACTACTAGATCACCCTTGAGAGGATACCTTGGCAGGAGTCACCTCCAGAGGGTGAGTTTCTGTCCTCTTCCCAATCCCCTTGTAAATGCCCATACCCCAGGACAGGGATACCAGTTGCTTGGCTTCACTACCATCTAGTTTCATATTGCAGGCTGTGATATCCCAGCACCAGAGCAGCCAGGTCACCAGGGTGTCTTGGTTTATAGACAATGTGTGCCAGGAGGCAGGACCTTCAATAAAATAGAAACTCCTCTCTTCCAATTATGAGAATTTGAAAATATGAGACATTTGAGTAAAGTGCAGAAACTAATAACAGTTTTTACTAAAAACAGATAATGAAACAAACAAAGCAGCAAAACTCAGTAACCACAGGGGTAGAGGGAGAAAATGGTCCTCTCCTTGAGAAGACTGGAGACTGCCCAGTCCTCAGCAGAAAAGGGTATACAGGGAGGATGGTGAAGAGCTCCTTCCCACTGATTCCACTCCCTAAAATAAAACCCGGATAGTTATTTTGTTCCTGCTGGTTGTGTGAATTTGGCTCTGATGGTGAGCTGTGTCTGATGCAGGGCTCCCCTCATCTCATGGCATGGGGGTGGTGATGGGGCGAGCTTTTGACCTAGTGCAGCTGCTGCAGAGGCGGTTTTCACCCCCAGCGGCTGGTGGAGAGCAGAGATGTTGTGGGTCCAGCCGGTGACAGGCGGGAGTGAGGTGGCGGTGGTTGAAAGGTGGCGGCAGCGCCCATTGGAACAGCGGGGAGCTGGCATGAGGCAGCAGTGGGGTGGCTCCAGCTGAGAAGCAGCCTTGTTAGTCAGGGACCTCACGGGTTCCATTCCAGGAGCAAGAGAGAGCAAACGGGGACTGTTGGTCCCTTTTATTTACCCCAGTTCTCCTAGGGTCTTCCTTCCAGGGATCCCACCGCAATTCCCATGGTATTATCGCCTCAGGGGTTCTGTCTCCTCTGCCACCCACTCCCGCCCCTCCATAGCCGATACCTTAGGGGCAGCCAGTGCACACCGCTGTCGGCCAGCACCTTCCTTCAAAAACACATGGTGACATGGTGTATTGGGTCTCGATGAGGTGGAGTTCATTTCCCACAGCAGCCTGCACAATGCTGTGCTTTGCATTGGTAGCTAGAAGGGTGTTGATAACACACCAGCGTTTTGGCTACTGCTGAGCACAGCATCAGTACTGTAACATTCCTTCCCCAATAGAGGGCAAGATCCTGGGAGGAGACACAACCAGGCCAGCTGATCCAAACTAACTAAAGGGATATTCCGTACCATATGACATCAGCTCAGATATAAAAGCTGAGGAAAGGAGTAGGAAGGGGGGCATTTGTTGTTTCCAGTGTTTGCCTGCTAACAAACCATTACGTGTGCTGAAGCCCTGCTTTCCAGGCAGTGGCCGGACATCACTGCTGGTGGGAAGTAGAGAATAAACCTTGTTATTTTCCACTTTGTTTTTGTGCACGCAAGCTTTTGCCTTAAACTGCCTATCCCAACCCACAAGTTGTTTTCCATCTTATTCTCTCTTCCCTTTATGACTGGGAACTGATAGAGCAGCTGGGTGGGAATATTTAACAAGAAAATCTAAACCACAACACAGGGGGTTACTCGACTGGTGGCTGAAATCTTTTCACATACCTTGCAGATCACCTGGGGATAGGAATCAGGTGATTATCTCTGGCCCTGCCTCTTCCTCCTGTTCTCAGGGCCCTGCTTCCTCTTCATCCCTCACTAAGCGAACTGATTTGGTCTTGGATTTCTTCTTCTGTAAAGGGGTGACTGATACCAGCATGGGTTGTTCCTTTGGTTCAGCTGCAGTTTGAGTGGCTACAGTGTCTGTTGGTCTGCTTTCCTCCTCCTCTGCCTGAGGGTGCTGTCTAGTGATGAGCAGTGTCTGATAAATAGTAACCAGGGCCCAGCACACTGCAATAAATTGTTCCTCACTGGATTTGCCACAGCATTCTTCTTGCAAATATTTTGTCACTTAATGAGTGTCCTGTAGTTTTTCAGGGGTGAACCTCCAAACAATTGGAGCAGACAATTTCTCGAAAAAATGACCCATTTTCTGCCACCTTCCATGCCACTCGTGACTATCCACTCTCCGGGCAAATCTCTGAAAGACCTTCTGAGAAATCTCTGTCCTGGCTCTAAACATAGTGTGGACCATACTGAGGAGACATAGCAGACATAGCAACAAGAACATGATTTCCTTAACATCCAAAGGGAATTCAAAATTCTCAAAAGCTGTTGTAACAGGCCTGAAGGAGGAAAAGGGGGTGAAAGGCTCGGGAAAATCATCCTCCCCTGTTCCCCTCACCAGGCTGGGTACGATTATTAATGAATTTCCAGAGGTAGCACCCAAGGCCAGGGCAGGAGAGCAGCACTGAACACACATTCCAAATGACCCCCATTGCCCTTGATGTTATCATGTCACAAACTGATATCCCACAGTACAGCAACAAAACCATCCTGATCCCTCTCCCTGCTCTGAAAAAGAGCACTGCGAGGAGCACACATGGGAATATATATGGGGTTAGGTATCATACCCACATGAACAAGCCAAGCAACATCGTGACCAGTGGCTCCATCCCTAATATACAAATGCTTAGATCAAATTTGTTTCCAAACTGCTCTGGGCAGATCTGTTATCTCAACCCTTCATGCTCCACACTGGGTACCAGTTAAGGTTGTCGAGGTTTATGAATGGTATTCCCCAATGTAGTGTTCTCACTGAAACACTCCAAACCATGTGCTGCTCACTCACTCCCCCCTCCCCCTCCCCCTGAAGTGGGATGGAAAGGGGAATTGGAGCTACAGAAGGTAAAGATCATGGGTTGAGATAAGAACAATGTACTGGAAACAGCAATGAGATAAGAAAATGAACAGTAACACCAACAATACTAATAATAGAGTCTACAAGAAATGAACGATTCGCATGTCAGTACTCACCCTCGACCAGAATAGACTCCCTTTCCCCCACACCTGGCAATGATGTGAAGTGGTACAGAATAACTGCCCCTCCTGGCTACCGCAAAAATGAACCCTGCCCTGGCGGGAACCAGGACAATCTCATAAAACTTGATGTTTTAAATTATTGGAAACTTTACTTTAAGAAATAGTTTGCTTACTAATCTTGGGGAAATATAATTACATCACTTCAGCATCATTTGGCACTTAGCATATCCTGAGTGATATAATAAAAGTCACATAAAGAATACCAAAAATGATAAAATTAAATTTTTGGTTTACATTGTAGATTTACGCACGCATTTTAGCTACTATATCGAAAGTTCAGGTAGAACATTTAATAAATTTACCAGGATATTTCACTTAATCACAGATATCTTTCAATTAGAGAAGTTCAAGCATCAGCATTCTTGTTTAAAGTATGATTTCAAAGTTCAAGGAGGTTAACTCATTTCATTATAACGATAAACATTATTTAGAGAATTCAGATCCAGATCTATGTTAGGATCAAATGGCCCTTTTTCAAAACTTTTATCTGGGACCTTCTTAAGTAAAATATTTTAATAACATTTTTTTCCTGGTTGTTTCTTAAGTTTCCTTCAAAGTTATTTTTACAAAGATGTTTCTTCTTAGATCATTTGGTAGTGAGAAATATACAATTAATGTGCCTCTAACTGTGACTGCAATGATTCATCCTCATTTTTTGCTGCCAATGCAGATGACCCTGGTATACCATTTATTTGTTAATTATTTTTGCATTTAGCTTGTTTTGCAGTAATGTTTTCAGGCACTTATTATAGTGGAAAGCCCTATCCAAACACAGAATCTCCCCTCTCCTTGGATAAGGAATTGGCTGGAGGGATGCAGCCAGAGAGTTGTGGTCAATGTCTCTATGTACATACAGGTGGAGGCCAGTGATGAGTGGTGTCCCTCAGGGATCATCTGTCTTGGGACCTTAATCAATGACATAGGCAGTGAAATCAAGCACACCCTCAGCAAGGTCACAGATCACACAAAGCTGAGCAGTGCAGGTGACACAACAGAAGGATGGGGCCAATCCAGGGGGACCTGGACAAACTCAAGAGGTGGGCCCACCAAAACCTCATGATATTCAACAAGTCCAAGTGCAAGGTGCTGCACCTCCGTCAGGGCAATCCCAGACATGAGTATGGACTGTGAGAAGAAGTCCTGTGGAGAAGGACTTGGGGGTTCTTGTGGATAAAAAGCTGGACATGAGCCAACAGTGTGTGCTCGCAGCCCAGAAGGCCAACTGCATCCTGGGCTGCATCAAAAGAGGTGTGGCCAGCAGGTCAAGGGAGGTGATTCTCCCCATCTACTCTGCCCTTGTGAGACACCACCTGGAGTACTGCATCCAGCTCTGGGGTCCTCAGCACAAGAAAAATGTAGACCTGTTGGAGAGGGTCCAGAGGAGGCCACAAAGATGATTAGAGGGACAGAACACCTCTTCTACAAAGACAGGCTAAGACAGCCTCATTGTGGCCTTCCAGTACTTAAAGAGGGCTTATAAAAATTGGGAGTGTGACTTTTTACATGGGCAGATGTGGGAAGCCAAAGACATGAGGAGTACAACATGTGGAAATTGGAACAAGCAACAAAGGAAGAAACCTGTGAAACACCAGAAACAACTACCTTTTCTACCTCCTAATGAGCACAACAGCTGTGTGGACTTAGGGTTGAAGTTTGGGTTATATGAAGATGTGTTTTCTGTCCTCTGATGTACCTTTTTCATCAATTTTGTAAAAATCCCTCATGTTCTCTATTCCTTATTTGTCCCCTTGTTGCTGATTGGTTCTCAGTTGGTGCCATGCACCATTCCCTTATTTGGGCATTCCATATATGGTTGTCTCCATCCAGTTGTAGTTGAAACCCTCCCCTTTTTTCCTTATATGTCCCTGTTTAACGTACTCCTCCCATGTTCCACCCCTTCTTCCAGAGTTCCCTTGAAACCCTATATAAGTCCGTGCTCCCCTGTTAATAAAGGATCACTCTGTTACACCCTAACTCTGTGGTTGGACCCTTTGTCCCCCGGGTTGTGACAGGCAGATAGTGATAGGACAAGGGGGAATGATTTTAAACTAAAAGAGGAGAGATTTAGATTAGATGTTAGGAAGAAATTCTTTACTCAGAAGGTAGTGAGGCACTGGCACAGGTAGCCCACAGAAGCTGTGAATGCCACATCCCTGGAAGTATTCAAGGCCAAGTTGGATGGGGCCCTGAGCAACCTGGTCTAGTGGAAGGTGTTCCTGCCCATGGCAGGGGGGTTGGAACTAGATGATCTTTAAGGTCCCTTCCAGCCCAAGCCATTCTATGATTCTAGGATATCACACCACAAGTGTACTTTAACAGACTCTAGGAATAACCTGTTCATGGAAGTGTGACCTTGGGTCAAAATTACCAATGCAATGACTGTTCTGCTTTGTAAAGTAAATAAGTGTGAACTGGTGGGGATAAAACATTTACTTTATGAAAAATGCAATACTTTACATGAAAAACAAAGCCTATCATGGAAGCATCAAAGGCAGTTGTTAAAACTACTTATATTGAAAAGCTTTTGTGATTTAAAAAATTAAAAAATCACCTCTCTGAGGCATGACTGCTTTCATGCCTTGCATGAAAATCTGAGGCTAAGAGTGAAATGGAAACCAGTTGATTATGTACATTAGCAAATAGAGCATCTTTAAATGTTTAATACAGTTCTGGTTCACTGCCTCACTCCCTGCCTTGCCAGCTCCCAGGAAACATTATATCCTCTCCTCCAACTCAGAGAGCCCTTAGAAATGGAGCCTCTCACCGGTGTCACTTGTCTCATCAAGGTAAAGTGCTAAGTAACTGGGATGATAATTCTAGGACCACTCACACCAGTCATGTACACTAAGGCAACACTAGAAAAAGGCACTGGTTAACTGTTATTAGGGTCGAAAATAAAAAAACACACAGTCTAGTACAGAGCAAAGTACCAGTCTCTTTATTTTTCCCACAAGTCTTTTTATAACCCATGTTAGTAGCAAGCAGCAGTTTTAGAAGGTAAGCAAGTAACTGTATTTTAATTGGCTATTATTTGTTAGTGATATTTTTGGCAAAGCTCAAGGTTAAAATTGAAGTTCTCACAGGATCGAATCTAAGCAGTCCATATCTGTCTTCTTTTCGTTAGGGTTGCGTACATACCTCTCCTATCTCAAGGATACATCCGTAAATTTCCCAGGTCAAAATCTTCTCCCAGAGAGCTAACAGACCCACTGCCAACCCTGACAACTCCCTCTCTTTGTATTTGCGCGAGAAAAACTGCCTGTGCTGTTTTCTGGAGGGCCCTTTCCAGACATGACACAAAACATGGCAATATTGCAAGCACAACTACAACTATTACCAAAACTAAGACCTCCGTCTTGAGTAAGGTCATTAACCAACCCGAAAGACCCCAACCAGACAATCATCTTTCCAAGCCAAAAAATCCAGTTTCCTGCCTGATCTTATCTGTCTGTTCTTGTAGAGCAGCAATTTGTTTGTAAATGGATGCAGAATGATCTGAAATATTTAAACAACACATGCCTTCAAATTCCTGACATCCATGTCCATGTGCTAGCAGTAAAAAATCAATTGCAGCACGATTCTGTAGTGTAGCGTGTCGTACGCTATCTACATCAGTGGCAAGTTTATAAAGTGTGTCTGAGGTCAAATTTGCTTGCTTGGTAATCCAGCATGCCAAACTATTAATTTGTTTTAACGCCTTTGTTGAGGCAACTTGTGGCAAAAATAGAGAGGCAGATATAATAGCTGCTTGACTCCATAAAGTTAGTGTATCACTACATTTAGAATTAAGGGTCAGTGATCGTTTAGTTAGGACATGACTGTAAATATGTGAGTGATTTAATAAAAGCTTTTCCATGGGTGTGAGCAAACCTAGTCTAGCAAAGGTACAAGGTCCCCCTATAGGCATCGCTGGAATACCTGGCCATGCCAGATTGCCACAAATCAAAAAGTATCCTTTTGGGAGCTGACGAGCAACTGCTACACCATATGAGGGCCGAGCACATCTATACAAGCACCAGGCAGATGCATTCCAGTAAAAGGGCATATCTGGAGATACATCTTGCAAAGCGGTCCCTGCACTGTGAAAGAAATCATATCCCTTAGTATAATCAAAGTAAAAGCAAGCAGTAGCAGTTAAGGTACCCATAATATCTAATTCTTGTGGTGTGATGCCTACTGGTAGCTTAGTTAGCCAAGCGGATATATCTGCAATGCAGTTCAGCACAGAAGCATTACAAGATTGTCTTGCCCAATATTGTGGTCGCGTAACATTAGAAATGAGTTTCACTGAATTAGAGTTATTTACAGGTGCCCCAATAAGGCATGTGTGGAAAGGCAGTTCAGGTTGTTTGAAGGAGGCACAGAAGGTGGTTTGGTTTAGAGCATTCATCAGGGTCACCCAGACGTTGTGGCTGTTCCATGGGCTGAGTCGTTCAAGTTGTTTTCTATAGGAGTCATCACTGCTGGTCCCTTCGAGACAGAATAGGACGCGCACACTGAGCAGCAACCCACTGCGGTCCAGCATCTGTAGAAACACAAGCATACCCCTTTCCCCAGGTTATTAGTTGATGTGGGCCTGACCATTGTCCAGACACCAAGTCTCGCACTTGGACAGGAGCAGGAGTGGTGACAGGTTGAGATGATATCAGAGAAGAAAAGTGTAAAAACAAAGCAGGAAAGTGGGAATCCTGAGGAAAAGTCAAGAAATTCAAAACATAGATAGCCTTGTCTAGACGGGCCTGGGCAGAAGCACCTTGCATTCCCCCTTTCTGTTTTTGAAGCAAGTCCTTCAGAGAGCTATGCATGCGTTCCACGATAGCTTGCCCGGTAGCAGAATGAGGGATGTCAGTAACATGGGACACCCCCCAATCACTCAGAAAGGTGTGAAATTTCTGAGAGCTATAGGTCAGGGCGTTATTGGTCTTCACCTGTGACGGAACGCCGAGGGTAGCAAAGGATCGTTGGAAATGATGGATCACATCTAGGGCACGTTCACCTGTGTGAGCAGTAGCACAGCCAGCATGGGAAAAGGTGTCAATAGAAACATGCACATACTTGAGTCATCCAAATTCTGGAACATGGGTAACATCCATTTGCCACACCTGCAAAACCTGTAACCCTAGGATTGGTTCCATAAAACATAGGGACATTCTGACCCTGACAATCTGGACAGGCAGCCACAATAGATCGAGCAAGGGATTGTGGAATACCAAATTGTCGCTTGAGGGCAGTGCTGCCTTGATGAAAAAAGCAATGCGAAAGGAGAGCTTGTCGCTTATCTGGACAGGACCAATCTGTGTGTGGGGCTACAAGATTGTCTGCCCGAGCATTACCCTCAGTAAAAAATCCAGGCAATGAGGTGTGACTACGAATGTGAAAAACAAAATAAGGGTTTGTTCAAGGCTGAATAGTATGCCACAGGGTGAGCAAAACCTGAAAAAGAAGTCGATCATCACAAGCAGAAAGAACTACTTGATCCAAGCGCTGAACCAGTCCTGTTACATAAGCCAAATCTGTAATAAGGGAAAAGGGAAAAGTTGAAATGCCAAGGTTGCAGCACGAAGCTCCACGACCTGTGGAGACCCAGACTGTTGAACGAGTTCATGTTGCCACCCTGTGGGCGTATATCAGACCACAGCAGCTTTCCCCGTCTTACCAGAATGATCAGTAAACACAGTGAGTCCATCCACTGGTTCTGTGGATGATAACAATTTCTGCCCAACAGGTACTTCATTAAAAAATTTCAGTAAAGGGTGTGAAGGCAAATGATAAGCAACTTGCCCTTGAAAATCTGCCATAGCAGCCTGTAGCTCATATTTATGAGCTAAACACCACTCAAAATAGTAGGATTGCACAGGTAAAACAATTCTACCAGGATCTCTGCCAGTTAATTCAATGCACAGTTTCCGTGCTTTCATGATGATCTCAGAAAGCAATTCAAACAATCCAGGATCTGTTTTATGAGATCTGAAAGGTAAAAACAACCATTCAAGGATGTGGAGAGGATCTTCCCAAGTCTCATTCCATTGAACAAGGATCCCACAGGGGGAAACCTGATTTATGAGGACAAAAAGCTGAATGATTTGTGACAGATCAATACGATAAGTGAAGCGTTCTGTTAACAATGCTTCTACCTGATGGATGATTTGAATTGCTTCCCGAGTCAAAGATCTTTGTTCCAGTGGATCAGTAGAATTTTTGAGCAGTGCAAAAAGAGGCTGCAGTTGTGAGTTAGTTAACCCCAAATAAGGGCGAATCCAATTTAAGGAACTGACTAATTTTTGAACATCAGTTAGGGTCTGAATAGATATATTTAATTGAACAGGCTGAGGTGTCACTGTTTGAGCAGTAACTAGGAAACCCAGATATTTCCAGGGCTCTGAGTGCTGTACCTTTTCTGGAGCAATGATAAGGCCAAATGACTGTAATGACTGTTTTTCTGTATCAGCCACTGCTATCAATTCATCTTTGTGCACTGCTGAAAAGAGAATATCATCCATAAAATGATTGCAGAAACAATTTGGGAACTGGCTTCTAACAGGAGACAAAGCTTGTGCTACAAACCACTGGCAAATGGTTGGGGAATTTTTCATTCCCTGGGGCAAAACTTTCCACTGATATGGTTTGGAGGGCTCTGCATGATTAACAGAAGGTACTGTAAAAGCAAATTTTTCTTTGTCAGTTTCAGCTAAAGGAATGGTGAAAAAACAATCGTTTAGATCAATTACTATGACAGGCCAATTGAGGGATATCACTGTGGGTGATGGAAGTCCAGGTCGCAGAGTTCCCATTGTTGCCATGACAGCATTAACCTGTCGCAAATCATGCAGTAACCTCCATTTCCCAGATTTCTTTTTTATGACTGTGGTGGTTTGACCCCCACAAAAATCCAATCTCCAAGCTTCCCCCACCTTCCCCACAATTTACCTCAACACCGAAGAGAAATTTTCAGGCAGGCACACCTCTGTATGGGGGAAGGGAAATATATACATTTATTTCTATACAAATAAATACTGTATAAACTAAAAGCAACTATATATATACAATATTAACACATTTTTATCATCCTTCTGAGCCCCTCCCACAATCAGGTCAGGAGAAGCCCTTAGGCTGATAGGTAAACAGTCTTTCTCTCATTGGGGTATTCAGGGAAAAGGGTTTCCTCTGATCCACCCCCCACCACCAGTCCCAACTCTGTGCTAAAGCCTCCTCTTCCTCACGAGGTCCAAAGAGATAACTCTGAGTCCGTCCTCTTTGGTCCGTGGAGGTTTCCTCTCAGGGTAAGATGCTGTTCTGAGTCTTTACCTGGAACTCACTTGCTGCTAGTTGGCTCCCTCACTCTTCTCCAACTGCTGCAGCTCTCAATTTTCAGCGGTCTAAGTCCAAAGTTGACGCAGAGCACCTCCGAGCCTCTCCCTGGCCCGTCTCCAATTTTGCCTAAAGGTTTTTTCTCCTGACACCGAGCTGCTTTCATTTCAGCCCATCCTCTTTGGCTCAGCTTCAAAATACTAAGCCTTACATCCACTCCCACTTACAGGGAGAGGGCGAAAAAAGCCCCCACTTAACTTTCACTACAGACATTCAGTCCAGTTATAACTGTCCTGAGCTGCCCGCAACCTAGCTGCAAAAGGGGGGGGAAGAGGGCTTGGCTGAAGGCCTGCCTCTCTCTCTCCTTCTTACCTGAGCTGTTGTGAGTCTCTGCCCTCACAACACACACTCCAATGCTGCCTCCAACCCCGGCTTGGCCAGAGCTGTGGGGATCAGGGCCCCTCCTCCCCGGGGGAGGGAAGGGGGCCCTGGTCACCCCTAGGTCCTCACACACACTCAGACACAGCAGCAGACTGACTACCAACTCTGCCAATTCACTTCTGGCGGTTGTGATATCTAATTTCACAGGAGTGAAAAAAGAACTGGGACTAACCATTTCTAACTCAGGGCCCCGCGGGGGGGGGAGCTGCTCAACCCAGGACAATGACTGTGGGGTGAAGTCACAGCGCCACAACTGAAGCTTGAGGGGTTTGGAATATTACAAAATATTGGGCCGTTTTCCATGAGAGCAGTGGAGCTAATTAGATAGTTCCCATGGACACAGCCTTGAGTTATAAAGAGTACAAGGTTAAAGCTGTTTGGTTAAGTGCAGGTGCTGCATTCCTGGGTGTTTTTGTAAGAATATGTTTATATTATATGTGTGAGAAAATAGAAGTTAGGGAACTCAATAAAGCTGCCTGCTACACTGAGCAGGCAGACATCTCTGTCTCATCACCCTAGTGTGTGTCATGTGTCTTTCTTCCCCCACGGACCAAGGCCTACCAACGGATACCCAACGACAATGGTGCCCCATGTGAGGACCAGAAAAAGACTGTCGAGTATTGCCCATGTCGTCTGGGGTATCGTGACCGGAGGCAGTTAAAGCTGCGGGGTGAGGCGCAGCGAGGTCTTGGTACTCAGGAGCTGTTTTAGCAGCGAGGCACTGCAGGATCCGGATCTGATTGTTTTCCACACTTCTTTTTTCCCCTTCTTCAGTAATTCTACTCTCGCGGTGGGTGTTTCCCCTGGCAACCCTCCTCTTCCTTGCAGCGTGCCTGCAGCAGCGCTGACCCCGGGGGGTGGCGGGCTGGCAGCAGCGACCGCGGTGTCAGGCTGTGCAGTGGGGGGGCTGTCTGTCTTTTCCCCTGTTTTACACACACAGCCCCCACCCCGGAATGTGTCCATGTACAGCTGTTCCTTCCCTCCTATGTATCGTTCTTTCTCAGCAGACCACATAGCTAACTTGCGACATGAGGAGAGCAAAAGCGATTTGACTCCTTGATTTTTCTCCAAATGAACCAACCTCTATTCCCCCTCCTCCCCCTCCCTCCCTCCCTCTCCCTCGTCCTCCAACAAATGCTATTGAAAGCTCCCTTAACGAAGCAACACTTTTGCTTCAAGGGGGGCCGAGTGCTCAAGACAAACAGGAGACGCAGGGGGGCAAAGGACAGGAAAAGGTGAAGAAGGGAAGACAAAAGGGGGTAGTCCTGCCTCCTGCAGAAGTGGTTCTGTTGCCTTTATGACAAATAGAGTGTCCTTGCTCTATGAAAAAGGTTGAAAATTTCCAAGATAATATCCGTTCCCATCGTATTTGTCTTTTGCATGGAGAGTTGTACAAGATTTACAAGTTAATATTAGTAGATATGCCATAAATTCCCTTTAAGTTATGAGACTGATGAGAACTACACAACCAATAACTACTTAAAATGTGTGTGTGAGTGACGAATGACTGAGGTGGCCACCTATGTATGATTGGAGAAAGATTGTGTGAAAGAGAAAAGCTACATGAATGTGTAACTGTGTAAACTTAAAAATACTTTCTGCCGGTGTCAAGATTTTACAGAGATGTGTAACATGATTCTGTTGAACCATAGTGAGTCATTCTGGATGGTATATGAACTCTTCAAATTCCCACCATGAGTAATTCCACTCTTATGAAAACTGGTGAGGTTTTAGTTATTTCAAGACTAGCCCTGTCTGACTAGCCATATGATTAGGACTGAAGTTAAATAAGAGATTCTTACACAAATTTGGTGTTCTATTTCAGCCTTGTATGAGGTTTATAGAGGTTGAATCTCAGGTGGAGCCTTTCCACTTTTGCTGTTCTTTTTTCATGTGTTGTGCTGCCCATGGGCTGTAGCTGTGTGGGCTGTGCAGGAGGCAGAGTCCTTTGAGCTTTTCTGTGTTTTCCAGGGTTTAAATCAAGGGTTATCGATGTTGCTGCCCTGTTTGATCAGCCTGTTGTGGGGGGGCCCTGCAGACTGTCAGGGCCATCCTACGTCCTTTCTCAGAAGCATCAACAGCGTTATAGATAGTGTGTCTCCAGGCCTCCTGATTGGAGACCAGAGTACACCAGTTATTTTGATCAGTGTGGCCAGGGCTGCGATGTTGTTTCAGGGAATCCTTGTGTCTTCTCTTCAGGGCTCCTCTCATGCGGCAGCTGGTGGCAATATTCGTCGTAAAACAGCTAGTCCTTCATCCTTGGGACGTGCCCTGCCCATTACAGCTGTGTTCTCAGCAAAATAGACCCAATACTTGTGACTGCTGCTTGTTCTATATCACACGTATTGCTCGCATAATCTGACTAGTGGATGTTTAGCATTGTATGAAGGCAGCTGGGTTAAGTACCTTGTTAATCAGCTGTTCTAGTAGCACAATTGCAGGATTTTGGGATTTTTTGTTCATGTTGCAGTCATTGATGCTAACTATACAAGGCAGATCTGTGCTATGGTCTCCACACCTTATCCTCCAGTGACAATTCCTAAAGGGACACAAATAGCTCAACTTGTACCTTTTCTGAGTTGTGTTCCCCAAACAGAGTCTCGTGAGTGTCGGGATGGAAGATTTGGTTCTACTGATGCACCACAAGTCTTTTGGTCAGTGCCGATCTCTGCGCAATGTCCACAGCTGACCTGTACTCTCTACAATACTCAAAGCTTAACGTCAGTTGTCCAGGCGAATGAACTTCGGCATTCGAGAGCTGATGTAACTATCATTGCACGGACATCCTGGACAGCCTCATGGCCTGTGGTCACGCCAGGGGTTTGGGTTGTGAGACTAGGAGGTACTGCTCAGAATTTTCTTTTAGAATATATAGATCCTGTGTGACTTCAGCAGTGGCTCATACCCACAGGACAGCTGTTGGCCCTGCAACAGCTTGTTAAAGAGCAGCTTGATGCTGATCACATTGAACCATCTCAGAATCCTTTAATCACCTCTGTCTTCGTGATAAAGAAAAAATCTGTGAAATGAAGACTGTTGCATGATCTCAGACGGGTTGGTGCGGTCATGGTTACCATGTCAGCATTGGTTTATTGACCCCTTCTATGCTTCCTGCTAAATGACCCATTGTTATTATTAATTTGACAGGTTGTTTTTTTCATAATCCAGTTAGACCAGAGTGATAGAGAAAAAATCGCATTTTCAGTTCCATCTATTGATCGTGCAGAACCTTACTAGCGTTATACATAGAAAACCCTCTCCCAGGAAATGAAAATATTCCTATAATTTGTCAGTGGTTTATGATTCCAACGTTATCTCCTGTAATTTTCTGACTGTCTTTTGTTGCCATTATATAGGTAATATTTCTGCTGGCTGTGGCCACTGAGGATCAGTTGGGTGTGTTGGAAGCTGAAACCAGAAAGAGTCTACAATCCTTTGGCCTAGTAGTTGCTCCTGAGAAGGTGCAGTGAGAGGAACCCCGGAAGTATTTAGGGTTCAAAATTACATGGAAAGCAGTCATTCCTCAGTCAGTTCAATTGGATATTAATATCAAAACTCTTACTGACGTAAAAAAGCTATTAGGGTCTTTGAATTGAATTAGGTCCTATTTGGAATTGGCAAACACCCAGCTGGCACCTCTATTTGACCTACTCAAACATTGTGACAATCCTCAGGAACCAAGGGAACTGACTAACAGAGCAGTTCAAACCATCCAGCAAGTAGAGCAGGCTTTACATTCTAAATTTGTTTCACGAATTGATCATTGTCAAATTGTCTAATTTTTTATTTTTGCAGATCACGGTGTTCCTTTTGGGGCATTGGTACAGTGGTTTGACCATTGGTCTGATCCACTGCACATCATAGAGTAGCTATTTTTGCCTTATGAGGCTCAAAAACCTGCTCCTAGATTGTTTGAGCTCATAGCTCAAATCATCATTGAGGCTAGAAAAAGGTGCGTAGAGTGTACTGGCAGAGATCCAGCTCACATTGTTGTACCTGTACAATCTCGTTACTCTGAGTGGTGCCTGGGAAACAAATATCAATTGCAAGCTGCTTTAGCTGGGTTCCAGGGCCAAATTTCTTATCATTTACCTTCACATCCCCTTCTTAAGTTTTTTTTTAGGGAAATTCCAATTGGACAAAAACCACTACGCAGCACAGAACCCCTCAATGTCCTTACAGTCTTTGCAGACAGCTCGAGGAAGATGGGTGAAGCTGCGGTAGCATGGAAAGCAGAATGTGGATGGCAACATCAAATTGTTCATCCGGGGGATTCTCTTCAAATTGTGGAACGTCGAGCTGTAACTCTTGCTTTTCAGTTTTTTCCTAAATGGTCTTTAAATGTTATTACTGATTCTGCATATATTGTTAATTTGTTACAGCGACTTGATCAGGCGGTGTTGTATTGTCCATCTCCAGGTCTTATTTTTCAACCTTTGTTCGAGCTCTGAAGAACTCTTTTGCAGAGGCCTGTTCCTTATTTTGTGCTACATGTTTGTAGTCATACCTCTTTGCCAGGGTTCTTCACAGAGGGTAATGCCCGAGCAGATGCTCTTGTTTCTGCTGTTGCTTTGGGACCTGTTCCTAACATTCACCAGCAAGCTGTCTTGTCTCATCAGTTCTTTCATCAAGGTGCAGCAGCCTTGAGACGTCAATTTGGCTTGACACTCTGTTGCTCGCTCAAGTGTTGCCTCTTGTCCAGACTGTTGTAATGCCTATACTCCTGTCCAGACTGTCATGATGCCTATACTCTTGTCCAGATTGTCGTAATGCCTATACTCCTATCTATTTTGGTACTAACCCTCGAGGCCTTAAGGCCTTACAGATGTGGCAATCGGATAACACTCATGTCAATGAATTTGGTAATTTAAAGCATGTCCATGTGTCCACTGACATGTTTTCCCATGTGGTGGTTGCTAATGCACATACTAGACAAAAAAGCCATGATGTCATTAAACACTTCCATTGTGCTTTTGCTACATCTGGAGCACCCGCTCAAGTGTGGATGAACAACAATAAGCTGTCTTATGCCTGTAAATCTGTCCAAATTTTCTTTGCTTTGTGGAGGGTCACTCATGTTACAGCTATTTCACATTCTTTTACAGGACATGTTATTGTGGAGAGAGTGTATGGTGCCCTGAAGCAATTGCTTCAAGAACAGAAAGGGGGAATGAGGGGATAACCCCCTCAGTCTCTAGGCTAGACAAAGCTCTGTATGTCTCAAACTTTTTGACCTTCTCTGGCGATTGTCTTTATTTACCTTCTTTTAGAGTTTCAGGAAAAATATGCTGTGCTTGGCAAAAAACCTCCTCCAAACTGATAATCTTGTGGTCCCTGTGAGAGCTGAGGATGGAGCACAGCATGCAGACAGAGGCCTTGTCTCTGGTCAATGGTCTGGTCCACATGACTTGATAACTTGGGGAAAGGGATATGTTTGTCTCTACAGATAATAGCCCTCGCTGAATACCTGTGCGGTATGTACATCCTGCTGTTGGTCCTGGAAGTCGTCAGTGCAGTTCCTGACCTGTCAAAGTTCACTCCATGGCATAGTCGAAACGTCTGGGTGACACTAATGAAGAAACTGAATCACACAACCTTTTGTGCATCACTGGCATATCCAGAGCAGCCATTTCACACCTGTCTTGTTGGTGTTCCTCTGGGTGACACGGAAGCATCTCTCCTGGTGCAGGATGTCGTCCGACGGCGTGACTTATTGAAACAGGACTGTCATACTGTGCGCGGGTGTCTTGACCATGTTGATAGCTGGGATGATGTGTTGTCTGTTAACACTCCACTTCAAAAGTTAGGTATTTTAGAGTCACTGTTTGTAAAAGACTGTGTATTTTAATCATCATGTAGGTTATGACATAGAACGAGCACGTGGTGAGTCTATGGTCCAGGATGTGTTCCCTGAATCATCTTTCTATAAAAATAGTTCCTTCTGGTGTTGGTAAGAATCGGACTTGGAGTACTCCAGCAGAGAGTGTACCTTGTCGACTCCCTACGGGAGTGTTTCTTCTGTGTGGAGATAGAATCTGACCAGGAATCCCTGCACAGCCAATAGGGGGGCCTTGTACATCTAAAAAGTTGGTGGTTGTAGTTGTGTTGCTGATGCTGCCTTGTCTGGTGTCGTTCCTGCAAAGGACCCTGCAGGATACAATACGGGCAGTCTTTGTTGCACAACTACAGACAAGAGGGGAATTGTAGTGAAGTCACAGCCCCACAACTGAAGCTTGAGGGGTTTGGAATATTACAAAGTGTTGGGCCGTTTTCCATGAGAGCAGTGGAGCTAATTAGATAGTTCCCATGGACACAGCCTTGAGTTATAAAGAGTACAAGGTTAAAGCTGTTTGGTTAAGTGCAGGTGCTGCATTCCTGGGTGTTTTTGTAAGAATATGTTTATATTATATGTGTGGGAAAATAGAAGCTAGGGAACTCAATAAAACTGCCTGCTGCGCTGCGCAGGCAGACATCTCTCTGTCTCATCACCCTAGTGTGTGTCATGTGTCTTTCTTCCCCCACGGACCAAGACCTACCGACGGATACCCAATGACAAATGACAAACACAGGAGTGTTCCAGGGGCTATGCGATGGTTCTATATGGCCAGCAGCCAGCTGCTCTTGCACAAGTTCCTGCAGGGCTTGTAACTTCTCTTGGGACAGGGGCCACTGTCCGATCCACACTGGAGTATCTGTTAACCATGTTAATGCCAATGTGGGCTACTTGGCGCCCTGCATGGCAGTGGCCCCCGTCAAAAATCTGTCATGGTTCTAACTCCCCACTGAGCCAGATAGTCTCTTTCCCACAAAGTTAGGGGAGCAGGGGTGACATATGGTCTCATGGTTGCAACCTGCCCTTCAGGATTGCAAATTAGGATAAAATGAGCTGCAATGCAACTTTGGGCAGCTCGCCCCAGTCCCACAACACCCAGATCAAAAGATACCAGAGGCCAGGAATTCGGCCAGTGATACAGGGAACGATAGTGACAACGGCCCCGTATCAATCAACCCCTTAACAGTAGAAGGCGAAGTTTTTCTGTTGCGCAGTTCACAGATCATGTGTGGGCGTTTGTGGGACACAGTCTGTGAACAAAATACTTGCGGAGGTCCTGTTGATCCAAATCCTCCAGCCTGTCTCTCTCGATCTGTCCTAGGAACACAGTTCACAAAAGGCACCAGTTGAGCAATACATGTTCCTTTTGGAATGGTCACAGGAGGGTAGGGGGTAGAAACCATCGCACAAATTTGTCCCATATAGTCTGCATTGATTATGAAGCCAGGTAACACCTGAAAAGCGAACTTAAGCAATATAAAGAGTTAAGCACAAAATGTAGAAGCAAGCTTTAGCAAGGCACATAGAATTCAGCATTAAGAAAGCGGAGGCAATAAATTCACTGAGGTACAGGTCGCGCTGACACAAGAGAACATAAACATGAACAGAAAATGCTAGTACACACAAAAAGAGACATATGGGGAGGAAACCAAAGAGATAAAGAGAGGGACATGCCAAGAAATTAGGTATTGGTGCCAAATACCGAAACTCTCTGCCAAATTCATAAGGAAGCTACCCAAATTAGGGAAGGTTCAAAAGTTTAGGAGGATGATGATGAAAAGGACACGAGGTTCATGATGAAGGAAGACCGGAACTCCCACCGAAGTTCTCCCCAAATTAAGGACCACGCCTCTAACTCCGCCTCAACTCCACCTGTTATGAATATTAAAAGTAGATGTTGCAATGTAATGAATATTCATAATATATGATGTAATTGCTTGGCAAAATGTGTATAAAAGTTGGATTGTGTGTTTCTCGAGTTGGAGCAGTTTGTCCAGGGCGACCTGGCTGCTCCCCGGCCGTGAAATAAATACCTCCTGCTTATAGACTGAAATTCTGTCTCTGAGCAGTTTCTCCGCGCCTTGTTTTGGGGCATAAAATTGGCATCAATTATCCCAACATGCACAATTATCCCAGCAATTGTGCTACTTGAATGCTCGATTAATAAAGCACTCAGTCCTTGACGGATAGGTCCCTTAGCATCTAGGGGAACTTTGACAACATCTGTGGTAGAAATTGTCACTGTGCTGGCAGTGGGTACATCCATGTCAGCTGCTCCGCTGGTCTTCCCGGTGAGTTGATCCCAGAGGGGAACGCCAGAGGAGCTGCATACAGATTATGCTGAGCCAGGGAAGATATTTGTGTCCCACCGTGCCTCGCCGAGCTCACTTTACCGTTTCCCTGCAAGGGCTGGCCATTGACATTAGTTTTATACCGGCAGTGTTTTGCAAAGTGGTCGGGCTTCCCGGCAGCGATTACAATGAATGCCAGGGGGATTAGGTAAAACCTTTTGCTTTCCCTCATTACCTCTAAGAGAGCAATTAGCTTTAACATGTCCCTCTTTATTGCAAGTGAAACAGCGAGGACTAGGGCTTAGCACCGCTGCAAGAGCAGACATTTTATGCACTACGCTACCTACTTTTGATCACACTGAGACCATATCAGTGACAGATGGGTCTCCTGGCAGTGTTTCTATGATTTTCTGCCAGTCCTCGTTTGCATTATCTTTCGCTAACTGCTTTAGGAGTGTTTGACACAGATTTTCATCGTCTACTTGTTTTTCTAACGATACTGCGATACGCTCAACAAACTGCAAAAACGGCTCTTTCATCCCCTGTTTCACTGTAGTATACTGAGGACAAGGGGAAGCAAGCTCCATAGTTTTAATTAAAGCTAGCATTCCCACTTGCAGACACTGTTGTAACACAGTAGGATCCCACTGGGCTTGTAAATCAGGATTACTGAAAAAGTTTTTTCCCATCAAAACCTCTACTCCTACTGCCAATCTCGGATCTCCTGCAGGAAGTCTCATATTTTCCATTGCTGTGCGCTCTACCTGTTTTAACCAATTAGCACTAAACACTTGGTATTGCACTGGTTCAAATAACACTTGAGCTAGATAGTCGATGTCATAAGGGGCTAAAAATCAGTGTTTATTATGTGAAGCACATGCATAACTTCAGGAGAATTTACTCCGTATTTAGTTACATACATTTGTAAATCTTGAATAGCCTTCCAAGGAAATACACAATGCTCATCTTGCCTGCCAGAATTAGGGGCAGCTTTTAACACTGGGTAAGTTTCTACTCCCGAATCCATCCCTGGCGCAAGCGCAACCTCATCTACGGCTTTTGAGGGGTGCCTGACCTTTTCCAACAGATCCCAATTCCCCTGTTCTGCAGCCTGTATACATATGACCTCCCAAAATCTTCTAGGGTTACACAGCAACACTGTAACCGTTGCTGGTGGCAAAGTCTGCTGGTCAGCTAATGATCACGTCTTACGACAAGAGGACTTCCCGTGAATAGGTTGAGAGGTTCGACTACAGACGGAGGCATTTTCAGCTTCCTGCATGTTTACATCCTCTGCTGGGGGGGCTGATGCTGATTGATATGAACCCCCACTAGGCACATATTCACCATCATCCTCCTCCGGCAAGGGAGCAGGGGAAACAAGCCTTTGTTTGGCTTGATATTCCTCTACAAGCTCCATAGGTGTCTTATAGCGGAGAGGGACTATCTCAGTAGGCGATCTATACTTGTGAGAAGTGTGCGCTAGCTCTTGGGGTGAGGGATAGTGAACTTTCAGAGTTTTCTGAGCTTTCGGAGCTGGGCTAGTGGTTTTAGTAGATGAAGTCAGGCCCCATACTGTTTTTAATTTGTCTGCTAAAGCACCTAATTCGTCATCAGAGGGAGAGGTAGCAGACACCGGTGCTGGCGGTGGTGGTGGCGGAGGCAGCAGTGCCACAACGGCTGAAGCTCCCTCCTCCTCTGCGTGTCCCTCCGTGTTTACCACCGGCACTGTTTCAGACGACTGCACGTCTTCCGAAACTTGCTCATTAAGCCAGTCTTTTAAGGTGTTAATTACCAGATGCCAAGTGATAGGCAAACCTTCCGTCCCTTTAGTGCCTTTCTGAATCTCATCCCACAACTTGTCACCCACCTTTTGCCAGGTGGATACACTGAATGCAACTACCAAGTTAACTTCAAATCCTTGCTTTTGGCACCATAATAGCTACACCTTTATGCTTTAAGAGATGTTTCCAGGAGGATAGCACCATACTTTCCTCTTTAGAGATTTGATTTCCCATTATCAAAATCCCCGATCTTGGTGGCTCACCTTTTACCAGGTGTCTATTTCTCTTTGTCCAGACTTGGCAGCACTCCCCGCTGCTCTTTAGCTATGCCAAGCTCCACCACCACCCGTGCCTCGCCCCACAGGTCGCCTCTCTCTCGGAGAGTATCTCGGAGGTCCCCAATGAACTCCCTAGGAGATCACCTGCCAAGGTCGTCAATGAAATTTCTGGAGATCACGTTGATCACAGATCACATCCAGGGGTTCACCATTTGTTATTGTCGCAGTGGTCAATAATAAAAAAACACACAAACAGTCAAGTACCGAGCAAAGTAGCTAACCCTTCTGCTTCCCATGTGTTGGTCATAATGGAAAATCTGTAGAGTACTTCATATTTTCACACTGCCATACTTGGCAGTGCCTCCCCTTGCATCCTTTGCCTGCTTTCTCACAAATATGAAATACTGGTTCCTAACAGGAGAAGAAAGGGGAGAAACAACAGGCCCTTCATAATTGCTGCCAGTTGGGGGAATGATCTGGTAACAGAGGGAAGAAACAAGGTCAGGTGAATTGGGTGAAGGAAGCTGCTTGCAAGCTGACCTGTCAGCAAGAATTTATTGATCTTTGTCTGGTCCAGGCAGGAATTGCTCCCAAGATCCTGCATGACTTTGGGCTGGCACCCAGGGCTGGATCCCTCCTCTGGCCCCTGGGCAAAGGCATGTCTCATCTGGCAGTCAAGCAGCTGTAGCAGGTTGACCCTGGTTGGATGCCAGGTACCCACTAAAGCCACTCTCTCGCTCCCCTCTGCAACTGGACAGAGGAGAGAAAATACAATGAAGGATCCATGAGTTAAGAGCCAGGAGAGATCACTTACTGATCACTATCACGGGCAAAACAGACTCAAAGTGGGGATATTAATTAAATTTATTACTAACAGGATCAGAGCAGAATAGTGAGAAGTAAAATAATCTTAAAAGCACCTTCCCCCCACCCCTCCTTCCTTCCAAGTTCTATCTCCCCCCTCCCCCAGATGTGCAGGGAGACAGGGAATGAGGGTTATGGTGATGGCAAAAATGCACAGAAAGAGTTAACAATGGCTCAGTTGGTATACCTTGCCCTGTTGAGCCAGGAGAAGGTAATTGTCTAATGTTTGTTCTGCCTGTTTTGCTAGAAGACCATTTTTAGGAGCACTGGTTAATATCATGTTCTGTTCTGCTTACTGGACCAAAGTCCTTATTATAGAAAGAATGCTAAGGAGTAGTATACAATAGACCACAAGGTAATAAATCAGGTAAACTAGATGCTTGAATTAGATATAGGAGGCTCAGAGCCAGGATTTTGCAAGCTTGAAGAATTCAGGTCACCTAACAAAGAAAGTTGAAGAGGTCAAATCAAGGGAGAACATCGGAACGACCCTCAGGGGATGAAGGCTCGAGGTGAAGACCCCCACAGTAGAAGACTGTGCATGTCCAAAGAAAGTTCTGGAAAGTCTCTGCCCAGAGACCAGCCTACTTATTAATATGAATGTTAGAAGGTGTAACCATGTTGAGAGAATCTTAGATGATGCAGGACATAACATACTGCTTCAGGCCTGCGGGGACCTGTGTCCTTCAGCAGCAGATGTGTGTCCTTGAGCAGTAGATATGAGAAAGCTGCATAGAGGAAAACAAGGAAGGAGGATGTTATCCAGGGTGGGAGAAACTGAGAGATGGGAGGACCCGGAGAGGAGAGAGTACGTGCCTTGGCGAGAGGAGGGAATAAAGTTGTAGCTAGAGCATGTGAACCCTGTAGGACCCTTGATAATGTGTGTATTTTTTGGAATAAAGCGGAGCATTGACTGTACCTCCATGAGGATGTCTTTGACTCTGGAGCTCCTTTTTGCATCTTCTCATTGTATAACCATGTATCTAAAGTGTATAAAATGGCTTGCTTTTGCACTTTCGAACCGAGCAAGTTTGTCCAGCACGAGCTGGCTTGCTCCCAACGTTGAATAAACAAATACCTTGCTGCTTAAAGTTGCAAAGTCTCTGAGCAGTTCTTTTATTCCGAGGTTTTTCGGCATCAGTGGTCAGTTGGTTTTGATCGGCAACAGGGAACTAAGTCGAGGTGATGAACGCCTTTTCTGTGGGTAAAGCAACTTCTCTTTGTGTATACTTTTGTTATTAATATTGCTGCTGTTACTATGTGTTTCTTATTCCATTGCTTTTTGCTTTCAGTAAATTGTTATCTCAACCCATAGTCTCTGCTTTTGTCCCTCCCTTACTGGAAGGAGGGGGGGGGGAAGTGGAGTGGCTTATTTGGAGTTTAATTTCCTTCTGGTGTCAAACCACTACAGTCATCCAGCCCCACTGTAGTGCCAGCTCACTAAACAGGAATAGCATAACAGAAATGACAGCAGAAGTGTCACTGCAACAACAGCTCAACCCTACTTCAATGAAGCAACTGTTCCCAGGCTGCCTATGCTCTTACACTGCATCTCCCATCGGGTTTTAGGAATGTCCCCAAGAAACAAATACAGGCAGCAAAGCAGCAGGAAGGGACTCTATGTCAGTGTCTTCCCTGGGGCAGTAAAACAGCTGTCTGGGCAAAACCATGGCTGGATTCTCCTACTGTGACACTCTCTGCTGTCTCTCTGCTGTTATCAGATTTTGATCTGATCTATAAATAATATGCATTCTTCTATTGTCACGTTTCACTACCTCCATTTCAACATGTTTACAATAGGAACAATATGAAAAGTTTTAATACAGAAGTTTGGAAAATGCTCTTATTATAATAATGAGTCCCTCTCTCTAGGACAGGTGCTAGGTGCTCCACTGCAGGAGGTCTCACACTGGGATGTGTGGACCACAACCTTTCAGATGGCATTGGCAGTTGCTCAGAGGCAGCTAGGGTGCAAAAAGCTCTGCTCTTCCCAGCCAATACACTGGATCAATAGCTCCCTGTCAGAAATTCCCTGAGTAATTGATGGTTTTACCAAAGAAATCTTACATGCTTGCAATGAGAGCAGAGGTAGTCCAGATATTTGTATGTAGCTTTGTCATAGGTTTACTTGTTCTAAAAAAACCAAGGGGGAATTTTTTTCTTTCCCCTGCATCACTGTAAAAGAAAGATGTTGAACAAGGGAGGGGGAGGGTGTTTGCCTAGGGTGATTGACACACACAAAGGAACTAGCTGGCAGATCCACATTCCAGGTTGATAGCCCTCAGAAGACTGGTGGGGGGGAGGTGAAGAGTTTTTCTTCCTCTCTTCGGGAAACGGGCTTGCACTTCACTTTTTCCCTGACTCAGGGAGGGTGTGTGTGTGGAAAGGCTCCGAGTTTGCTTTGTTTTCGGTCATCTGACTGCTTCTGGCCCCGGTTTGCCTCCATTCTCCCGCGCCCTGTTCTGCCCCCAGCTCAAACTTGTTCAGATTTCATCAGAGAGGTTTGACCCTTCTGCGAAGGAACCTTTGGGGGAGTCCTGGCTGGAGCCAGCCACTGACAGCGTGAGTTCATGGGAAGAACCCTTTTTTTCCCCCTTTTCCCCTTCCTCTTCTTGTTGGGGGGGAGGTCTCCATTTTCGGCTTCTCCCGCTCACTGGGGCCCCCACGTGGTGACTGCCAGAGCCCAACAGCACCCCCTGCCGACCACCACAGAGCAACTGCAGGCTCTGCTCCTCCAGTGATCCAACAGTGCCCCCTGGTTGGAATTGTGCCAGAAGGCAGAAAGTACTGAACTGTTTCCTTTTTGAAGGGAACTTTTGGGCACAGGATTATTATTTAGTTGCTTTTGTGTTCTTTTGTTGTTCTGCCAATACACATATATCCTTTAATAAAGGGCTGTTATTTTTTTCTTTCTCCATACTTCCTCAGTTGGAGCCTCTTAATTTCAGATTTACAATTGCTTAGAGGGAGGAGCTCGATCTTCCTCATAACTCATCCTCCTTAGCAAAACACTTCAGTCTCATTAAACTGAGACAAGCTTGTTAGTTAAAGTGGATATGATCAGCCTGCCTCTAAAATCGTGGCCACCTGAGAAGTTTTGGCATACCTGCTGTAACACTGACTGGTCCAGATGCAGAAAAACAAGTATTTTGATTTCAGTGTTTTCTTCTTTTGAAGCCTGTTCCTGTTCAATAATCATTAAAGCATTTCTACAAGTCCCACTGACTTCAAATAAATGTACCTGCAGGTTTCAGTTTAAGTGCTATACCAATACATACAGACTAAGGCAAAAACCTAAATATCTGCTAGTGTCATACAATGTCACTTTATTCCTTAAAAATAAGGAATCATAGAATGACTTGGGTTGGAAGTGATGCCTATGGATTTTTGGGGTTTTTAGCTTTTTGTAGATTTTAGAAGTAGCTGTAGTTAGCTCACCCTTTAGCACAGTAGTTTACAAATACCCAAACCCTTTTCCCCATTTCATATAGAACTTTCTAAATTCCTTTAGCATGTTTAGACTTCTCTCAAGGTAGACTTTCATTCTGTTTAAGAACACTTGCACCATGGTTTGAACAACAAGATATCCCACAGACAAAGCAACCTTCAAAATTCAGAACTTTGAAGGAGCTCCAAGGACTGGACGTGCTGTGACAAAGAGAAAGATGAGGAAGAGGGGGTCTCAGAGACCCCTGACTCAGTTTCCAGAGGGGCATGCTGAGGGCAGAACTGGGAGGATCTGGGGAGCGGATAGATCTGGGATTGGTTGGGATAATACCTTAAATTGTGGAACCCCTGGACACATGATGTGCACATCTCTGTACCCCCATGGTTGAAGGCCTTCTATTAAAACTGCTCTCTACCTTATCTCAGAGAGTGGTGGTGAACGGTGCTGCATCCAGTTGGCAGCCAGTCACTAGTGGTGTCCCCCAGGGATTTGTGTTGGGCCCAGTTCTGTTTATTATCTTTATTGATGATTTAGATGAGGGGATTGAGTCCATCATCAGTAAATTTGCAGATGACACTAAGCTGGGGGGGAGTGTCGATCAGCTGGAAGGCAGGAGAGCTCTGCAGAGGGACCTGGATAGATTGGAGAGTTGGGCTGATTCCAACGGGATGAGGTTCAACAAGGCCAAGTGCCGAGTCCTGCACTTTGGTCACAACAACCCATGCAGTGCTACAGGCTGGGCACAGAGTGGCTGGAGAGCAGCCAGGCAGAGAGGGACCTGGGAGTTTGGATTGACAGGAAGCTGAATATGAGCCAGCAGTGTGCCCAGGTGGCCAAGAAGGCCAGTGGCATCCTGGCCTGTATCAGGAACAGCGTGGCCAACAGGTCCAAGGAAGTGATTCTTCCCCTGTACTCAGCGCTGGTGAGGCCACACCTTGAGTACTGTGCCCAGTTCTGGACCCCTCAGTTCAGGAAGGATATTGAGGTCCTGGAGCGGGTCCAGAGGAGAGCAACTAGGCTGGTGGACTCAAGCACAAGTCCTATGAGGAGAGGATGAGGGAGCTGGGGCTGTTCAGCCTGGAGAAGAGGAGGCTCAGGGGAGACCTCATCACTCTCTACAACTACCTGAAAGGAGGTTGTAGCCAGGTGGGGGTTGGTCTCTTCTCCCAGGCAACTATCAGCAAGACAAGAGGGCATGGTCTCAAGTTGTGCCAGGGGAGGTTTAGGTTAGATATTAGGAAGAATTTCTTTACAGAGAGGGTAATCAGGCATTGGAATGGGCTGCCCAGGGAAGTGGTGGATTCTCCATCCCTGGAGGTTTTTAAGAGATTGGATGTGGCACTTAGGGTCATGGTCTAGCAACCGCAGCGGTAGTGGATCAAGGGTTGGACTTGATCTTGGAGGTCCCTTCCAACCCAGCTGATTCTATGATTCTATAATTCTAATGATTGCCTGGTGAGTCTATTTTTGGCTCCCGTGATTCTCTAAGGCAAAAGAAGGGACTTTCAAGATCATGTAGTTCCAACCCCCTGCCATAGGCAGGGATGCCTTCCACTAGGCCAGGTTGCTCAGAGACCCATCCATCCTGGTCTTGAACACTTCTAGGGATGGGTGTAAGACTCCGGCTCTGTGGAGTTGCTGGCTCACAGGCTTGGCTAGGAGTTTTACTTTAATATATAGATATAGGGTTCTTTAATACCTTGAGATAGCGTTGAGAATAAGCCGAATTTGTTCTCAAGGGATTTCTTTATTAAGTTAGGGGACCAAATAAGGGAACTTGGCCAAAGTTCAAAAGGACACTACACAAGCTAAACAAAAATGTTCCACCACAGTATTGACTCAGCATATACTATTAATCCACAACCCTTAAGTCAAAATCCAGCCAATCCACAACACTTAAGTCAAGATCCAATAAATCCGCAACACTTAAGATACAATCCCTCCAGCTCCAAACCACCCTAAGCATCAAGAAAGGAGCAGAGAAAAAGAAGCAGAAGGAGTAAGAAGAAAGAAGGAGAAAGAGGGAGAGATAGCTACCACTGGAACCTTGTAGAAGACCAGCTCTCAGAAGTCCAAGTGGCAGGGCCGCAACACAAGGCAAACGCATGCCTATGGTTTTATTTGCTTTAGTCCCTATGGCCAACCCCTCCAGGTGGGGTCTCTGACCCACCAGGCACTCTGGTGTTCCAGGCCAGGGTGAGGGACAGTGTTGTCACTGTCCCTGCCAATCTGAGCCTGGCTTAGGGGCTCCAGGAGGTGTGGTGTGTTGTAGTTTTCCCGGGTTGTTTGTGACTGACAGCTACTCCAGGGCTGCCATGAGGGATACTACACCACCCCACCTCCATGAGGTTCAGCCCATCCCTTCTCCCTCCACACACGCACACACACTCCCCACAAGGTGGTTCTGACCCAATAATAACTGATCTGGTGTCTAACAATGGGGCATCCACAGTTTCTCTGGGCAACCTGTGCCAGGGCCTCACCACCCTCACAGGGAAGAATTTCTTCCTAATATCTAGTCTAAACCTACTCTCTGTCAATTTGAAGCCATTGCCCCTTGTCCTGTCACTCCAGGCCCTTGTAAATAATCTCTCCCCATCTTTCCTGTAGGCTCCCTTCAGGTACTGGAAGGCCACAATTAGGTCACCCCAAAGCCTTCTCTTCTCCAGACTGAACAAACTGAATTCTCTCAGCCTTTCCTGATAGCAGAGGTACTCCATCCCTCTAATCATCTTGGTGGCTTCCTCTGGACTCACTCCAACAGATCGATGTCCTTCCTGTGCTGAGGACCCCAGATCTGGACACAGTACTCCAAGTGGGGTCTCACCAGGGTGGAGTAAAGGGGCAGAATCACTTCCCTCGACCTGCTGGCCACCCTTACAAAACATTACTTAATCAGAAACTGCAGCCCTTTTTGTCAAAAATGACAATTGTGCAGTGCCAACCATCCTAACAGCACTGATGTGGCAGTGGTTTATTTAGATGTCAGATGATCCTGAACATGGTTGTTCTAATATTTAGTATTCCCCATTTATTACTTGACATTAATTTATTACCTCAGAAGTATGAGGTTCCTCAACAAGTGTAGTTTTATGGGGTTTTGCCTATGTACCACAAGCTGCAGTTGCTTAATAGTGTGCATGGGGGATGGGGATGATAGTGTACATTGGTGAGGTGGCAGCAGCGGTACCCAAGGTAAGTCCGGGGCTGATTGTTAGATTGAGCTGTACAGGGGGGTTCCCGAGTTCAGGAACACCCGAGCAGCACCCCAGAGCCCCGTCAGGACCCTTGCAAGCCAATCAGGCAAGGAGGGGGCATTGTCAGGAGCATCCACTGGAGATTTAAACGGCTCTATGGGGCGCGAGCAACCCAGAGCATGGTGAACAGGGTGGGCAAACAGGATGTGGCACAGCAGTTTGTGTAGGCCAGGTGTGTGGGGAGAGTGCTGCAATCTGCAAGTAGGTCCACAGCTCAGCTAAGTGCTAAGTGCTCTAGGCCTCTGCCATAATGGTGGGCACTTGACTAAGAGCCAAAACCAGTGTGTCTACTGAGACAGGCCCTGAGAAGTTGGATGCTTGAACTCAGATGGAACTGGTAAGGAAGGAGATGTCAGTACAGGTAGTAGCTTGCAATGGATGCCCAGATATGGAGATAGATATGTGGTTTCAGAACCATCCACCTACAATGGATACCACTGAGCTTGAGGTACCTTGGACGCTGGTAGCCCACAAAAGCAGGGCTCCAATTCAATTTCCACCCTCCAACATCCAGACCAAAAACAGATATGATGCTTTAAAGGCTTTAGACATCCAGGAGCAAGGCCAACAAGGAGAACCTGCACCAGCAGTGCATGGCAATTACCGTAAAAAGAAACATCGAGTGATTGTAGTGAACGACTGTTAAGGGGCACTAGGGCACCCATCTGACAGCCTGAGAGTCATGAGAAGTTTGCTGCCTAACAGGGGCTGGGATCCATGATGTTGCTGAGAGAGTACCCCAACTTGTCAAGAGCACAGACTACTACCCACTATTACTTTTTCATGTGGGTACAAATGATGCCACAAGCCAAAAAACAGGTAGGATCAAGGAAGACTATAAAGCCCTGGTGAGGCAGGTGAAAAACATTGGTGTCCAAGTCACCTTTTCATCTATCCTACTGTAGTGGTTTGGACTTTGTTTTCCCCCAGAGGCTAAGAAAAGTGGTAGACCCAAAGGGGTGGAAACCCCTGGAAGTTTTGAAGTTCTGTCCAATGGACAGTCCTGTAAAAATGTAAACATATCACAAGCACTGGAAGAGACAAGTTGTTTTTTGGTTGTTGTTGAGGAGAAGTAGCCATGTTGTAGAGCCACGAGGAAAGGGGCTCTGAGCCCCTTGGGCCCTCTGGGCCTCCCAGCCCCTGGCTGGGGGAGGACTGCAAAGACAGTGTTAGACTGGGCTAAGTGTCTGTGGTTAAGCTGGGAGATGTTTCTCTCCATCCTGGGCAGCGGAGACAGAGCAGAAAGCAGAGACGCAGCGTCCGGAGACTCTGGCTAAGAGCCAGGACAGATAAGAACTGAACCGAAGCAGCACAGGCATTACAGCCAAGCCGGAGAGACACAGTGTTGTCCGAAGAAAGAGAGCTAGCAGCAGAGAGACAGAGTTTGGTCAGAGAAATGGGACAGACAGAAGCAGATGCATAGTGCAGATCAGTGTCTGGCTTCGTGGCTGATGCTGTAGAGAAGGTTTTGGCCTTTATGACAATGGATTGTGCTTGAATGATTGTGGCCTGTTAGGGAGGGATGGGATCCACCTAAGAAGGGCAAGAGAATCTTTGGCAGTAGGCTAGCCAATTTGGTGGGATGGGCCCACCACAACATGAGGAAGAACTTCTTTCCATTGAGGATGGCAGAACACTGGAAAAGGCTCCCCAGGGAGGTTGCGTAGTCTCCCTCTCTGAAGACATTCAAAACCCACCTAGATGCATTCCTGTATAGCCTACTCTAGGTGACCCTGCCATGGCAGGGGGGTTGGACTAGATGACCTCCAGAGGTCCCTTCCAACCCTAATGATTCTGTGATTCTGTGATTTGCACTAGATATCCAACTCTAATTATCTGCAGTTATGGGTGATGGGACTCAATGACACCAATGGCTTCTCTCAACCTCTGTAACTTCAAATATTTTAAACTTAGTTTATGTAGTCCTAATCAGGAACAGTATAATTTACAAAGACATTACAACCTATCAATCTGAGGATCCTATTCTAGTGGAAAAATAATGCCTTCCCCACCAATTCATTAATAGTCACTACACAGATGAATTCTTTACCCTTCCAAAAAAGGTTTTGCAGCTTGTCATCTGCAGACCCTAAACACAGGGATTTCTCAAATATCTTGAAGATGCCTATGGAAGGTGACCAATAAAAGCACGTTCAGATATGCTATCTAGCAACCCACACCTGAAAAAAATCTGAAAGAATACACACTAGGAAAATTTTCACTAAGAAAATTTTGGGGTCCCTAAATTGAAAAAGAGGAAAACCATGAAACTTTAAACAAAGTATAACTGTTAAAATGAGAATAAACCCATATTCTCTTTAATTTCAGTCCTTTCCTCTTTAACTCTCTGTCCTAGTTAGAACAGCTGGGACCAGCTCATCACTGTGTGGGTGTAACCCAAAACTGTGTATTCTATACCCTTCCATGCCATTTCCCAGAGACTGTTAACAACAGACCATTTACAGCACCTGCCCAGAGCACACCTGACCCCTCAGGCTATAAGCTGGGTGTTAAGAGGCCTGTGAGATAGGAGGATGTTCCTGTCCTCACACCCATTGTGGAACTCCCCACCCTGAGGGAGGTACTGGGCATTCCTGCCTGAACCTGAGGATATATAATCTTGGGGGCTTGGGACTTCTGGGACCACTTGTGGGATCCAGAGACGGACTGTGACCACCACTCTCAACCAGACGGCGACCACCACTCTCAACCAGACGGCAACCACCACTCTCGACCAGACTGCGACCACCACTCTCAACCAGACTGCAACAGCACTCTCACCAACAGGTTTTCCCTCTCCATTTACTTTGGACTCAGGGGGATCACGTGGGGCTCAGCACGGGGAGGGGAGCCCAACTAACAGCACTCTGTTCATGCCCCAGGGTACTGGGTTATACATTTGGGTTTTGTGGGTTAAAACCAATTGTTTGTCTGTATAATTGTTTTTATTGTATTATTTTTATTAAATTGTTATTCTGATTTATAATCTCTCTTTTGATTTGGGTTCATTTCCCCTGCCGGTTTACCTTTAAACCAGCACATTTTTGGTGCCCAACGTGAGGCAGAGAGAGAAGTTAGAATCACAATTTCATTTTAAGCATTTGTCTATTTGGATACAGAAATCCCCTGATCACCATGTTGTTTGATGTATTCACCTGGATGTTGTATCTGAACCTGTTCATATTTCCACAGATGGGGAACAATTTGCCTATTTTGATGCTCTCTTTAAGACCAGGGAGACAGATCAAAATTGCTTTATTAATACGCTATGTTTATGTCATCATAACATCAGAAGCAGTGAGTTTCATTGTGAATGTGTATTCAGTCTTGTTTGCCTGTCCTGGTTTGGGTTGCTACCTCTGGGGCCTCATTAAAAATCGCACCCAGCCTTTTGGGTGAACAGGAGGGAATGGTTGTTTCCAGCTTTTCACCTCCTTCTTCCCCTTTAGACCTGCTACAACGGTCTTTAAAAATATTGAGTTTCCTTTTGATGTTAAAGACAGTGTAATGTTATTGTTAGTGTTGCTTCGTCTGCTCTGTACTGTCTACACCATGCTTAGGGTCACAACAGGGCCTTCTAGGGAGATTATCTGGATGCCTGCCCTGGGAGTGGATAATGTTGAGTGGCACGGGAAGTGGGAGGACATCGGCCAGTATTTGGAGAAGTTTTCTCCTCCGATGATCTGGAAATTCACCCCTGAACAACTGCAGGATCCTGTTAGCGTGATAAGATTGGTGAAGGAAAAATGCTCTGGCAGCTCCAGAGATGACCAGCTCACAGCAACCTGCTGGGCCCTGGCCACTGCCTACCGGACACTACTTGACATGGTACAGCACTGTCAGGGGGAGGAGAGAAGGAGGAAATCCACAGGCACCACGTCCACCCAAACCACAGCTGAGTCAGAGGGAAAAAGAAATAAATCAACCAGCACAGTGTACACACAAACCGTCGAGGAGCCAGAAGGACAATCAAAACCAATAGCAGTCACCCCTGTCCAGAAAGGGAAATCAAAGACTAAATCAGTTCATATAGTGAATGATGATGAAGAGGCAGGACCTTCACATCCACCAGAGGAGACAGAACCAGAAATAATCACTCGGTCCCTATCCCTGGGTGAGCTACGTGAGCTCCAGAGAGAATTCACACGACAGGCGAATGAGTCCATTCTGACCTGACTGCTTCGAATCTGGGACGCCACAGCTAACAATACAATTCTAGATGGGAGTGAAGCAAGACAACTGAGATCCCTGTCTCAAGATGTAGTCATTGATCAGGGGATTGGAAAGAGGCAGGAAACTCTCAGCCTCTGACGGCGACTGTTGTCCAGTGTGAGGGAGAGATATCTTCGTAAGGAGGACCTCCACGCACAGCAAGGACAGTGGAACACGATGGAACAAGGTATCCGGTGCTTAAGAGAATTAGCTGTACTGGAGATAATCTTTTCAGAGGACGAAAGATTCCCTAAAAGTCCAGACGGTGTACAATGCACATCCCAGATGTGGTTAAAGTTTACACAGCTCGGACCAGAAATGTATTCCTGCTACTTAGCAACATTGCAATGGAGAGAGGGAGAGGACAAGGTGGGTGCGTTGGTTAGTAAACTCAGAATTTATGAAGACACTGTCACCGCCCCATTACAAGCCCACGTCTCATCTGTGGAAACCAAACTGGCTGAACATGTCCGAAGTCTGGAAGAGAACACTGAAGAGGGCCACCAGAAGCTGAGGAAATTAAGGAAGGGATCTTCCATATCTCACCAGGACAAACAAGAGTCTCTGTTATCAGGAGCAGGCATCCCCCAGCTAAGGAGAGAGGGTACACTTCACGTGGCAATCTATGGTTTTACCTCCATGAGCATGGAGAAGATATGAGGAAGTGGGATGGAAAACCCGCCTCTTCCTTAGCAGCCCAGGTACACGAATTGAAAAGAGAAACAAGTACCACAAGGAACCTTTCAAGGATAAATGCTGCTCCAGTTTCTCGTGAGCAAGACTCCAGATGGTACAGGAATGATGACATGTCTGATCCTCTTGAAGGGACCTCCAGGTCATACTTACAAGAAGAGCGCAGAGAGTACCATGACCAGGACTAGGGGGGCCCTGCCTCTAGCCAGGTAGAGGAGAGGGACAATTGGGTCTATTGGACAGTGTGGATTTGGTGGCCTGGCACATCAGAGCCACAAAGATATAAGGCCTTAGTTGACACCGGCGAACAATGTACTTTGATGCCATGAAGATACGTAGGGGCAGAATCCATCTCTATTTCTGGGGTGACAGGGGGATCCCAACAGCTGACTGTACTGGAAGCTGAAGTGAGCCTGATTGGGAAGGAATGGCACAGACACCCCATCGTGACTGGCCCAGAGGCCCCATGTATCCTTGGCATAGATTACCTGAGGAGTGGGTATTTCAAAGACCCAAAAGGACTTTGTTGGGTTTTTGGCATAGCTACTGTGGAGACAGAGGAAATTAGACAGCTGAACACCTTGCCTGGTCTCTCAGAGGACCCTTCTGCTGTGGGACTGCTGAAGGTTGAAGAACAATTGGTATCAGTGGCCACAGCAACAGTGCACTGTCGGCAATACCGCACCGACCGAGACTCTGTGACTCCTATACATAAGATGATCCGTGAACTGGAGACCCAGGGGGTGGTCAGCAAGACTTGCTCACCCTTTAATAGCCCTATATGGCCAGTGCATAAGTCCAGCGGAGAGTGGAGGCTGACGGTGGATTACCATGGACTCAATGAAGTCACACCACCCCTGAGTGCTGCTGTGCCGGACATGCTGGAGCTCCAGTACGAGCTGGAGTCCAAGGCAGCCAAGTGGTATGCCACCATTGACATTGCCAATGCCTTTTTCTCCATTCCTTTGGCAACGGAGTGCAGGCCACAATTTGCTTTCACTTGGAGGGGTGTGCAGTACACCTGGAATCGACTGCCTCAGGGGTGGAAACACAGTCCCACCATTTGCCATGGACTGATCCAGACTGTACTGGAAAAGGGTGAGGCTCCAGAACATCTACAGTACATTGATGACATCATTGTATGGGGGAACACAGTGGGGGAAGTCTTTGAGAAAGGAGAGAAGATAATCCAGATTCTCCTAAGAACTGGTTTTGCCATTAAACGAAGTAAAGTCAAGAGACCTGCTCAGGAAATTCAGTTCCTAGGAGTGAAGTGGCAAGATGGACGCTACCAGATTCCAACAAAGGTGATTAACAAAATAGCAGCCATGTCCCCACCAACCAGCAAGAAGGAAACACAGGCTTTCCTAGGTGCCGTGGACTTTTGGAGGATGCATATCCCCGAGTACAGTCAGATTGTAAGCCCTCTCTACCTTGTGACATGGAAGAAAAATGATTTCCAGTGGGGCCCTGAGCAACAACAAGCCTTTGAACAAATTAAACAGGAGATTGCCCATGTGGTAGCCCTTGGGCCAGTCAGGACAGGACAGGACGTGAAGAACGTGCTCTACACTGCAGCAGGGGAGAATGGCCCTTCTTGGAGCCTCTGGCAGAAAGTGCCTGGGGAGACCCGAGGATGACTGCTGGGATTCTGGAGTCGGGGATACAAAGGATCTGAAACCAGCTATACACCAACTGAGAAAGAGATCCTGGCTGCTTATGAAGGAGTTTGAGCTGCCTCAGAAGTGATCAGCACTGAAGCACAGCTCCTCCTGGCACCCCAGTGCTGGGCTGGATGTTCAAGGGAAAAGCTCCTTCTACACATCACGCCACCAATGCCACATGGAGTAACTGGATCTCTCTGATCACACAGCAAACCTGGATGGGGAATCCTAATCGCCCTGGGATTCTGGAAATTATCACCAACTGGCCCAAAGGTGAGAGTTTCGGACTATCCTCTGAAGAAGAAGAGGAGCAGGTGACACGGACTGAGGAGGCCCCACCATATAACCAGCTACCAGAAGATGAAAAGCGATATGCTCTCTTCACGGATGGCTCCTGTCGCATTGTAGGGACAAATCGAAAATGGAAGGCAGCCGTCTGGAGTCCCACACGGAGAGTTGCAGAAGCGACCGAAGGACAAGGTGGGTCAAGTCAGGTTGCAGAGCTTAAAGCCGTTCAGCTGGCTTTGGATATCGCTGAACAAGAGAAGTGGCCAAGACTATCACTACACTGACTCATGGATGGTGGCCAATACTCTGTGGGGATGGCTAGAGCAATGGAGAAAGGCCAACTGGCAGCGCCCAGGGAAACTCATCTGGGCAGCTGAGATGTGGCAGGACATCGCTGGCCAGGTAGAGAAGCCTGAGCATGAATGTCCGTCATGTAAATGCTCATGTACCCAAGAGTCGGGCTAATGAAGAGCATCGTAACAACGAGCAGGCAGACCGAGCTGCCAGGATTAAAGTCTCTCAGGTAGATCTGGATTGGCAACACAAAGGAGAATTATTTCTGGCTCGATGGGCCCATGATGCCTTCCAGTCATCAGGGGAGAGATGGAACATACAGATGGGCTTGTGACCGAGGGGCGGATCTAACCATGGACAGTGTCTCACAGGTTATCCATGACTGTGAGACATGTGCTGCCATCAAGCAGGCCAAGCAGGTGAAGCCTCTATGGTATGGTGGACGGTGGTCAAAATACCGGTATGGGGAAACCTGGCAAGTTGACTACATCACGCTCCCCAAAACCCGCCAAGGCAAGCGCTACGTGCTGACCATGGTAGAAGGAAGTACTGGATGGCTGGAGACATACCCCGTGCCTCACACCACTGCCCGGAATACCATCCTGGGCCTTGAAAAACAAGTCCTGTGGTGACACGGCATCCCAGAGAGAATTGAGTCTGACAATGAGACCAATTTTAAGAATGGCCTCATAGACACCTAGACCAGAAAGCATGGCATTAAGTGGGTGTATCATATCCCCTACCATGCACCAGCTGCTGGAAAAGTTGAGCAGTGCAATGGACTGCTGAAAACCACCTTGAAAGCACTGGATGGGGGGACTTTCAAACACTGGGAGCTGCATTTAGCAAAGGCCACCTGGTTGGTCAACACCCGAGGCTCCATCAATTGAGCTGGCCCTGCCCAATTAGAACCCTTGCATACTGTAGATGGAGATAAAGTCCCCGTGGTGCATATGAGAGGTATGTTAGGAAAGACTGTTTGGATTAGTCCCACCTCAAGCAAAGGCAAACCCATCCGAGGGATTGTTTTTGCTCAAGGGCCTGGTTTCACTTGGTGGGTAATGCAAAAAGATGGGGAGACACGTGTACCACAAGGGGACCTAATTTTGAGTGAGAATGGTCTGTAATGTTTCATTGTGTATATATATATATATATATATGTATATAGTTTTTAAAAGGTGTTAATTTGGGCATGACATGGATGGTATAGAATAAGGGGTGGATAATGTCCTAGTTAGAATAGCTGGGACCAGCTCATCACTGTGTGGGTGTAACCCAAAACTGTGCATTCTATACCCTTCCATGCCATTTCCCAGAGACTGTTAACAACAGACCATTTATAGCACCTGCCCAGAGCACACCTGACCCCTCAGGCTATAAGCTGGGTGTTAAGAGGCCTGTGAGATAGGAGGATGCTCCTGTCCTCACACCCATTGTGGAACTCCCCACCCTGAGGGAGGTACTGGGCATTCCTGCCTGAACCTGAGGATATATAATCTTGGGGGCTTGGGACTTCTGGGACCACTCGTCAGATCCAGAGGACTGTGACCACCCCCCTCAACCCGACGGCAACCACCACTCTTGACTGGACTGCAACAGCACTCTCACCAACAGGTTTTCCCTCTCCTTTTACTTTGGACTCAGGGGGATCACATGGGGCTCAGCACGGGGAGGGGGGCCCAACTAACAGCACTCTGTTCATGCCCCAGGGTACTGGGTTATACATTTGGGTTTTGTGGGTTAAAACCAATTGTTTGTCTGTATAATTGTATTTATTGTATTATTTTTATTAAATTGTTATTCTGATTTATAATCTCTCTTCTGATTTGGGTTCATTTCCCCTGCTGGTTTACCTTTAAACCAGCACAGTCTCGGAAGACCCTCCACAGAAGCATATTCAGTAGTTATTCTGGAGACTGCAGAGAAATCTGCCTCTAGGGCTAAATGCATCTGGATTTACCCAGAGGTGTCCCGTTCTTTCCTTTTTTTTTTAATTTTGCCCATGAAAAAAGGCAATTTTGAATGCTTAAGATTTCTAAAAGCCTAGATCACCTGAGTGTGCCCATGCAAGAAAAATTTTCTCTCTCCATATATATATATACATATATGCTGACCAAGGGACATAAGCACACTTGGTATAACACTGATTGGAAGCACTGGCTGTACTGGATACACACAGATCAAATGATGCAGTGTGACAGCTGCTCAGTGTGGCAGATACCTCTCCAATTAATTGGATATACTGTGCATGGGCAGATTACCTCTGTAGTTTCTGGGCATCTTAGATTAAAGCGCATATGCCACGCTATAAGTGTGTTGAGCAGGAAAGCTCGGACAGAAACATGAGAGTTCTCCTTTGTAACACTGAATGTGCCTAATAAATATTGTAGGGAAATAAAAACATTCATTTTGAAGTATAATTTAATGCTATTTTTGCCTTAAAGAGCCCTACAAGATCACTGTTTATTCTAGACACCTTCCATACTACTTGGGGAATGAAGAATGTTGAACAGAGTTATAATGCATAACTAACACAGTGTGTTATAGTATAATACACCAAAGGAGCTCCAACAACAAATGAGCATCTAGTGGCCATGGAGTAACTCAGTCGGTCTAGTGACCATGGAGTAACTCAGTCACTTTAATGCAAAGAAACATATTTTCCTTCTATTAAGAGGGTGTAGTGGATTGACCGTGACTGGATGCTAGGTGCCCCACCCAGCCACTCTATCACTCCCCTTTCCATCTGGACGGGTGTGGGGTGAAGTCACAGCCCCACAACTGAAGTTTGAGGGTTTTGGGATATTACAAAGTGTTGGGCCATTTTCCACGGGAGCAGTGAAGCTAACTATATAGTTCCCATGGACAGACTTGAGCTGTGTGGCTGAAGTGCAGGTGCGCATTCCTCAGTGTTTTTGTGGAAATATGTTTGTGTTGTGTGTGTGGGAAAGTAGAAGTAGGAGAACCTAATAAAAGGCTGCCTGCTGCTCTGAGCAGGCAGACATCTCTTTGTCTCACCATCCTCGTGTGTGTCGTCTGTCATTCTTCCCCCCCTAGGACTGAGACCTTTGACAGATACCCAGTGACAGACGGGGGGAGAGAATAAGATGGAAAACTACTCGTGGGTTGAGATAAGGCAGTTTACTAAAGCAAAAGCAAAAGTTTGCGCTCACACAAGCAAAGAGGAAAATAACAAGGTTTATTCTCTACTTCCCATTAGCAAGTTATGTCTGACCACTTTGCGGGAAGCAGGGCTTCTGCATGCGGAGAGGTTGCGCAGCAGGTGACCACTGCAAACAACGAATGCCCCCCTTCCTCCTCCTTTCCTTAGCTTTTATATCTGAGCTGATGTCATATAGTATGGAATATGCCTTTAGTTAGTTTGGGTCAGCTGGCCTGGTTGCGTCCCCTCCCAGAATCTTGCCCTTGATTGGGGAAGGTATGTTACAGTGCTGATGCAGTGCTCAGCAGTAGCCAAAACACTGGTGTGTTATCAACACCTTTTTAGCTCCCAATGCAGAGCATAGCACTGTGAAGTCTGCTATGGGAAATGAACTTCATCTCAGCCAGACCCAATACAATCTCCACCCCTTATTCCATACCATTTGCATCATACTCAGATCCCACATAATTTATATATCTTCTGACTATCCCCTGTGCTTTCACAGATAAATACTATTTTCCCATTTTCATGGGCTTCTTCCACCCCTTGAGATCTTGGGCTCCATTCCAACAGGATGGGCACTCAGGACAGTAGAAGTAACACAATCGATTGTTGGGCACTGACACTGGCCTGGTTCAGGTCATTGTGGTACTCTCCTTGCTCCTCACAGAATTCTTTTCTCATTGGCCTGCTACTTTACTTCCTGCAACATGAAACTTACACAAAAATTATTTTCCCCCCAAGGTTAAATCTTCTTGAGGTCTCCCCATTTTCCCAAATTACCCACCAGGTACACCCTGGTCCCTGAGCAAAGACAATCCCGAGGATGGGTTTGCCTTTCCCCATGGGAGAAGAAACCCACACTGACTTCCCCAGCCACTTCCCCATGTGTAGCACAGGCACCTTATCTCCTCCCACAGTATGAAGGGGTTTGGTTTGGGCAGGACCAGTGCAGTTGGCAGATCCCCTGTTGTTAACCATCCAAGTAGCATCAGCTAAATTTGCCTTCTAATGCTTCCATGTCCCATTACCTAATGCTCTCAACATAGTCTTCAACAGTCCATTATACCTCTCAATCATTTCAGATGCTTGGTGGTGATAAGGGATGTGATATATGCACACAATGCCATCTTTCTTTGCCCAAGAGCTTGTAAAGTTATTTTGAAAATGAGTCCCATTGTCTAATTCAATTCTCTCTGGGGTCCCAGGTCACCACAGAATGTGTCTCTCAAAGCCTAAGATGGTGTTTCGAGCAGTGGCCTGGTTTACAGGATATGTTTCCAGCCAGCCAGTTGTTGCCTCCACCATGGTGAGTATGTAGCTCTTGCCTTGGCATGTTCGTGGCAGTGGTTCAACGTAGTCAATTTGTCAGGCCTCACCACATTGGAAACCCAGCCACTGCCCTCTATTCCAAGGAAATTTTACTCACATGGCCCTGCTTGATTGCTGCACGTGTTTCACATTCATGAATAACCTATGTGATGGCCTCCATGGTCAGGTCCACTCCTCGATCACAAGCCCATCTGTATGTTGCATCTCTTCCCAGATGTCCGGATGTTTCATGGGCCCATCGAGCTATAAATAGCTCACCCTTCCGCTCCCAGTCTAAGTCTACCTGAGCTATTCCGATCTTGGCAGCCTTATCCACATGCTCATTGTTCTGATATTATTCACTGTCCCGTCTTTTGGGCATGTGAGCATCTACATGATGTACCTTCAGAGCCATGTTTTTGACCTGTGCAGCAATGTCCTGCCACAATGCAGCAGCCCAGATGGGTTTACCCCTGCATTGCAAATTGGCCTTCTTCCATTGCTGTAGCCACCCCCACAGGGCATTAGCCACCAGCCAGGAGTTAGCATAGAGATACAGTACAGGCCACTTTTCTTGTTCAGCAATCTTTCGGGCTAGTTGGATAACTTTCATTTCTGAAAATTGTCTTGACTCACCTTCTCCTTCAGGATCCTCCAGAGAGGGGCTGGTGGGTGATGTGGTGGTCGCAGGCAAGCCGGTGGGGAAGACAGCCAGCCTGGCTGAACAGGGAAAATTTAAAGGAAATTAGGGGAAAAAAGAGAGCTTACCAACTATGGAAAAAAAGGCTGGCTACTCATGAAGAGTTTAGGAATATAGTTAGGTCATGTAGAAAGAAAATTAGAGAGACAAAGACACAATTGGAACTCAATCTAGCCACTTCTGTTAGGGATAACAAGAAGTGCTTCTACAAATACATCAATAGCAAAAGGAGGGGCAAGGAAAACCTCCATTCTTTGTTGGACACAGGGGGAACATAGTCACCAACGATGAGGAAAAGGTTGAGGTACTTAACACCTTCTTTGCCTCAGTTTTCAACAGTAAGACAGGTTGTCCTCAGGACAACTGGCCTCTGGAACTGGTAGATGGAGACAGGAAGCCGAATAGCTCCCCTGTAATCCAGAACGAAACATTTAGTGACCTGCTGAGCCACTTGGATCCTCACAAGTCTATGGGACCAGATGGGATCCATCCTAGGCGGATGAGGGAGCTGGCAGAAAAGCTCACCAAGCCACTCTCCATCATCTACCAACAGTCTTGGCTCACTGGGGAGGTCCCAGATGATTGGAAGTTGGCGAATGTCACACCAATCCACAAAAATGACTGCAAGGAGGACCCAGGAAACTACAGGCCTGTCAGCCTGACCTCAGTGCCTGGCAAGGTTATGGAGCAGATCATCCTAAGTGCAAGCACACAACACCTACAGGATGGACAAGGGATCAAACCCAGCTAGCACAGGTTTAGGAGGTGCAGGTCCTGTCTGACCAACCTGATCTCCTTTTATGATCAGGTGACCCGCCTGGTGGATGAGGGGAAGGCTATGGATGTAGTCTATATGGACTTCAGCAAAGCCTTTGACACCATCTCCCATAGCATACTCCTGAAAAAGCTGGCAGCCCACGGCTTGGACAGGGGCACTCTCTGCTGGGTTAGGAACTGGCTGGATGGCCAGGCACAGAGCGTGGTGGTGAACGGTGCTGCATCCAGTTGGCAGCCAGTCACTAGTGGTGTCCCCCAGGGATCAGTGTTGGGCCCAGTTCTATTTAATATCTTTATTGATGATCTGGATTAGGGGATTGAGTGTACCATTAGCAAATTTGCAGATGATACCAAGTTGGGGGGGAGTGTCGATCAGCTGGAAGGCAGGAGGGCTCTGCAGAGGGACCTGGACAGACTGGAGAGTTAGGCTGATTCCAATGGGATGAGGTTCAAGGCCAAGTGCCAGGTGCTACACTTTGGTCACAACAACCCCATGCAGCGCTACAGGCTGGGGACAGAGTGGCTGGAGAGCAGCCAGGTAGAAAGATGTAGCAATCTGAAACTCAGATATCAGCAGATAGGATTATGTAACAGGCCGTGGACAGCAGGAGCTGGGAGAAACTCCTTACTCTGAGGAGCTTCCTCACAAGACCTATTGATATTTAACTATGTGTTTCTTTCACCTGCGGCCCGTCGGGCCAAGAGGATGCCTCGGCTGCCCGCAAGCTATGGCCCGCCACTCCAGGACCCTAGTCCCCGGGCGAGGCCGCTGGCAGGCCCCGCCCTGGCCCCGGTGGGAGAGAGGACAGAAAGAGGCGGAGTCTCACCGGCGGGTGCTGTGCCCCCGTGGAAGAGGAATGGGGAGCTTCAGAGCACACAGAGGTTTGCCGTTCCAGGTTTGGGGGAGGGGAAGGGTGTCGAGCGGGCCGTGAGGGTCCTCAGACTGGCGGGAGTGTGAGTGGGGCAATCCTGTATGAAATGTTGCAGGTGAGCAGTGCGCCTGTAGATATGCAGCAAGACAGTGGGGTAAGGATAAGGTCAGGGTGGATAATGGGTTCTTTTAGAATGTTGGGGGTCCCAGCCGGGCTGGGGCCTTGAAAGGCACCCCAGCCTTGGATGGGTACAGGAGTCAAAACGGTTTGTCTGTTTGTTTGTTTTTGGCTCACCTGCAGCTACTGCCCAGGTTTGGCATGTTCTGGATATATTTGCTTTGCTTTGTTACATCCTGACAGGGTGGTCAGGACAAAGGGTTGTTCCTGGGTATTTCCTTGAGATTGTATATAGATAGGTGATAGCAAAGTAGGAAATGTAAGATATGCCCAAATCGTTCTAATAGGAATGAAACCTGTGTACCCCTATGTGGTTGCAAGCTACGCTGGCGATGGTACATGCCTTCAGTAGGGTCGCCCATGCCAGACAGGTCAAAACCGTAGGGCCAGATACAATACATTCTTGGGTAGGATGAGCTCGTTAGCCTTCAGGCAGCCATCCTAGGAGAAGGACAACTCTAATCCAAAACCCACTTTAATTAAACCTACATCCTGAGGACCTCGCTGCCACCGTCCAAGCTTGCTCGGCCCTGGCAGATGAACCTTGGGATTAAAGAGTGGGTTCAGTTCCGCGCATACTGCATCTCACCTAAAAAATCCATTGCGCAGGCTTGAATCCTTTACCCACATGCAATAAGTCCTGTAGCGACGGGCGAGGATCGAAACAGCAGGTGATAAGGTGCACTGGAAGCTGCAGACCCAACCCTGCATGCAGGCGGTTCAGGATATTGGTCATTTGAGACTGACCGGAGATGACAGTCTCTTGGGGCAGCACCCTGAACGACCAAGCAGCCTTTTCAAGGAGACCACTGCTTGCTCCACTCGGAGAGGGGCCTAGAAAAGGTGGCCTAAACAAAATTCATCTCCACCTTCACCTGGTTGGTTAACTGCAGGCCAACGGGCATCTTCTTCTAATGCGATCACACAAAGATCAAAAGACAAAGGCATGCACCTGCCTCCAAAGGTGTACCTAAATTAACTCTAGCATGTTGGAACATCAGAACCATGCTCGATTCTGCAGATAGCGGACGTCCTGAGTGACATTCTGCCCTAATTGCCCATGAACTGGCTCGTCTCAACATCGACATTGCTGCTCTCAGTGAAGTTCGCCTTCACAAGGAAGGCAGCCTCAGAGAACATGGTGCTGGTTACACACTCTTTTGGTCAGGTAAGCCCAGAACCGAAAAACATCTCTCAGGAGTCAGCTTCATGATTAAAAACTCTATTGTTCCAAAACTTGAAAATCTGCTGACAGGTCACTCTGACCACATTATCTCCCTACGCCTTCCACTAAACAACAAGCAACACATTGTCGTCTTTAGTATATATGTCCCAACTCTCCAAGTTGACCCTGCTGAAAAAGATAAATTTTACACTGACCTGTGCCACCTTACCCAAAAGGTTCCTGCAGATGATAAGATCATTATCCTTGGTGATTTCAACGCCAGAGTAGGCAAGAATTTTGAAGCCTGGAAATGAATATTAGGCAAGTATGGTGTTGGAAACTGCAACGATAATGGTCGACTTTGCTAGAATTCTGTGCGGAGCAACAGCTCACCATCACTAATACTATCTTTCAACAGAAAAATAGTCTGAAGACAACCTGGATGCACCCCAGATCTAAGCATTGGCTCCTCATCGATTATGTCTTGGTGTGACAGAGAGATGCCCATGATGTCCACCATACCCGCGTGATGCCCAGTGCAGAATGCCAAACAGACCATCGGCTTGTGCGCTGTAAACTCAACTTCAATCTCAAATTCAAACCTAAAAGGGGCAGTATCCCAAGGAGAAGACTCCAAGTTAACAATCTCCAATCAGCCACAGTAAGAGACAGATTCTAGGCAAACCTTCAAACTAGACTTGAAAACCATTCCACAGATTCTGCAGATTCCTCTCCTGAAACAATTTGACACCATATTAAAAACAGCATTCCACGTGGCTTTTGAGTGCAGCACGGGTTCGACAGGGGCAGTGGGCGGTGTTAAAGCGGCGCTGGGCTCTGTTAAACGAACACTCCCGGCGCAGGCCTCTGCCGCGGCGCGGGGCGCGGCCAGCACACGTGCGTGGCTTGGCCGCTTCCCTCGCCGTTGTAGACTGCGGCACGCGCGGGGGAAGGGCAGCAGGGTCACAGTGGCGCCTTTAATCTTGGCGCGGAGCTGGTCAGAGGCGGCAAGTAGGCGGGGAGCCCCGGCAGTTTCTGCTGAGTAGAAGCTGAAACGGGGCTCCGCGGGGGCCCGGCGGTGGCTAGAGGTGTTTAAGAGGTGGCAGCGGCAACGCTGTTTCACGCACGTGGTCCAGCCGGAGCAGTCAGCAGCGGCAGACCGCTTTTACCAGATGGCTGATGCATGGGGGACCAACAGGCTTTCCCTGATGATCATAAGGTGCTCCGTGGGCCGGGTCTCCGAGCTGCAGGCACGCTATCGCCCCGGGAGCAGTCTAGTCATGCGGAATGCCTTTTAGCTAAACTCACCGCTTTTGATGTTGCGTTGGACCCTCTCCGCTCTCTCCGGTTGCCTGCTCTGACCTCTCGGCTTCTTCTTTAACTCTTTCTTCTCTCGTGCACTATCCTAATATTTTTTGAGCTCGCTAAACTAACTGTCCGTTTCTTAGATGCCACTAAGGCCACGGAATTATTGACATCAAGGTTTTTTGTGGTAAAGACTCCCGTCTCTGAAAAATCGAGACAATCCCGGAGTCACCGGCTGATTTCCTGATTCAGGATATATATCTCGCTTAATATAAGCTAAAAATGTCCCGTTCGGATTGCCATATGTTGCGGTGCAGCCCTTGTGTAACAAGGAATAATGATGCTCCTCCTGCGATGGTGTGGACAAAGAGGTTTTATTTCAAAATTCCCGCTCCTTATATCCCTTAATACCATGTGACTTTCTTAACCAACCAGTTTACTAACTCTGGGGCATGCTCTCTCGGCTCTGCACCTGGGCACATCCTTTGTGCCTTTAGACACACCTCCCACAGCAGACCACTCGGCTGCTTTTGACTGCAGCTAATATTGAAGTTCCAACATATCCAGTACAGCAGCACTCAAAAATGGCATGACTTCATTCAGGCCACAACAGTCCACTGCCATCTTCCATTCTCCATTAGACTTTCACACTGGCTGTATGGGGCTGTTAAAGGGTGAGTGGGTCCTGCTGATCACTCCTTATTTCTGCAGTCAACTAATTAATTAGCTTATGGATGGGAATTATGGAGTCTTGGTTGGTGTGGTATTGCCGTTGGTGCACTCTCCTGGTGGCAATTGGCACTTGCTGGTCTTCAACTTGCAGCAATCCCACGATGGAAGGATCTTCTGAGAGGCCAGGCAGGGTAGATAATTGTTTGATCTTCTCTGTAGCCACAGTAGTTACACTAAAAGCCCATCAATACCCGTTTGGATCTTTGAAGTACCTTCTCCTGAGGTAATCGATGCCAAGGATCCAAGGGGCCTCTGGGGTGCTTTTCCCTGTTAAACTCACATCAGCCTCTAATACAGACAACTCCTGGCATTTCCCTGTCACTCCAGAGATCCAGATGGGTTCTGCACTTCTGTGCCTCTATGGCATCAGTGTGCACTGTGCACCAGTATCCACCAAAGCTCTGTACCTCTGTGGATCTGATGTGCCAGGCCATCGAAACTACAGAGTCCAGTATGCCTGGTCATCCCTTTCCTCCTGGCTGAAGGCAGAGATCCTCTATTCCTGTTCCGAGTACTCACTGTCTGACCTTTGCAATGCCAGATCAGAAGTCCCCTCACCAGGATCAAAGGAGGCAATTTCCGTCCTTCTATGTCTGGGAGATCACCGATTGCCTTCTTGTTTCTCTGTGGCAACTACACTGACAGGCTTCTTGGGTGACCCTTTCTTACCATCTCTCTTCACTCTCAGCTCATGTACCTGGGCTTCCAGCTCAAAGGTGGGTTCATGTATCCGGGCTTAATTAGATGTTGATACTTTTGGGCTGTGTTTGGCCCAGCCACCTGTGAGAGTCTATCCTTTTCCTGCCAAGTTATGAGAAAACAAGTACTGATAAACAGGAACTTTGTCCTTGAAGGAAGCATTTTGTACAAACTACAGTTAATTGGTGTCTTACTATTGGCTGATGGCCTTCCAAGGGCATTTGAAGGAGAAAGTGAAGAGGAGGGTGATGAAGTATGCCCCCAGACTCATTTAGAAAAGACCCCCTGAGGTATAGCGCGCAAGCGCAGGGGGAATTCCAAAGTACACATGCATGCACAGAAGGGGCACCACTTACATAACGGGGGTGCTGGCCACACCTGCCCAGGTAGACGTCACCAATTAATTGGATAAAAAGTGAATGGTTCGTGCTCAGAGGGGGCTCACGCTTCACACAAAGGGCCATGTTGCCTTTTGCGGGGACGCCCGCTGTGTGCGAGCCTGCTGACCCTCTGAGAACGCAGCTGCTACGGAGGATTCTTGGCATTTGGAGTTGGTAAGATAACCTTGTAAGTGACACCTGAGTGAGTAGGGTGTTGCATTCAGGGCTTATTTCCCTCATTTTTCTGTTTCTCTCGGGTTCCCATTTACTCGACCACTTCTTTGTAATAAATATTGGATTTTGAGCTTTCAACAGTGTTTTTTGGTTTTCCTTCCGAACTCTCCCTGGAACAGTTCACCATCCCACTTCTTCATGTCTTCCCCCTGGTCACACAGAAAGAACCAGAGTGCACCACACGGCCTGCGCTTGGGGCTTCCTTTCCCCTCTGACTGGAGCAGGAGAGGACCGATCTCTTGGGCTGTCCCTGACATCTGAGGTGCTGGCCCGTAGGGATGTGGATGTACTCGGAGTTTCCTCTACATTCCGGAGTCAGGAGGACATCACCTCTACAGCTGGTGTATCCATTTGCGGGTAATACAATGCTACCAAGCTGTTGGAATATGATGCAGGGGCGCTTTGAAACACCTTCCTCCACATGGCCTGTGTGCAAGGGACATACTCTGGATCTTTAGGGACATTATCACTTCTTAGATTACTATAAACAATTTCCAGCACTGCTAATTCTCTCAAGTACTGGATAGTTTCATCTGCCCTGGTCCACTTTCCTGGGGAGTTCAGTAGATCTTCCTTAAATGGATACCTTGCCCTCATACTTTAGAGGAGCTGTCTCCAGAGACTGCAAATTGTTCTTTCTTTTCAAATTCTTCTTTCAATTCCCCAATGTCTAGGAAGGGATTCCAGCTGTTTGGCTTCATGACCTTCCAATTGCTCACTTATCAGCCCCATTATCCCTGCATCGAAGCAGCCAGGTAGGAATCCGCTCACCAGGCTGGCGGCTGGAATCTTTTCACAAGTCTTGAAATTCTGATGAGGTCAGGGACCAGGTAACTTCGGTTTCCTGTTTGATTTGTCTCACTCCTTTTGATTTCTTTGTTGAAGGGTCAGCTTCTTGATCTTTCTCCTTGCCTCCTGATTCTCCTTCTTCTTCTTCCTTCTCCCTTACTAATTTTTTATATGGACCTGTAGCTTGCCTTATCCATTTTTTTCTTTTTCACTACTAGGGCAATTGCTGTATTTGTTGTAGTTTAAGTCCCTGTCTCAGCCATAGTGTTCTCCAATGCAGTTTGGGTCCCTGCCTCCACTACAGTCCTCTGAGAGTACTGAACTGTGGCTTAATAGACACAGGCCAGGCCCCAGTACAGGGCGAGAAGCTGCTGGTTTTGATTGGGGTAGGCAAGGCACCTTTCCATCAGGTGATGCGTCAGTTTGCCCGGGTTGAATACCTGTTCTGGTGTGAAGTCCCAGGCAATTGGAGATGATAATCACCTGTGAAGTAAAATAACATACAGGTACCCCCAAAATGCCAGGCAGTAGAAGGATTGCAAGAAAATTTATTTCCGAAATTGAGAACACTAAACTTACAAGAATAGTACTCTTAACGGTGCTGTGAAAACACTGGGCCTGAGAAAGACATGCCCTGTTCTTCTTCTGGCTTTGTCATAGCTGGCCCCTCCGGCCCTCCCCACAGGCTGCGGAGGCCCGTAGCATGTCTATGAGTGTTATGTCTCTCCTCACATACTAGAGAGTGAGCTTGAGAGCCTTTCTGGAACACAGGGGGAGAAAGCATCAGAACTGCCTTTGAGAAACATGTTTCTTTTAGGCAGGCAAGCTTTCTTAAGTGAATAACTCTGTCTCCTCATAGCGAAATCTTCCGCAAGAATATTCTATCCTCATACCACCCTAGGAACTTGCCCAAATCCTTCCACACAGCCTGCCACCCAGGAACTGGGCACCTCAGGGCACATTTCAGTATATCCTCACCTAAAGTTTTTCTCTTACACCAGGATAACACCAGATTCCACAAACACCATAGTGCGCTGACAGTATCAATTATTAACAGTATTAAACAGCTTACATAGGGATGAGCAATGACCATGGGAGACTTCATTATAAAGCCATTCACATCAATTTTGGGCAGGGAGCGGGAGGTGTATTCCCTCATTGTCCCCAGAAGATGGTCCCCCAGCATAACAAGGCCGTCAGTATAGGGGAAAAGCATGGAGCCATTGTTTATATTAGTATGTTCCCAAACTCAGCAAAATAAAGAGATGAGCAGTGCAGGTGACAAACTCCACGTCCCACACAGGAGCTTGCTTCTTTATAACTACTAATACTATAGCATGCAATATATATATAACTGCCTTTGTCTCGCCTCACACTGGGTGCCAAAAAGACCATGGTGAGTTAACCTTGGCTGGATGCGAGGTGCCCACCAAGCTGCTATATCACTCCCCAGCTGGACAGGGGAGAGAGAATAAGATGGAAAACAACTCATGGGTTGAGATAAGGCAGTTTACTAAAGCAAAAACAAAAGTTTGTGCGCACACAAGCAAAGAAGAAAATAACAAGGTTTATTCTCTATTTCCCATTAGCAGTGATGTCCGGCCACTTCCCGGGAAGTAGGACTTCAGCACACATAATGGTTTGTTAGTAGGCAAACATTGGAAACGACAAATGCCCCCCCTTCCTCCTCCTTTCCTTAGCTTTTATATCTGAGCTGATGTCATATAGTATGGAATATGCCTTTAGTTAGTTTGGGTCAGCTGGCCTGGTTGTGTCCCCTCCAAGGATCTTACCCTCAATGGCAGGGGGTAGGAATGCTGAGAGAGTGCTGATGCTGTGCTAGCCCTGCTCAACAGTAGCCAAAACACTGGTGTGTTCTCAACATCTTTCTAGCTCCCAATGCAGAGCACAGCACTGTGAGGGCTGCTATGGGGAAATGAACTCCACCTCTGCCAGACAAAATACAACAGTGTTGATAATTCAGGCATGTTTTTATTATTGCTGAATAGCACACAGAGCCAAGGCCTTTTCTGCTCCTCATCCCACCCCACCAGCAAGGAGACTGAGGGTGCACAAGAAGTTGGGAGGGGACACAGATGGAACAGATGACTGAAACTGACCCAAGGGATATTCCAGACCATATGACATCATGCTCTGTATATAGAGTGGGGAGAAGAAGGAGAAAGTGGGAGATGTTTGGAGTGATGGTGTTTGTCTTCCCAAGCAACCATTACATGTGATGAGGCCCTGTTCTCCTGAAGGTGGCTGAATACCTGCTACCCATGGGAAGGGCTGAATGAATTCCTTGTTCTGCTTTGTGTGAGCAGCTTTTGTTTTCCCTATTAAGCTGTCTTTATCTCAACCCATGAGTTTTCTCACTTTTAGTCTTCTGATTCTTTCCCCCATACTGCCGAGGGAGAGTGAGCGAGCATCTGTTTGGTGCTTTGTTAAACTATGACAGTGTGGCTCTTTGGTGAGTGGCAGCAAATTTGTGCCTCGGGTTCTCACTATTTCTAGCACATGAGACTTAGGAGTGTCAGGCACATAACAAAAGCATTAGGTGTTTGAGTTTAACTCCATTAATATCTGTCTGTGGCTCAGAGTTAAAATTATTTATCTTTACAGTAAGGATCAATTGAACTGATCCATTCATTACTCTAGAATATTATTAACACTTGCATTTAGGCAGAACATCCTTCTGTTTAACTAGCACCAGATGAGTCAGACTCGACTACAAAATTTTTTTTGTCACAAGCCACAAATACATTTAAGAACTATTTCAGTGTTAAAAGGTATTTTATATTAGAGCTAATGGTTAGCACAATCGAAATATTTCACAGTGACAATATTCTCACTAGTGATGCCACAACAGCAAAACAAAGGCTCAAGTTTGATTTAAATTTTAAATAGCTTTTTAACGGCCACACCTCACTAAAATACTTATGATGAATATTGTCCACGCCTACCTTTATACATGATGGTCATTAATATAAACAATAGAGAACTTAAAAAAATACAAAAGGGCATACTGAATCATTTAGAAAAATACTTATTTGTAATTAAAGTTTTGTTATGAACTATTGTGATCTTTTACAGCTGCAGATAATGAAAATGATTATTCTGCAAATTTACAGCACTGAAATGGAAAATTAAAGATAATTTAATTCTTTTTTAGATTGTAGAAGTGTCTGTCTTTTCTTAAAGAGTACAATATGGTTAGTGTTAATTCTAAAAGCTTGAAAATATCCCTTTGTTAGGTAAGCTGCTGCAATAAGTTTTCATGTACAGAACTTGTACTCAAAGGGAGAAAGCAGTAAGAATAAAAAAAAATCAATAATCGTTATAGTATGTATGTAAAAATCTATAGCCATACAGTGAAAAAAATACTACAAAGCTATGTAAACACAAAGGGGTAAAATTCTGTTGTGTCAATTACTTCAATGCAGCACCTTTTAAATTTTTTTTTATGTTAAAAAAAAAGTCATCTTGGTACATGCTGTTGCCAATAATGTGGTTCATGTTGGTAAAACCTGCAACTGCTACTCAGAGACTGAGCACTGCATAAATTACAGCTGCAGCCTTGGTCTTTCTATTTCATATCTCTGAAAATAGTCAGCCCATGTAATAAACAGTTAATAGGAATTTGTTTCCCAAAAATGAACTCTGCTACCTTTTTTTTCCACAGCAAGTAAGCTGAATGTTTGTGATAGGTAAAACAAAACTTGATATTACTCTGGGTAGTACAGAAGAGGAAAATTCAACTCTTAACTAGTGAAAATTTTATTCAACAATCTATAATTAATTTTATAAGTCTATATTATATAGTATATCCAACAGATACCATCAAGGAGCATGTATGCCCTTTGACATATTACACAATATAGTAATGGTCCAAATCCTCTCAACTAAGACAACTTTAGACTTTAGATTTCTATTGTTTAATTATAATTTATTTCTGATAATTTTATTCTAATAAATATGAAACAATTTGAAATAAAAACCCCTCCTTTGCTATTGGGAAAGCCACATGACAAATTGTTTATGAACAAGGAAACGTTTGCATTACCTATTAAAGATTCTTTAATATAAAAAGATCAGAAATGTCTAACAGAGTAGTGACAACTTCATTTTAGACTGTGTATGAAATTCTTGTTTTTAATCATTCAGTAGTTTCCTTGTGAAGTATTTTCAACTCTTTCTACTAATAACATGTGACATCATACAACCCCTCTATTCTCAAAGTATGACACTCACTATAAAAGCTGCTCTTGTCCCTGAGAAATACAGTATTTCATTCCCTGCTTCCAGATCTGCAGGGGTGACTTCTGCTTTTTCTGCTTCTCCCTACTTTAACAACACCCATCTTAGCATGAGATGTGGCTTTTTGCACAGTGAAGAAAACACCATTAACTGTGAAAACAAAAAGGTGAGAAAATATTTCTGTTTAGAAAGATTCCAGTGGTGAAACAGAAAAAAGGCATTTCCTGTGGGAACAATTACTAACTAGATTCTGAGGAATTATTAATCAATTTGGTTTAATGTTTTTTCTGTACATGAGAATATTTTGGAATACTGTTACTATTCCTCACAAATCGAATAATGCATTAGAATTCTGCAAGTTAGTTTCATAAAAACAGCCTCCTATCATAAATTAAATTCATAAAAATAAACATAAGAGAAAGATTTACTTATTGAGGAACACCAGTTTTAGATAAACATATTTGAAAACATAGCAGGGTTTAATATGTCCCTAAAAAGTTCAGTTGTTTTAGTTTTTTTTCTGTTTGCAAATCTGCTGCTTTTGTTACTCTCTGGAAAGGCAAACTGCTTATGAAAGGCTTGTGGCAACATAGTCAAAACAAATGCTTCTGAAAGGTGTCAATAGCACTTTTTCAATTTACAAAATGTGAAAACATCTTTCAATTAATAAAAAAATAGGCTAATATACACGCATTTTTTAAAAAAAATCTTTGTGAAGGAATGTAGTGTAATTGCCCAGACTCATACCCATTCACTCCTCAGATACTGGTAGCTATCTCCTCTTGACACAAGCCTCTCTATATTAACCCAGAGAAATGCATACATGACCAGTTAGCCCAAGCAAAATAGTCATTCAGCTTTCCCCAAATTTAAACTATCACAAATTACCATTCGGACAGTATTAGAAAGAAATTGAAGCATACAAGGAATAAACTATATTTTCTTTTTATATTAAAATGTACTCTTGAAAATGTGTTTGGCACAGTGCTAAATCATATAGTTAATACTAAATACTGCAGGATACAATAAACCCCTGGAGTTAACTTGTTTTTACACCCTATAAGGGATAAAAATAAAAAGACACCAATTATTCAGAAGTCAGCCTATAAAAATGGTATAAACAATATTTTATGTCTTGTTTTGAAAACCACTAATATAGTAAATTTTACATAAAAGGCTGCAAAATAATATAAATGGTTTTAAACAGATCTTTACAATAAGAAATTCAAATGGAAACAGACAAGTAACAAAGAGAAGTAAAAAAATTTATTGCAGTATTCATTCCACCAGATTTGCTGGGGATCCCTTTTCTTGTATTATTTCAGGGTGACCTAATACATCAAAATCTACATTTACAAAACCTCCTCCTGCAGATAGGTCATAGATACTGCATGCAGTTTTTTTCTTTCTTGTTTTTTTTCTTCAACAGAAAAAAATTATATCCGGGAGATTCTGCCATTTTACAGCCTGTAAAAACAGTGCTTCCCTGGAAACTGGCTACGCTAAAGAAAGCCATCCGCTGCTAGGTTAAACTCCAAGAACACTTTATTAAGAACATTAACAGACTAATTTCCAACATTCACTTGTTTATGTTTTTAACAGAAAGGTTTTTTTCAAGATATAAACAAATTTTTAAACTATAATACAGTGGGAGTAAAAATGAACTGAGAAGTTTCTGCTGCACAACAGCGAAGGAAGCTCCCACATAAATGTTTACCAAACATTTCCTTCTTTTTTTCCTGCATCCCAGGTTCCATTCTTACTCTTCATTTAACTGATTTTTTTTTTTTTTGCCAGAAAGTTGATATTTCAAGTTTTTCTGTTATTTCAATTCCTGTAAATTTGGCTGCAAGTACAAATTCATTAGCTGGAAGTTCCATCCTTGGCAGCATACAGCAATCGTAAATTCTGAACAACTTTATTAGTCAGCTTATTAGCACTCGTTAGAGCAATTTTTTTGTAAATAATGTCTGACTCTTTAATAGTGTCTACCCAAGGCACCAGTTTGCGGCCATCACGGCGCTTAGCCTCAGTCCAGGAGCCACTGTAGGAGCCTGCCATCCACTGAACACTGAAGCCATTGCTGGTTTTCTGTACTACTCTTGCAATTTGTGGTCGGTCTTTGTACTTTGGACAGCAAATAGCGATGACATCCATGACATCAACACTTTCATTCATCTGTGCTGCCAACTCTGTAGAGTCTGAATTTCGTTTTGACCTTCTCAATGACTAAAACATTGGGGGGGAAAAAAGACCAAGTGTTACACAAAAGAACTTTAGTGAAATTATTGCTTTTATTGCTTTTAATCCCTTGACGCCGGGAGTTGGGATTTCCCAGCACACATTCCACTGCCGGCAATGAGACGCACCGTGACCGCCAGCGCCAAGGGGTTAACATATCCTTGTAAAATCACATACTCTTAATTTGTACCCGTGTCTTTATCTCTTATTGATATATAAAATTATATATACACACGAATCATAAAGCTACATAAAAACTTGGCAACAATAAAAAGGATAACACACAGTACATTCCAAAGGAAAATTAATAAATTTTTATATGGGATAAATCTCATTTTCTAGTTTGTTTTTTTATTGTCTTTTCTGTTAAACTTTCTACAAAAGTTGTATAAATGGTTAAGTAGAGAATCTCTATCTACAAAATGCTTTCATGTGGATTACATTACTTGTTGTACATTTAATATAATAGACTGACATTTATAAGCACATAAAAATAATTTTACGTAATACGCTGCGAAATACGTTGACTCCTCCTCCGCCTCACCCCTGAAGTGCCTCCTCCTCTATCCTCCCCATCACTTTCATCATCCTCTGTCTCAGCTGCATTGTTTTTAGGGCTGCCTCCTCCAAGAAGCGAGGTAATTGCTTTGTTACGAGCATTTGTGCTAGCTGACACCTCTCCATCTTCTTCCTCTTCATCAGGATCCAAATGTTCCATAAGGAGCTTGAACTATTAAATAAACCCCCAAGAACAGATCAGTCTACATTCAAACTTTAAAAATAGACATTCATATCACACTACATTAAATAAAAACCAAATAAAAAGGTAAAGAAACAGTGTAAAACAAATGGCAGACAACTTCAAACTTCAACAGCTTGTTTTGTTCTACAAACATTTTACTTTCATTTTCTAGTAGATATGTAAAAGCTTTCTTCCTGTGTTTCCAGAATTGCAAGCTTTCTGTAATTAATATTTTAAAGAATTGGGGAAAAAAAAGGCAAAAAAAGAGTAAAAACACTAGATCTAGTCTCTATTCTTATGATGGAAACACTCAGGGATAAAGGAAACAAGTCATATGGTAGAGGTATACAAGATGGATACAAGAAATTAGAAAATACTCTGTAAAGATGAATATCTTTCAGTTGAAATTAATTTTTAGTGTGTTTAAATTTATTAGAATACTTTGAAAGACAATCCCGCTAAACATCCAGAAAGGAAATTGTGAGTTATCAGTATATCACATAAGATTACCAGAAAGTTAACAGTTTGAAATGTTCATCCAATACATCCGCATCTACTTTCAAGTTTATACTGTGTTACCTAGTCTGAAAGAATTTCAGATTTTCTGCAAAGCAACTTTACTTACATCTAAGTACTGTTTTACTATACTCCTCTTCACTTCTTCAGTGATCTTGGAATTAGCCATATCACTCCGCAGAAAATCCAGAGTTTGTTTTGGATGGAAATGCACTCCTGTCTTCCTGTTTATCGCTTTATCATAAACTTTTGCAGATTCAGATGGAGAATATTTCTGAATTTTACTGTTTAAAGAAAACAAAAGGGAAGAGCTTTTAAGGAAAGTCCAAAACAATTTCAAGGAAAAGCTTTTAAAAATCTTCAATATAAGTAGTTATATTTTAACCATTCTGTATACAATAGACATCCTGGTAAGAAATGAAATGATTGCTTTTTCTAAGCCAAAGTTTCATTACATTCAACCTATATTTGTTTTTCTCTCATACAAATCTATTGCTGAAACAATTATTAACAATCAACTAAGCCCCCCCCCAATTTCCAAACATAATCCTTACAAGATGGCCTATTATCTAAATATCCTTACCTATCAGAGAATCCACAGAGGTTCTTTAAATGCTGTTTCAGCATCAAAAGTAATAATATGCCTTGGGAAACATTTGCAAATTCAATTAAAGGAGCTGAATTTTCTGGTAAACATTTCATCACAGCATTTATATCATTTTCTTCATCAGAATCTGAATCAGAGTTTACTCGTTTCCGTAACCTCCGAGGCTTAGAAGCTTCCTCCTCACTTTCGCTTTCACTACCACTGTTACTGTCACTTTCAGTCTCCTCGTCTGATGAAGGGTTTCTTTCCTTTTTTTTCTCTTTCACCATAGACTGCGAGACAAGGAAATTAACATACATTACAAAATTAGCGTAAGTAGCATTATGTACATTTCTAAAAAAATCTTTCCAAAAATCCTTATTGACTTAAATGAGGAAGAATTCCCTGAACAATATTAATAATTCATAACTTGATATTCATAACTTGATATTCAAAGATTAAAAGTATTTATGACAAAAAGATGCTGAATTATAACCCAAGGCCCCTGAAAAATTGATCCAAAGTCCGCTTTTTTTGCAAGGTGGTTAGAGAAGGAACTGAAGCAAGAAGTACTCCACTGGCACGTTATTCTTAAAAAGACTGCTCAAGTTTGTTATTGGAGACAGTAACATGCAGTAAAACGCCAAATACAATAAATCAGGAAGAAAATTCCATTTTTGTTTCACCTGAATATAATCTTTGCATATTACCTATATTTCCATATGTACTTTGGTACAGACTAGTCCAAGCTGGTTTTAATCCTTGTCTCTGTTAAAATCCTATGACGCTAATTACACCGCTGACCAAAGAAACCCCCAAATCATCATATACAGTATTACTAATGTTCAGTTCCACTACTTGCAGAGCTACAGAATTTCACATCTGCATTATTACTGCTGGTCCCCCATCTAAAGAATGTGCTGTCTCTTTCTAGCAGATTAAAAATCAACTTTGGTAGGGTGAAAATTCAAAGCAGTGTACTTTCCAGGTATCAACTCTGACTTATTAGTTAGATTGGAAATTCTAGAAATGGGTTTGTTTCCTGACAGTTTGGACCTTCTACTGTTAAAGTTGTCCAGGAAATGAAGACACTGAAGTCTTTAGGAATCACAGAACCACAGAATGGGTCATGTTGGAAGGCACCACAGTGGGTCATCTGGTCCCACCTCCCTGCTCCAGTAGGGTCATCCCAGAGCATGTGGCACAGGATTGTGTCCAGGTAGTTCTGGAATATCTCCGGTGAGGGAGACTCCACAACCTCCCTGGGCAATCTGGTCCAGTGCTCAGTCACCTGCACAGGAAAGAGGTTCTTCCTCATGTTCAGGTGGAACTTCCTGGGCATCAGTTTGTGCCTGGGGCCTCTTGTCCCATTGCTGGGCACCCCCAAGCAGAGCCTGGTCCATCCTCTGACACCTCCCTGCATATACTGACAGACAGTGGTGAGATCCGCTCTCAGTCTCCTCTCCATCTCCTCTCCTCTCCTCTCCATCTCCTCTCCATCTCCATCTCCTCTCCATCTCCATCTCCTCTCCATCTCCATCTCCTCTCCATCTCCTCTCCTCTCCATCTCCTCTCCTCTCCTCTCCATCTCCTCTCCATCTCCTCTCCTCTCCATCTCCTCTCCATCTCCTCTCCTCTCCATCTCCTCTCCATCTCCTCTCCTCTCCATCTTCTCTCCATCTCCTCTCCTCTCCTCTCCTCTCCTCTCCTCTCCCCTCCTCTCCTCTCCCCTCCCCTCCCCTCCCCTCCCCTCCCCTCCCCTCCCCTCCCCTCCCCTCCCCTCCCCTCCCCTCCCCTCCTCTCCCCTCCTCTCCCCTCCTCTCCCCTCCCCTCCCCTCCCCTCCTCTCCCCTCCTCTCCCCTCCTCTCCCCTCCTCTCCCCTCCTCTCCTCTCCTCTCCTCTCCTCTCCTCTCCTCTCCTCTCCTCTCCTCTCCTCTCCTCTCCTCTCCTCTCCTCTCCTCTCCTCTCCTCTCCTCTCCTCTCCCTCTCCTCTCCTCTCCTCTCCTCTCCCTCTCCTCTCCTCCCCTCTCTCCTCTCTTCCTCTCCATCTCCTCTCCATCTCCTCTCCTCTCCATCTCCTCTCCATCTCCTCTCCATCTCCTCTCCTCTCCATCTCCTCTCCATCTCCTCTCCTCTCCTCTCCCCTCCTCTCCCCTCCCCTCCCCTCCCCTCCCCTCCCCTCCCCTCCCCTCCCCTCCCCTCCCCTCCCCTCCCCTCCCCTCCCCTCCCCTCCCCTCCCCTCCTCTCCTCTCCTCTCCTCTCCTCTCCTCTCCTCTCCTCTCCTCTCCTCTCCTCTCCTCTCCTCTCCTCTCCTCTCCTCTCCCTCTCCTCTCCTCTCCTCTCCTCTCCCTCTCCTCTCCTCCCCTCTCTCCTCTCTTCCTCTCCTCTCCTCTCCTCTCTCCTCTCTTCCTCTCGAGGCTGAACAGGTCCAGTTCCCTCAGCCTTTCCTCATAAGAGAGATGATCCAGTCCCCTAATCATCTTTGTAGCCCTCCACTGGACCCACTCCAGGAGCTCCATGTCTCTCTTATACTGAGGAGCCCATAATTGGACACAGTACAAGAAACAAAGGCCTTTTTCTTACAGGGTTGTGTATTGCCATAGCAACAGATACTATACCATTATTGGGGTTCTTATATGCTACCTTAAGAAAAGACAAATTGTGCACTCTTTTCTTGCAATAAATAATGTATTTAAAGTCTCCCAGGTGACACACATGCAACTGCTATCAGCTACTTGACAACAAAACAGAAAACAAATTTGATTTTTTAATTAAAACTGTAAATGCAATTAGTATTAATTCCAATTGATTCAGCAATATTAGGGAATGATATAGATTTAATATTATTATTAATAATTCTTTTTTAGTAACATAAGCTGCAATGTAAGGAAAGTTTTTAATTAGTGTCTACCAGATACAGGCCAGAACAGAAAGGGTTGTTTGTTTTTTAACTACCAGTTACAAAGTAACATCTACTGGTCCATATCATAATAACAGTACTGTATTCACTGAAAAATTGACCAAAATATATAGAAGCTTATGCTGCCACCGTAATAAATATACTCAAATATAAATGCACATACCTCTTTAAATGACTGTAGTAGGTTGCTACCAGAAACTGATAGTGTAATGTCTATATGATGCATTATAAACAGTGGCTCTTCCTGTGTTTGATAAGGAAAACAGGCTAGATTGTCTGCTATGTACAAGAGCATATTCACCTCTGTTTTCTGGAAGTTAAAAAAAAGTACATACAAATATACATAAAAATATCTTAGATTTATACACTTAACCTGTGTTCCTAACAGACTAAAACAAAAAAAAAAAGGATCACAAATTTTATTCTACATACCCCCCAAAACCACTCTAAACAACATTTATATATGCAAAATTTAGTCAGATCTGAAGATACATTATTTCTAAAAATCCAAATTGAGTACAGAAAGGTACCAAATGATGCAAAAATGACTAATGCATTCTATTAGGTAAATACTTTATATTATAAAGCAAAACAAAGTACCTTAGAGAAATAAAGATATCAATAATGATGTCATAAAAATATACTCCAAAATGTAATGGTATGTTTTATATTCTTTATAAGTGAAGGAAATGTGATGCTTACTGCAGTATCATCAAAGAGGTTGAGTAAAGAAATTAGAAACGCTCGTCTGTGTTGACGGTTCCCTCGAATCATGGAGTATAGGTGTGAACACAGTGCATTGGATGACTCATCGTGTCTAAAACCTCTTACAGGATCCTTTGGGCAGGTATTGATTGCCTGTTGTACCTGGTAAGACATCTTCATACCAGCCACTGCTTTCATCTGAAATGGAAAAATATATTTATTCAAATAATTGCTTTCAAGCAGTAAAACTGAAAGTGGAAAATTACAAAAATGTCTGTCAACAGTAAATTCTAGCTAATTTTTATCTTATTTCCCTTTAAGTAGTTGCTCATCTGAAGTTTAACTTTCAAACATGGACTGAGGTGCACTACTACCTTTTGAGTTAGGAAGCAGATTAAAACAGAATTTGTGGCAGAGATCAAAATCTCTTGCAAACTGCTGTCACCATAACTTCTGTGTTAGAAACATATAGCTAATCTGTTTCCCCACTACACCCAGGCACCCCAATTTAAACAATTTTGAAAACTGAATCATAGATTAATCAGTTAGAAGGGATCCACAAGGATCATCAAGTCCAGTTCCTAGCCCTGCACAGGACCATCTCCAAGAGTCACATCATGTGCCTGAGTATGATCAAAATGCTTCTTGAACTCTGTCAGGCTTGGTGCTGCGACCACTTTCCTAGGGAGCCTGTTCCAGTACCCAATTACCCTCTGGGGGAAGAACCTCCACCATCTTCATTGCCCTCCTTTGGACATTATCTAATGGCTTAATATCTTTCTTATACTGTGGTGCCCAAAACTTCACACAATATTCAAGGTGAGGCTGCCCAAGTGCAGAGCAGAGCAGGACCGGCTGGCGATGCTGTGCCTGATGCCCCCCAGGACACCGTTGGCCCTCCTGGCTGCCAGGGCACTGCTGACTCATATTCAACTTGCTGTCAAACAGGATCCCCAGGTCCCTTTCCTGGCACTGCTTTCCAGCATCTCATTTCCCGGTCTGTACAAACATCCATGGTTGCTCCATTCCAGGTACAGAATCCAGCACTTTCCCTTGTTGAACTTCATCTGGTTGGTGATTGGCCAGCCCTCTAATTTGTCAAGGTCTCTCTGCAGGGCCTCTCTGCTCTTGAGGGAGTCAACACCTCCTCCCAATTTAGTGCCATTGGCAAACTTAGTGTTCCTTTCAGTCCTGCGTCCAAGTCATTTATGAAGATGTTGAAGAGCAAGGGGCCTAAGATGGAGCCCTGCATAACCCCACTAGTGACAGGTTGCCAGTCTGATGTCACCCCATTCACTATTACCCTCTACGCTTGACCCGTGAGCCAATTGCTCACCCACCGCATGATGTCTTTATCCAGATGTGGGCTGGACAGTTTGTCCAGAAGGATCCTGGGAGACACAGGATTAAAAGCTTTACTGAAATCCAAAAAGATTACATCAACTGCCTTCCCTTGATCAAGCAGGTGGGTTACCTTGTCATAGAAGGAAATCAGGTTTGATAAGCAGGACTTCCTCTTATGAAGCCGTGCTGGCTGTGACCAATGACTATGTTGTCCTCCAGGTGTTTTTCAATACATCCCGGAACAATTTTCTCCATAAATTTACCAGGCACTGAAGTGAGACTGACAAGCCTGTAGTTTCCGGGATCCTCCTTCTTGCCCTTCTTGAAAATCAGGACAGCATTCACCAGCTTCCAGTCAGCTGGGACCTCTCCAGGTTCCCAAGACCTCTCAAAACTAATTGAGACAGGTTTTGCGATGACATCACCAGGTCTTTGAGGATTCTGTGATGAATCCCTTCAGGCCCCATAGACCTATAGGGATCCAGCTGGAGCAGCAGATCCTGCACAATTTCAGGGTTGCCCGGGAATTGATCATTCTTGCTGTCATGGTCCTCCAGCTCAGGGCACTGAGACCCCCTTAGCCTGTCATCCACGTTGAAGACAAAGGCAAAGAAAGCATTAAACATCTCTGCCTTGTCTCTGTCCCTGTTTGTGAGGTGACCGTCTTGGAACAGGCACATGTTATTTCTGCACTGCCTTTTCCTACTGACATATTTAAAGAAGCTCTTTTTATTGCCCCCCACAGTTGTGGGTTTAAGCACTGCTGGAAACTAAGCACCATGCAGCTGCATATGATCCATCATATGGTCTGGAATATCCCTTGGGTCAGTTGGGGTCACCTGTCCTTGCTGTGTCCCCTCCCAACCTCCCATGTGCCCCCAGCCCCCTCCCCTGCAGGGTTGTAGGAGGAGTAGAAAAGGCCTTGGCTCTGTGTAAGCCCTGCTGAGCAATAACAAAAACATCTCTATATTATAATCAACCCTGTGTTCAGCACAAATCCAAACACAGCCCCACACCCGCCACTGGGAAGGAAATTTACCCCAGCCAAACCAGCACAACTGCCCAGCTCCAACTCAAATTGAGCTTTGGCTGCACAAATTTTCTCCCTACAGTGATGAGCAGCATCTCTGTATTCTTCCCATATCACCTGACCTTGCTTCCACTGGCCATACACCTTCCTTTTTTGCCTTAAGTCCAGAAGAATCACATAATCATAGAATATGCCGAGTTGGAAGGGACCCACAAGGATCATTGTGTCCAGCTCTTAGCCCTGCACAGGATCATCCCCAAGAGTCACACCATGTGCCTGAGAGTATTGTCTAAATGCTTCTTGAACTCTGTCAGGCTTGATTCAGCCAAGGCCTTCTGCCTTGTCTGCTTGACTTACGACATTTAGGAAATGCTGCTCCTGTGCTCTTAGGAGGTGGTGCTCAAAAAGTGACCAGCACTGATGGACCCCAGTACCTTCAAAAGTTTTTTCCCAGGGGACCTCACTCACTAGTTCCCTGAGCAGCCTAAAGTCTGCTCTCCTCATATCCAGGGTTGCTGGCACTTTTCCTCTTGTCAACAGAGATTTTAAACTCAATCACTTCATGGTCTCTGTGGCCAAGACAGCCTCCAATCCCCACTTCATTTATGAGACCCTTTCTCTTAACAAGCAACAAATTAAGGAGGGCACCTTTCCTAGTTGGCTCCCTTATTACCTGTACCATGAAGTTATCACCCAGGTGTTTTAGCAATCTTCTGGACCTGTTTGTGCCAGCTGTGTGGCATTCCCAGTAAACATCTGGCAAGTTGAAGTCCCCCATAAGGACAAGGGTGGTTGATTTGGAAGTGTCCCTTACTTCCTCAAAGAATAATTCATTGGCATCATTGTTCTGGCTGGGAGGTCTATAGCAGACTCCCCTGGTGACATCTACATTATTTGTTTGTCCCTTAATCCTTACCCAGAGGCTTTCAGCCATGCCATTCCCAACTGTAAGCTCCATACATTCCAGTCCCTCCATTGCATACAACGCCGCTGAAATACTGAAATGTATTCATACATTAACAGAATATTTTACCAAATGTGTATGCTTCATGTCACTTGTAGTGAAGCCAACAACTGAGTCCATATTCATACAATAGGACTGACAAACAGAAAATGAGTTTTTTTAACATATATTCTGTAATTTCCAGCTGATTTTACTTACTTCAAGGCTCCTGATCTAGTTTCTGAACAAACAATCTCTATCTAGGTTGTATATCCAACTCTCCTCATACTATTTCTGCTTCTGTTCAGCATAGTTGTCTCTTCATCTATACAGTGTCTTAAATCCTAGCTGCCTACATAGCAAATTTCATCTGCTAGTCTTCATCTACTGAATTAGGTATCTGTTTGGATGCCATGAACATTGCAATGCTCCAGTTTCAGTGGAATACAATCAGATTTGGAAAGTCCCACAATGTAGTTTACACACTGAACCAAGACTGGGGCCTTCTGAAATAAGGAAGGGATGCTGCAGCTCAATTTCAGATCTTTAACAGAACAATTGGCACTATGCCACAACTCCACAAGTCCTCACTTAGCCCTCAGATTTTTCTTTCAGCAAGATCCGTCAGTTAACACCTTCCTATGCTCCTTCTGCTTAGATTACAATTTATAAAGCACTGATGCCTTAACATTCTAATACATATACACTAAGGACCTCTACATTTACAAATGCACTCTACCAACACAGGAAAATCATTGCCAAACATTATGAAACAGCTGTCCTTACTTCTTATCAAATAAATGCTCTTAACATACTATTCACTGAGGAAAACACTACTGTGAATTTTAAATTAAAGGAATTTTTAGACTGGAAGAGATGCTTCAAATGATTATATCCTTTCTATTTCTAAGAACAGAAATCTCCAAACAGGAGAAAGAGTTGGGATCTTCTTTACAACTGCTTATAGTTATTGTTATTTTTTATTTGTTATTTATATTATTTTTCTGCAGCTGAGGCCTATTCAAGTGTTAAGTCACCAAAGAATGTAACAGTATTTTGTAAAATGATAAATTAGAATTACTTACGTGAATGAACCCAGCATATTTTTTGTCTATTTCCACCAATTGCTGGTCAGCTTTGTTTCGCATAGAGGGCTCTGGATCTGTGCCCATAGCAATTAAGTATGGCACACACTTGAAAAAAACAAATGAAATGATTATTCAGAGTAATTGTACCTCTTCTTTCTTTGTTCTTCTATTACAGTGTTATTCATGTTATATTCTGACTACTGCAGAAACTAGAATAAGAAGCTTTATGCAACTTACTACCTGACTACTTTTTTCAAGCAAATCGGACAAAATACACAAAAGACCAGCATTATCATAGAATGGTTTGGGTTGGAAGGGATCTCGAAGACCATCTAGTTTCAACCAACCTGCCATGGGCAGGGACACCTTCCACTATCCCAGGTTGCTCCAAGCCCCATCCAACCTGGCCTTGGGAACTTGCAGGGATGGGGCAGCCACAGCTTCTCTGGGCAACCTGTGCCAGGGCCTCCCCACACTCAGAGGGAAGAATTTCTTCCTAATATCTAATCTAAACCTGCTCTCTTTCAGTTTGAATCCATTCCCCTTTCTCCTTTCACTACATGCTCTTGTAAAAAGTCCCATGGCTCATGTCCAGCCTCTCATCCAGCAGCACTCCTAAGTCCTTCTCCCCAGGGCTGCTCTCAATCTGTTCATCCCCCAGCCTGGATTGATACCGAGGGTTGCCCTGACCCAGATGCAGCACTTTGAACTTGGTCTTGTTAAATCTCATAAGATTCCTATGGGGCCACTTCTCGAGTTTGTCCAGGTCCCTCTGGATGGCATCCCAGCCTTCGGGAGTGTCAACCACACCACTGAGCTTGGTGTCATCTGCAAACTTTCTGAGGCTGCACTTGATCCCTTCATCTATGTCATTAATAAACATATTAAATAACATTGGTCCCAATAGGGAACCCTGAGGGACACCACTGGTCACTGATGTCCACTGGGACTCTGAGCCATTATAAATGATAAAAGTTGTGTGAGGTTTCAGGTAGTATTTCCATTTCTCTCAAACTCTAAAGTCAATTTACACTACAAAAATGCCATTTAAAAAAATCCCACACACTACCACTTATGACTGAACTTGCACAGTGGCTGTGTTATAAACAAATAATTACAAAAATATTATATAAGCAAAGAATAATGGCGATGATAACTGAAGTTCTGACATTGACTCTGGAATTCCATAGTGTTTGGAGGACATGGGGATTGAGGTGGAGGCAAGCTGCCACAGTTTTCAAGGTAAAGAATTAAATAAGGAAAACAGCTTGGCATGCACCTGAAATTTATAACAGAAATATGCTCCACAGTACATTTTTAAGTGCTTTTTAGGCACTGGTTGGGCTTTTAGATCTTGATCCAAAGACAAGAAAATACAGCATTTGGAATCTAAATTTCAAAATATGCTTTCTGTAAAGGTCCCTTGCTACAATAAGAGATTACTGTAACATAGCTGCAAGAGAAAAACTAGAAACACATCTAGCAAGTGTAAAAACCTCTGAAACCCGAATAACAAAAATCCCCATCATAAAAGCTTACCATACCTGAACAGGATGGATGAGACCCTGGTTTAATGTCAGTGCAATGACATTTAGAGCAAAGTGACGTACACTGGACTGGGTATGAAAGAAAGCCTCAAGGACCTGTTTGAGATATAGCTGCATGATGGAACTACTCATCCCTGAGGAAATATCACCCATTTCTTTCAGGTCTTCCTGTTTTGCTACTTTTTTCCCTGTAAAAAGGACAAAAGCAATAGCACACTCACAACAGCATAGTCATTTACTTTGCTATTACTTGATGCGTGCTGATCTTTAAGCTTTACAATACATAGACATTTCAGTTATCTTAGAATGGATTTATGATCTCATGAAACATAGAACAGTCTGATGGCAAATATACTTAAAAAAACTAAAGACACATGACTTTAAAGTCTTGTTCCTCAATAAAGGCTTTAATTTTTAAAATTTCTTATTTTGTATCTGCAAATTAACCTTACAGAAGATTTTGATAAGAAGTATTACTACCATCATTACATCAATTATGCATTCTGGATTGCTTTCAGGATTTATACATCCTGAAGGTAAATAATAAGCTACAATTCTCAATATACCTATGTGCATAATGAATTTTTGAAAATTATTCTAAGATATCTTGCATACAATATTAATTAGATAACAATCTCAAGTGACTCAGTTCATGTATATAGTAATTGTATGCAAGAAAGTTAGGTTTTGCATGCCTCAGCACAGAGGAACTCAACACTTACAATCTCTGTCGGCCTGCTGCATACGTGTATCCTCCTCCTGCAAGTAGGTCTGGAGGTTTTTTAACACCTGGATTTTTAAATTTACTGAACAGTTCTTATCTGAAAGAATGCTGTTGTACAGAGTCTTCACTTCCTGTTCGAACATTAAACTTGGGTGTTGTATAAATGCAAATCCTAAGGGTGGAAGAAAAGAGGAAATATTCCATGTTATTAACTAGAAATTGTATTTCTGCTTCTTAAATCTTTCTTCAAAATAGAGGTATGAAATTTATCTCCTCCCAAGTGTAGTACTAACAAAACAGTATTGCTTTTTCATATGGACACCATTCTAATTTTATAAGGAGTTCTATTACCCATGACTGTCTGATAGATAAAGATGGGGTGCCGACTCAGGGCAGTTGAACTAAGAAGAGTCATAGAGGTTTGGAAGCGTGTCCAGTGTACTGGTCTGCCTCTGAACAGCTAGGAGGTCTCCCAAGGGCAAGGGAGGAACATTGCTAAAAATTACTCATTGTTTTTCTAATACATTTGGAGAAAAACATTCTGCTGAAATTGTGAAGAGTTATTCATATGGAGGCAGAGCAAATGTGGAAAAATTGCCAAATATTTATACATGAGTATTTAAACAATAAAATCTTAACAGAAAAAAATATAGTGAACACAATAAAATAAAACTTATACCTCTCAGGGTTATTATTCATATACCTATTAAGGTCTTATCTTGAAAATTATCTGAAGCATTCCCAAGACTACATCTGTTGGAAGATGCACACTATAGAACTGCTTTTAGCTGCAGCCTTACCTTTGACAAAGAACTGGTTATTCTTAGTCAGGGAAGTCTTTACTTAATAAAAACTTCGATCTAAATTAGCGATAGTATATATAATTTTAGATCACATATCTAGATTTAGAACTACTGCCAACAGACCCTTACAGAGTATCATAAAAAACCAGTAATGGGAACATAACTTCCCAGTTTAAACTATGTTTAACTACTTGATTAATTTTTTTAAGACTATAAGAAAAGCAAACATTAAGTGTATTTTTCATGACCATAGGAAACTAAGATTCTGAATGAACACACAGAAAACATATAAACATAAAAGAAGAATGAGGGAAAAAATGAAAGCAAATAAAATTATGTGAAAGCAATGTATAAAAGTGGGTCTAACAAAGGGAAGACTGAGTCAGGTTTTTAAAACTGTCTCTGTGCACTCAGAAAAGACAGTGTAGGTAAAGGCTAAGTCTAGGGCAAGACCTCAGTGTGTTTAAGATCTCATTTCAATTTCAAAACAGGAAGAGGAAAGAAGGTATGGGAGATGGAGGGGAAAAGAGGTGAAAGAAAAAGGAATGATGCTCCTCTTTGAAGTATGTAGCATAATTGTCCACTCTGTACAGGTGTATATTGATGTTTATAACTTGACCACCTCCAAGAAAGTCCAACCCATTTCTTAAGTTTAATTTTGAAAATGAAAAGCACTTGCATGTATGTATAAGAATCCATAACTCTTTCTTTCTTTCATTTGCTTATTTAAAAGAGTCTAAACCCACCAATATTCTTAGGGAAATTCTTATTTTTCCATCCTGTATAAGTGGGGAAGAAATCGTACTTGGCATAAGAATTTGTCATAGGGATGAAAAAAGGCAACTGCTGTGTTCTTTTAAGGACTGACTTCACATCTTGGGGCTGCGCTCACACCACTTCATACCTTTGTTTTTACTCTGTTAAGGGTAAGCACTGAACTTGGCTAAGACATTACCTGTTAGATACTAACAAAATCTTTTATCCTCAATCTGCCTTGCAAGTACACATCTGGAAGAGAATCATAACCATAACCATTAAGCTTATGGTTAAGCTCAGTCCCTTAACAGCAGTGACACATCCCAAAGCAAAGGCTAAAACTGTTGTGTCCTTACTGTAAAGACACAGTAATAATTACCAATAGGAAAGCATACACTTCACCTAGAATCATAGAATCATAGAATCGATTGGGTTGGAAAAGACCTCTGAGATCATCGAGTCCAACCCTTGGTCCAAATCCAGTCCATTTACTAGATCATGGCACTCAGTGCCACGTCTAATCTGCGTTTAAAAATCTCCAGGGATGGTGAATCCACCACCTCTCTGGGCAGCCCATTCCAATGCCTGATTACTCTCTCTGTAAAGAACTTTCTCCTGATATCCAACTTAAATTTCCCCTGGCAGAGCTTAAGCCCGTGCCCCCTTGTCCTATTGCTGAGTGCCTGAGAGAAGAGACCAACCCCCACCTGGCTAGAACTTCCCTTCAGGTAGTTATAGACGGTGATGAGGTCACCTCTGAGCCTCCTCTTCTCCAGGCTAAACAACCCCAGTTCCCTCAGCCTCTCCCCATAGGACTTATGCTCCAGTCCCTTCACCAGCCTTGTTGCTCTTCTCTGGACCCGCTCTAGCACCTCAATATCCTTTCTGAACTGAGGGGCCCAGAACTGAACACAATACTCAAGGTGTGACCTCACCAACGCAGAGTACAGGGGAAGGATCACTTCCCTGGTCCTGCTGGCCACGCTATTTTTGATTCCTTCACTGTATATAAATGTTGAGTTAGTTTTTTAGTCATTTTCACCTTATTGCTGCACATAAATGTTGAATGGATCTGACAACTTGGTTCACCCACCAGCCTGTAAGGTAGAACTTTGCACTGCCTACTACATCTCTGTCATCCAAGCAGCTACCCTCAAAATGGAACCAGTACTTAGATGAGACTAATATATCACTGAAAACAGTTGTCTGAGGTTTAATTAAAATAAAGACTGACATGTTTACAGGCTGAGAAAAAACCATAAATCTAAAAAATGCCTACTGATAGACACCTGTTTTCTCCTCTTCCACAAACTGATCACAGTTCAGCCTGTAATTCAGAAACATTTCTGATGAATGCAACACAGCCTCCATGAGTAAAGCAATCATGTCTATGGTTAGGAAGACAGCCTCTAACCCATGTGCAATATTTTGTATAGAACAATTAAATTAGAATGGACTACAGTAAGTGTTGTCCATCTTGATACAATGGCTAGAAAAACCTCTAGCTAGTCCTGAACACCATAGCATTGTTCCTGCAACAGAGACAACTCTAAAGCCATTAATCCCACTCAGCTGTCTGAAATGGTTTCCTCACAGAATATCAAGATTCAGTCTCAGTCCTTATCCTCAGTCTTCTCTAGCCTGAACTGAAGCAGGATATCTAAAAAGCCACTTAAACAGGAGCATAAGGAAGAAAATTCTTATACACAGTTAAACCATATGTTGCAAGGTCACACACATAGGAAACATCTTTCTTTAGACTAAGCCATAACCATGAACTGAATTCTTTCAGAAATCAAAGCCTATCTGCCCAAACAAGATGTTCTTACATGTACAGTTTTGGTCCTTGAGCAGAGGATGAACATGAAACAAACCACTCAATGGCAGTTCATGCATAACTGCAAGTCACCGAGATATCATACTAACGCCTTCAGATAAAGAATCTATTTAAAATTGAAATACTGCCAAAGACCCCAAATAAACTGTAATATTTAGACTATGCCATGATCACAATGCCATGTGAAATTTCACAGACCATCCCTAAGTTGGTATAAACTGCCAGAGTTCCCTTTACTCCTGCAGAATATCTGCCCCTACACTGCACAGAGTCACAGAATATGCCAAGATGGAAGGAACCCACAAGGATCATCAAGTCCAACCCTTAGACCCACACACGACCATCCCCAGGAGTCACACCATGTGCCTGAGAGTATGATCAAAATGCTTCTTGAACTCTGTCAGGCTTGGTGCTGTGACCACTTTCCTAGGGAGCCTGTTCCAGTACCCAATTACCCTCTGGGGGAAGAACCTTTCACTAATATCCAACCTAAACCTCTCCTGACATAAGTTCAGGCTATTCCCTCAGGTTCTTTCACTGGTCCCCACAGAGAAGAGATCAGTGACTGCCCCTCCTCGTCCCCTCATGAGGAAGTTGTAGACTGCAATGAGGTCTCCCCTCAGTCTCCTCCAGGTTGAACAGACCAAGTGACCTCAGCCGCTCCTCATACAGCTTCCCCTCAAGGCCCTTCACCATCTTCGTTGCACTCCTTTGGACATTATCTAATGGCTTAATATCTTTCTTATACTGTGGTGCCCAAAACTTCACACAATATTCAAGGTGAGGCTGCCCAAGTGCAGAGCAGAGCAGGACCGGTTGGCGATGCTGTGCCTGATGCCCCCCAGGACACCGTTGGCCCTCCTGGCTGCCAGGGCACTGCTGACTCATATTCAACTTGCTGTCAAACAGGATCCCCAGGTCCCTTTCCCGGCACTGCTTTCCAGCATCTCATTTCCCGGTCTGTACAAACATCCATGGTTGCTCCATTCCAGGTACAGAATCCAGCACTTTCCCTTGTTGAACTTCATCTGGTTGGTGATTGGCCAGCCCTCTAATTTGTCAAGGTCTCTCTGCAGGGCCTCTCTGCTCTTGAGGGAGTCAACACCTCCTCCCAATTTAGTGCCATTGGCAAACTTAGTGTTCCTTTCAGTCCTGCGTCCAAGTCATTTATGAAGATGTTGAAGAGCAAGGGGCCTAAGATGGAGCCCTGCATAACCCCACTAGTGACAGGTTGCCAGTCTGATGTCACCCCATTCACTATTACCCTCTACGCTTGACCCGTGAGCCAATTGCTCACCCACCGCATGATGTCTTTATCCAGATGTGGGCTGGACAGTTTGTCCAGAAGGATCCTGGGAGACACAGGATTAAAAGCTTTACTGAAATCCAAAAAGATTACATCAACTGCCTTCCCTTGATCAAGCAGGTGGGTTACCTTGTCATAGAAGGAAATCAGGTTTGATAAGCAGGACTTCCTCTTATGAAGCCGTGCTGGCTGTGACCAATGACTGTGTTGTCCTCCAGGTGTTTTTCAATACATCCCGGAACAATTTTCTCCATAAATTTACCAGGCACTGAAGTGAGACTGACAGACCTGTAGTTTCCGGGGTCCTCCTTCTTGCCCTTCTTGAAGATCGGGACAGCGTTCACCAGCTCCAGTCAGCTGGGACCTCTCCAGGTTCCCAAGCTTGCTCAAAAATCATCGAGAGAGGTTTTGCGATGACATCACCAGGTCTTTGAGGATTCCGGGATGAATCCCATCAGGCCCCATAGATTTGTAGGGATCCAGCTGAAGCAGCAGATCCCACACAACTTCAGGGTTGCCTAGGAGTTGATCATTCACACAAGTCATGGTCCTCCAGCTCAGGGCACTGAGACCCCCTTCGTCTATCATCTATGTTGATGACAGAGGCAAAGAAAGCCTTAAACACCTCTGCCTTGTCTCTGTCCCTGTTTGGGAGGTGACCATCCTCATCCTGGAACAGGTCACTGAAATTTCTATTCTGTCTATTGACATTAATGTATTTGAAAAAACTCTTTTATTGTCCCCCACATTTCTGGCAGCTTCAACTCCTGTTGAGCTTTGGCCGCACAAATTTTTTCCCTGCAGTGGCAAGCAGCATCTCTGAATTCTTCACACGTCACTTGACCTCACTTCCACTGGGCATACACCTTCCTTTTTTGCCTTATCTCCAAGAGAAGATCCCTGATCAGCCAAGCTGGCTTTCTGCCTCGCCTGCTTGGCTTCCAACATTTGGGAATTGCCTGTTTCTGTGCCCTTAGGAGGTGATGTTTGAAAAGTGACCAGCACTGATGGACTCCATCACCTGCAAAAACATTTTCCCAAAGGACCTCACTCACTAATTCCCTGAGCAGCCTGAAGTTTGCTCTCCTCATGGCCAGGGTTGAGGTTTTGTTGGCACTTTTCCTCCTGTCAACGGAGATTTTAAACTCGATTCCCTCGTGGTCGCTGTGGCCAAGACGGCCTCCAATCCCCACTTTGTTCACAAGATCCACCCTGTTGACAAGTAGCAGATCAAGGAGGGCATCCTTCCAAGTTGACTCCCTTAGGACCTGTTCCATAAAGTTGTCATTCAGGTTTTTTAGGAATCTTCTGGCCCAGGTTGTACCAGCTGTGTGATGCTCCCAGTTTATTTCTGGCAAGTTGAAGTCCCCCGTAAGGACAAGGGCAGTTGACTTGGAAGTGTCCCTTAGTTCCTCAAAGAATAATTCATCAGTGTCATCATCCTGTCTGGGAGGTCTATAGCAGACTCCCATGGTGACATTGGTATTATTTGTTTGCCCCTTGATTCTTACCCCGAGGCTCTCAACTGTGCCATTGCCAACTGTGAGCTCCAGACATTCTAACCCTTCTGTTACATACAGTGCCACCCCTCCACCTCTTCTGCCCTGCCTATTCCTCCTGAAGAGCCTGTAACCAACCGTTCAACTGGGCACTCCAATCACAGGTCTCATCCCACCAGGTTTCTCTTATGCCAATGATGCCAAATCCCTGGGAGTGGGCCAAAGCTTTGAGATCCTCTTGTTTGTTCCTCATGCCACGTGCATTAGTGTAGAAACATTTCAGGTGTGGTACATTGTAGCCAACACCTCTTGAGACAGATTGAGGGATCCCATTAGTGCTTGTTTCCTCAAGTTTTGGCACACCATCCCATTGCTCATCACTGGCAAGCCTGGTTTTTCCCCTTTCTCCCTTGCAAGCCAGTGTAAAGCTCTGTCAATGAACCCCGCTGGCTCCTGCGCTAGAACTGTTTTTCCCCTTTGAGAAAGGTGCATCCCATCAGGTGTCAGTAGACCAGGTTTTGAGTAGATCATCCCATTGTCCAAAACCCCAAAATTTTTCTGACTAAACCAACCTTGGCGCCACTCAGTGACCTGATGGATCTGCCTATTCCTATTATCCTTGTTGCCGGAAGAGTCAAGAAAATCACTACCTGTGCTCCTGATCCCTCTATCGGTCGTCCCAGGGCCCTGAAGTCTCTTTTGATTGCCCTCACACTTCTCTTTGTTTACTTTGGAATCTTGATGCTTTTTAAGACTTGGTCTCACATCAAAAAGGCGTTCACTGTCAAAAGCATCCACTCTACTGAAGAAGTATGCAATTTCAAAGTATCTCTTTGACTACATTTCCATAGCATGTTCTCAAATTTTACATGCAGTGAACCTTGATTTTAAACTCCCCTGCCACTACACAAGTATCTGAATGCCTGATGAAATGCATGGATTTTTGCTACAGCAGAATAATAAAAACTATTAATATTTCTTACCAAGGCCAATAATGGCTTTCGTCTGTACTTCTTCATCTGAATGCTTTGTAAAATACATCAGCAGTTCAAGTACTTTATCTTTAATGTTAACCTGAGGAAATTAAAACAAAAATAATAGGTATTTGAGGAGGAAACAGATATTTTTAATCTCTTATAAAAAGCATATATATCAAAAACAAGAAACACAGTCTTCATGGCCTTCATAAACCCATGTATTTACAGCCCAAAAAACGATATCGTATGCATTATGAAAAAATGTATAGCTTTGAGGGACTATAAATACTGTGTTCTCAAATTGAAGAGGAGCATTCAATATACATAAGATGTAGAGAGTAAATACAAGTTATTTTACCTTACTGTTGCCCTTAAAATCTTCCTGATCAAAATCAAAATGCCGACACAGTGCTCCAACAGTGAAAAGTGATCTAAGGAGTGCTGGTTTATTGGCAGTAAGTATTGTACTGTTGGGGTCTTCTTGATGTTGACTTTTTAATTTTGAAAGTGCACCTACAGTAAGATAAAAGTTTTGATCACAGTATTTAATCATGGTGTATCTCTAAGACTTGTAGTCAAAACTGAAGAGTGACAATTACATGTTATGATTTTACTTACCATAGTATCTATTAAAACAGGCCCATACAAATTTATAGTTCTGGGTGACCTTGTTCACAACAGCCCCAAGACAGCTCACACAATGCTGAACAACCTAGGTGCAAGAAGGAACAAATGAGTTATATATTTAGAATTTAAACCTGAGATTTTTATGAAGTTATGTAGGAAAAAGTTATGTTGAACTAAAACATTTAACATATGTAATGTCCATCTCCTAGATTGCTCTGAAAACCTGCCCAAACTTATAGTTGTTAAAATATAGCAACACATACAAACACCAGTAAACCAAGAACATTGATTTTTCATGGCTCAAAAGTTCTCTTCACAATGAAGACAGACTTTCTTTAAACCAAAACTATGTATTTCATAATGTGAAATGGAATTAACCGAATAGTAGCAATTAAAGCTTACCGTCATGCCATATTTGATGATGAGTTTCATGAGGTCTTCCTCAATAGTGGCAAGAAAGGTCTCACTTGGGTGTTCCATTAGTGGCACTACAAGTTCTAAGATTTTTGCAACATTGCAGATCACCATGAAATCATTCTGGGTCTGAAACAACAGCATTTATAGAATTTAACATTTCTGGCTGTGTTACCTATAAGCTAAGTATTATTAATATGTATTATGGAATAAATATATAATACATCTTAATACAACACAATTACATAATAGTATAATACAATTATGTATCTTATGTAAGTTATTTGGTAAATATTTAAAAGAATAGTTTATGTAGTTTACATCTGCTTTTGAGTTACATATTATTTTGAAAGTAAGTTCTTATTTTCTACAGAACTTCTGGAAAAAAAAAATCTGTAGAAGCAGAACTTCACCTCTCATCAAGGCTGTGACAGTCCTGAAAAATTTTTGGAGTCCTAAAACAAATCTAGGAACTCTTCCTGACACATGCACACTAGAGAATGCACAACACCTGGCAACAGCTATCGGCAGCAAGTAAATAGTCAGATAATCTTTCCCTATACTGTTTGATCAGAAGCAGCTCTAAGTCTGTTGTAGATATGCCTAGAGAATGCTCCAGGGCTGAAACTGTAAAATGCTAGGCTATACCTACAAGCTAAGCTGATAACAAGCATTCTCAAGTCTGCCCTTCCCTGGGCAGTTGACCTAATGTAATGGATTGCTGCCCCCCACTCAGCCAAGCTCTTCCTTGAGCCATGGCATGATCCTGTCCTGCTCCTTCTGCCAGATCAGGGGTTCATCACAACCTTCACTGAGCCAACTGTGGAAATCAAAACAGCAGAAAGCAATGCAATGTTTCAGAGGAGGGGGCCATTTTACCGGAGTGGGGGGATTCAGCATTGTAGCTCTCTCTCATTTTTGTGACCTAAACTGTCTTACAGGGGAATACAAAAACAACAGAGCTAGGGAAGAGAGAGGTGAACTGCTGAAGAGGATAGAGCCAGGACATTTTCCTTCTAATATATTTGCTATATGTTAGATCACTCTATCTTATGGAACCATACCTTTAGTTTTAAGATTCATGTGTTAAATCTTAACTACTTTTAAGACTGTGACTAGAAAACAAAACAATTTTAAGAAATTATTTCATAACAGATGAAAAACTGTGTTTTAGTCCTCAAGGGAAAGAGGCAGCACAGGTTTCACTTTCATCTGTCTGTAAAATGTGGAGATAGAGAGTGAGAAACAGCATCTTAGAAGCTGTGGAGATCTTCAAAAGGACCTAATATCTTCAGGAGATATGATGATCATGAATCACAGAAACACAATTTTTATTTCTCTTTTCCTGTCTTCAATTCATCAAGCATACAAAACAGCCATTAATTTCCATGCTTAATTATCTGAGGAAAAAAAAAGGCTGATTTTCTAATATTCTCTACTTACACTACATTTAGTGGTCAGGTATGGCTGCATGGTCATGGCATGTTTGACCATTAGCTGGGGCCTGATTTTGCTGAATAAGAACAAAGTGGTTATGCAAGCAACCAAGCGACCAGAATTCACACCTTTGTTGTCAGAATCTGCAAAAAAATTAGAAAATACACAAAGTAATGTTTGAGCAATGAAAAACATATGGCCAAAACATCATATGAATATCTCTTTCCTAACATATCTTTCAAGATCAATACAGACTATTCATTAGGTTGGAGACGAGAACATAATGTGTTAATATTTGTATGCAATCACAAGATATGTCAAATAAAAGCAAAATTGCTTCAAAGACATCACTAGTTTTTAAACTAGTTACTGTACACAGAACACTGGCCCAGCCAATGATTCTTATTACAACTGTAGAATGTATTAATGCAAATAAAGCTTGACACATTTGTTTTGTTTTTAGTGATCGAAAAGTTTGAACAAGTTACTTTAAAATTAGTTCTGTTATAGTGGTTAGCTAGAGAAAATTAGGGAAGCTTTATTATTATACAGTGCTCAAAAGTTCATAATGAACTTAAATACAATAATTCATTATCATCAGTTTTGTAACAGGAATTCTGTAACAGTAACTTTTCACAATAGTAATTTGAACCATCACTGTTCCAGTATCATATAAAATTCAAAGAAGCTACTGAGTTGTAAATACTATTACCTGACAAGGATTCCTCATATTTAAGAATGTGCTCAACCAAATTGTCAACAAGTTGAGTACAGGCTTTCTTCACAGGTTTATATGAGGCATCCTCTTCTGACTTCAACAGCTATGGCAGATAAAACAGAAAATGATTTAGTATTAAGGATGCATTCATTTACATTGGATATATGCTGGTTTTATAAAAAGTACTACAGATACACAAGGATTTTGCACTACAAAAGCATTTAACTTCTCCATAAAAGTTACATAGTGAAGAAAAAATTAAGAGAAGTAAGAAAAAATCAAACCAAAATGCAAAAGTAGTAAATAAAAATTAACTGTGACAAAAAGACAGAAGAGTTCTACTGATTTTTGCATTGGGATGAAAGCTAGCTTTGTGCTTAATGAAATAATGTAGAAAAAAAGCAGTAAGTAATAGGAGGTAGAAGGCTTTTTAAAAGAAAAAAAAGACAAAAAAGAAATGTTTTTTGACACTAAAAAACATATCAAACAAAGCTGAAACATAGTCCTATGAACATTTTAATCAGTTAATTTAATTGAGCCTGTACTATAGCTTTTTATTCAGTGCAGGCATCAAGAGGCACTTTGGTTTATTTGACTACCTATTTTCATGGCACTCGAGGCTAAAGTAAAATCTTTGGAGACCTCTAATTCTCTCATGCATGCTGTTGTTAATTTTGCTTGAAAATTAACAAGTGTATAGGAGCTGTAGAGGAGATAGACAACACAGGCTACGAGATATAAACAAATCAAGCTAATTTCTTAGAAAAATTAAGAGTAAAATATAATGTGGAAGTAACCTATAGCCTGAAGAGTCACTGTTTCTATAAACTGTGTAACAAATATATTGGACATGAAAATACAGTTCTCTATCATTGAAAAAAATCTACATTACACTAGAGGCCTTATTTCAGAATTACGTATTGTAACTATGCACTTCATGTTATGTCACTCATTACTGAGGAGACTATAAAATTAAAAACAAACAAAAGCCCTCCCCAAAATGAAAAAGGAAGTATTTTTAAAACAATTATATGGAAAGAAAGAAACTAATGTTGGAGACAAAGAAAATTACACCAATGAAGATTTAAAAAAAGGTCAGATGTTTAAAAAGCATGGATTGAATTTGTTTACAGTAAAGGACTGCTCTTGCAGTCTCCCTTCAGTGTGTTTTAGTACCAAAAGAAATGTTAAAATTCTCAAAATGATTGTGCCATACATTCAGAATTCATTACTTACATTTTGAAGAAGCTGTTCAAACCAATCATACCCTGTATCTCTACAAGCTGCAACCTAAAAGTAGTTTTGAGAATAAACTGGTTAAAAAAGACATCTGAAGAAAAATTACTTCAATACAGATGTCATCTTAAAGGATCAGTAAACATGCACAGATATATATTTCCATAAATTTTCAGTACAATACCTTTGGAGACCAGAAACTGTTTCTTGCATTTGAAAAAGAGTGCTTACCATTTAAGGGATCTCAGAATTTGTATCCCATACAACACAAGGCCGACACATTTTACTGGAGATTGCTACCTCTAATATAAACCATATTTTGGGTTCATAAAACAGCATTTTGTACAGATTAAAGCATAAATACAAGTCTGACAGACATATTAAAAATGAACATGTATATATATAAACATTTATATTATTAATATATTGCATATTTATATAAACAAACTAAGTCTTCAGTGGTATTCTGTGTCAGGAACAGCTCACAGGTGCTCCAAACTAGAATTGACAGAACTGAGAATTAAACCAGAGTCAAATAAACTCACTTTTCAGTCTGGAAAAATGCACAATACACTATCATTTAGTAAAAATATTCAAAAGCAGTTTAAACCCATATTTTTAGGTAGTGAAGAGAGTACTTTTATTTGATATTTACATCTTGGTATAATTGCTATAAAAATACCTTTTCAACACAGTGGTTTTACACAATACATTTTCACTACAAATGTATCAGCATTTTATTTGAAACAGATTTTTGAGATATATGATTTAATTTGCTGCTCCTAAAAAGTAGATAAAATTATGCAGATACTAATTTACCTTGGATGAGAATGTGACCTTATATTTATTAAAACAGCTTATTAAGCTTTTAAAATAAATGTTATCAATTGAGGAAATTTTTCTTTTAAGAGACAACTTCTTAGTTAGGCTTAACTATATGCTGCTACTAGCATTTCCTGAAAAATGTTAAATAAAACACAAATTTGTTGTGTTTTAACTGAGCAAGTATTTTACACAACCTGAATATAATGTGGTCTCAGTTATCACAGCTAGCAGATTTGCTAACATTTAGTTTTCCTACAGCCAGTGTGGGGAAAGGGTTAACACTTTACAGGAAGAATGTCGCAAGGAAGGATGGGAAATGAAGTCTCCGCATCAAGCCCCCGAAGGAAGTACTCGACTGAGCATGCCCACTGGAAGGGTTCGATAATGACCGTTGGGGAAGTAGCACGTGCTCTATGGTTACGTAACCTCTGATGTAATTGGGGGTATATAAATCCGTGCTTGTCGGTTAATAAACGATTTGCCAGTTTGCACTCAATCTGGTTGGTCCGTGCAATAACTGCCACACGCCAGTTCCATCAGATGAATAATTATAGCATGTATTCAATGTCAGGAGACATATAAAGAAAATAATCTGATAATTAACTTACTTGCATATTTTTCGTGTTCTATAAGACTACAGACTTCAAAGATACTAAAAACATAATGAAATATAACATGCAACTGAATTCAAATTTGTTTAACATACCACATCAGTAATGTTTAGTATTTTCCTGGTCATTGCTTCTTTGTCATGATGTGGAGTTGGAGTAAACCAGAGCTTCTGGAATGTCTCATTTACTAATTTCTGAAGGAAAAAAAATATTAGCAGAAATAAATAATTTTATCTTGGGACGTAGGTATTATTACCAATACATCCATACAATAGATTTGTTGACAATATGTGCCTTTTCATAAGGAATTAGTCAACCTACATGATACTGTTGTAGAGAATGTTATCTGAGATAGACCCAGAACTACTATTACAGCAGTTATACTGGTCTCTAAGCAAGCTTCAATAAAATGATCACTGGGAACTGATGCTACAGAAAATGGAGCACTTTCCTGCACTAATTTGCATTCCTCAGGAAAGCATAGTCCCCTGAGAAGCTGACAACTGAACACAAGACTACAATTTCCAAAGTAGAATTAGCAGCAATTGTAGATTACTTTGGCATTTTCAGAACAGCTGTGACAAGGCATGGAAGAGAAAGAAGCCAAGTCTCTCTACGCAAACATAGGAAGTCGGTTCCCTTACAGTGTTTTTGTACGGAGGAAAAGATGGAATAGAATGAAAGTGAACTAACTATTCCCAAATTACTTATAAAGCATATGCTTGTAGAAAGTGTTCCTCATCCATGGACACATAAAAAAATACATTGCAGATACTGCCTCATCTTTATGAGGTTGTTGGGAAGGCAAGGGAAAAGAGAGGAGAGAACAAGGTCATCCTCCTTTCTTAGCAGCATCTTAGATCCACCTGTTCATCTACTTCTTGATTAACAGTCCTCTCTGAAAGCCACTTCGCATTAACGTATCTCGTGGCAAAATTATATGCTGCAGCTTTAAAGCTGCAGACTTGAAATCCCACTGAAAGTGTGATACAAAATTATAACAGTTGTATTCTTAATTACCCAGCAATTTTAAAATTATTTTTGCCAAATCAAACAAAAAACATCAGTGCCAGGTTTATGATTCAACACATAATCTTAGTTTTTTGCCCTTCTGCATATGTGGTGCACAAAGACTAGAACATGATCACATAAGTAACATTTTAGGGGGGATAACTGATTCATTAAACATTCAAAATTAATGAAAAACTTGCACAGATTAATACTTTATATTTTTATATGCAGAACTTATAAAACTGACATAATAATTTTGACTTAAAGTTTATTTTGTTTTCAGAAAGGAATTTGATATGCTAATTTTACTTGCTAGAAAAGAGAAGAACCAGATACAACCCTTGCAAAGAGAAAAATCCCCAAAACTCTAAGATAAGAACTTTTTAAAATCCTTTGATCATCAGCAAGAACTTGAAGAAATAGAAGCAAGAAAAGAAAACCAAGTCAGACAGCAGTGTAGAAAGCTATATAACAAAGGAGAAATGAAATACTTTTTTGATTATATTTGGGTCAAAATATAGAAATCAATTATGATAATTTAAATCCTGAAGGATATGTTTCATTCTACCTTAATGCCTTCTTCGTCATTAACTCTCCGAATCATTTTCACACACATCTCAGTAATTTTGGGAAATGTTGGTTGTTCAATGCAGATATCCCTAAGTATCTTTATGACTCTTTTTCTTACACTGATACCAGTATCCTGTGAGGAGAAAAGCATTATGCTCTTGAAAAGAAATCAGACATATTACTTAATTTATGTATTATATAAATTCATATTTGATGGTCACAGGATCTGACCTGCAAAATGTATTCAGAAAAGGCAGGTAGAGTATATTTATACAAAAGGTCAGCATAACTTTATTTGCAACAATTCTAAAGGTTTTGGCTGAGTCCCCAAAACATTGAAATGGTTCCTCCATTTATATCCTCCCATTTAAGAGCTCATGACACTGCAAATGTATAATTCCACTTCTTAATTCAAGAGTTTACAAGCTAGGTGTGATGATGCTTTAGCTACTTTGTTGGAACACACAAGACCTTTTGGACTGTAATACTTCAAAAGCCTTTGTATAAAGCTTATGGATGATATGTGCAGCAAATATTTTCCATTTTCCTAGGCTTTGTCTATCGAGAAGGATGAGGAGCTTCATTTCCTATTACTTTATTCAAAACATGCTTAATCTTAATGCCAGGAATGAACATCTTCATGTATGCTCATATGCACATCTCCAAAACACTTTACAAACATGTTTTATCATGTAACTATAGCAAATGAGTGGCTGGTGTGGGGCTGTGTTTGGGATTCTGCTGAACACAGGGTTGATAATACAGAGATGTTTTTGTTATTGCTCAGCAGGGCTTGAACAGAGCCAAGGCCTTTTCTGCTCCTTATATGGCCCTGCTAGGGAGGGATCTGGGGGTGTGTGGGAGATTGGGAGGGGACACAGCTAGGACAGGTAGACCCCAGCTGACCCAAGGGATGTTCCAGACCATGTGACATCATGCTCAGTATATACAGTGGGGGCAAGAAGGAGGAAGGGGGGGATGTTTGGAGTGATGGTGTTTGTCTTCCCAAGTCACCGTTACCCCTGCTCTCCTGGAGGTGGCTGAACACCTGTTGCCCATGGGAAGGGCTGAATGAATTCCTTGTTCTGCTTTGTTTGCGTGAGTGGCTTTTGCTTTCCCTATTAAACTGTCTTTATCTCAACCCACGAGTTTTCTGGCTTTTTCCCTTCCAATTCTCTCCCTGATCCCACTGGTGGGGGAGTGAGTGAGCAGCTGTAAGGGGCTGTGTGGCTGGCTGGGGTTAAACCATGGCAGTGTAACAAAGCCTCACTGAAAACAAGCAATGCATTTTACAAGGTTGATCTTAATGCTCCCCCAAAAAATAATAAAATACCATTTACTCTTTGAATCATCATTCCATATTATTAAACATATAAACTCAGTCAAATACAAATTTTCCAATTACACTTATTTTATCATAATTATTAAAAGTCACGGTACCAATATTCTTTCGATCAGCATGTCATAATACTGCTCAGCAAGCTGAGGACGACAGAGCACAAATCGGCCAAGCAGCTCCACAGCTGCTTCTCGTACACTAGTGGAGTTATCCATTAACCGTCCGTGAACACCTCGTTGCATATCCAGCTAAAAAGAACAAATAAAACACAGATCCAAAATAAGAAATAAAGATTTCTTTTAAGTGTGACAGAAGAATGCATGTGCATGATGGATATTTCAGATTTTTTTACCCTGGCTAGAATACTGGGGTCTACAGCAACAACCTCAGACAGACACTTCATGGCTTTTGTTCGAACGGCAATTGCATTTTCACCAAGTACACGCAGAATCTGATAAAAGAACAAAAAAAAAGATTCATTTGCTTTGGGAAGGTAGTAAACTGTTTAACAGGCAAAAATGCAGCAGAATAACATGCTAATGATTTCATTAAATAAGAAGTCCTTTCATTGTAAACTCTACTTTTGCCATTTGGTTGTGGCTTTCACCATAGTTTTTTCAACAGAAGACGAGGATTTGGGCACTATAATTTTAAGAATGGCTCTGTATGCAGATCAGTATAAGTAACAAAACCTAAACTAAACCAAACCAGTACTGGAGTTCAAACATGTCGTCATGACAACATGTTAGTGCTCTTCTCCCAGAAGAAAGTAAGAAACCACACTGGTTAAACAATAGCTTCCAAAGTGACAGTAACATGCACTGCAAGCAACTAACCAAGCTGGCTTATATGATCAAATTAAGTTTAATAAGTTAATATTACCAAATGAGCATGCATCTTACAGAAACTGTAAAAAAGATTTCAACATTTTGCAATTATCCTTTTACTGAGCACATCTAAGATATTGATTTTGCCACATACATCCATAGCCAAATAAAATAATGTATGTACAATATGACATATGAAATGCATGCAAGAAAAAGAAATATAAGCACTTATGTCATCAATACAGAATATGAAAGCCCATGGTGTTTTCATGGCCTGTTAAACAACCATGCTCAACAATGAACAGATATGACACACTACCACAGAAGTGTTTGGAATCAGAAACCGATTGCATTTCTCTGTACTAAGACTTCGATCACAGCTTACCTGTGTCAAATAAATATCAAAGCTCTGGGCAAATGGCCTCATAGAGGCCAAGTAGCGAACAATCAAACATGCATCTTCATAGTCCACAGTATCAGAATTCATCCTGCAACAAATCCAATGTTTTAATTAGGACATGTTTATAAAAAATGATTAAAAATGTCAAATGCATGGTTAATAAAGAAATCAGTGGTGCTCAAACGTACTTTAATGTACTGAACTGAGATGGAGCAGTTTTAATGATGCTGCGAAGAAATGTTTTGCGACTTTCCGCTCTATGCATGATTTGCCCTGTGGTCTCAACATCTTTTGCATGATGAGTTCCTTCAGATGAATCCTCATCCTTCTGAGATTTAATTGCTTTCTCTGTCTCCATAGTTGTATCACGGAACCACTGAGCTATATAAAACTTCCGAGAAAACTGGAGAAATACAGCAGGATATACAGAAAACAAAAACAACAGATGTAGAAGAGTGAAATTATCAGATTTATGAGATTGAGTCTAATGCATCAACCATATTTTGGAAAACATAATCAACAGTATATGTTAGTGTGACAATTTAATTGAATCCCTAATATGCATGACCAAAAATAATTTTATTCAGTACATGTTACTGAAATTATTTTTATATAAACTTGACACCAGAAAGCTGAAATTTACCACTAATGATGCATCAGTTTCTGTGTTCTCATCCAGATAATCTAGCAAAGCCTTTTGCAGCTGTTGAATTTCATCTTCTCCTCCTGAAACCTATAGGAAATAGAAAGATATTTATAAAATAGAGTATTTCACAGTGGTAATTGTCATCTGAAAATCTGCATGTCCACATATAAAATACACTGAAGTTAATGTTCTGCAATTATCAATAAAATTAATAATTTTTAAATCAATTACTTCTAAACTTGATAGAGACAACCAAATTAGACTGTGGCTCCAAAGTCTAAAAAAGATTAACAGAAGAATAAGACTGGTTTTAAAACAGACAAACTGGTTTGAATAATTTTCATTCTGTTATCTTGTATGAAGACCCTCTGTTCCTGAGGAAAAACAAAGGGCTGAAATCACACATAGTAGACTGACACAAGATTTAACCTATAAAATGCATTGCTAGCTCTCTCAATATTACATACTGAAACAATGATTTCTCAGGTGAACAAGGGATAAAAGGCAAAAAAGTCAAATGAACATAAATACAAAACACAGACAACAGTACAAACATATGGGAAACATCAAAGAAATAAAAATAACTTATCCCTTTTCAAAACATTTGGTATAACTGTTTTCAGGTTTAAAGCATCAATACAGAGAAAGTACAGCAAGTATGCTCAATCCATGTAGCAAAGAATTTACAGAGGTTATTCCCAAACACCCCTGAACTCTAGCATTAAAGAATCATACTCTCTGAGACTCAACTAAGTTTCTATCAGTCAAAAACCTTGAGAACAAACATACATTTTATAAAAATTCTACCAAGTGCATAAAGCCTATCGACAGAATAGGCTAATATTCATTTTCCTGTGAAGCACTTTCAAGATGCACAAAAAGGATTACATATGAAATATTATTCTGAGAACTATGTATCAGATTTGTAAATATCTAAACTGTGTGAATGTTAAAAACAGAATGTTTTTTTTCAAGAGGCTATTAATAGGAAATATGTATATCCTGATCTCTTAAATAGTTCTAGCCTATGTAAATTGAATAACAATTCTGTATATGATCATCAGACAATGTACTTTTCCCTCTATAGGGCTTAGAGAACAAATAAGTATCAATTAACTTGTTAATGAATCAGAAACTAACTTTCTCAACACCTACAAGACATCATAAACCCATAAACATAAAACACCCTTTTTTCCTTACTATTATACTGAAATGTGCAGGTCCTTGTAATTGCTGATGCTACAGAAGAAAAAAGGATTTTTCCCCCCCAAAAATCAATGAGTTCAAGAATTCAAAACACATCTACAGTACACATAATATTAATATAGGTTTATTAATATATATTTGGCACCCTAATATATGTGCAAATTGTGATTTGAAAGTCTGGTTTTCAACCAATGTTAAATTCTGTGGACAAAAGGCTGGAAAAAAAGTTGCTTGATGAGCTGTAACTGCCTAACTATTAAAAAAAGTAAAAATCCCAGAACAAACAAAAAGAAACTGTGAAGCCCACAACAAATCATATTCAGTATTGATAAAAAAAGTAGAAGAATAATTTCTGGCTTAAACTTCTTCAGCTACAAAGCATTTTTCTTCTTCAGCAATAAAATCTGTAACTTCTAACCATCAACTTCTGTATGAACAGCATAGATTGAGAATCTTCTGACAAGTGTAGCACGTAATATAGCTTGCAAACAACAGCACATGGAAAAAGGTACAGTTACAAGTCCAGAAGATCGGCATATGAAGAGAGAAACTAATGAAAAGCATGCACAAGTGTTCAACTTGACAATCTATGACAGATTTCTATGAAAAAAATCTACTGTTTAAAAATGTCGAAACAGAATAGATTCTCTCCTACATTTATACAGTTCATGAGCCCAAACCACAATAGACAGAGTTATAAGCATTCATCAATCATTGGGGGAATATCCTGGTAATGATATCAGAGGGTAGAAGGAAATATCCAACAGTCTAAGCTTTCAATTCAGCAGGAAACAAAAATGTGTAGAGATAGAAGTTCATTTCTGAATGAAAAGATTAAAGATATTTCTGATGACTAAAGCTGAATATGTCTACCAATGGATCTTATTTTCTTGACATTTGAGCAACAAAGTGAAGCTTAGGTGTCATGTACACATTTTCAAGTAGTTATTTGTTCTTATGTTACAAATAATTTATAAACAACACACTGTCTACCCTGACTGATGGTACTGTATAGTATACACTTTCCACAATGTACTATCTGCCATCATTGATGTTAAGCTTCCTGAGTAACAGAAAACAATCTTTTAGCACTCAATTGCCCACAGCTATTTTATTTTCTGCAGATGCCAATGCCTAGTTACTGCCTGATCCTGCAAAAAACCCAAAACAAATCGACAAATTCAGGTCACCACTCAGGTATGAATCTTTTTAGAATATCTTTCGATACTACTATATAACTCCTGGAGATAAGGAAAGAGAAAAGTATTCTTCTAAAATATTTGCCTATGAAGTCTAATGTACAACTGTCAAAATCACTGTCAATGAAGGAGAATTATAACCCCTTAGCACATAGAAGTATAAATTATAATAAGCCATGAACATAAAGATTTGACACTATATGTAGTACAATATTCTAATCGACAAAAGTTATGGGAAGTATCAGCCTCCTAAAGGAGTAGATGAATTTTGATTCATTTGAATGTCTGTAAATTGCACAAGTTTTTCCTTCAAAATAAATCTGTAACAGTCATTATAAAATACATATAATAGATCTGGAGTCTTTTCAGGTAACTGAAAGGGAAACAAACTTGATATGACTACTCAACTTTAGATCTAATCATGATAAGAATAATTAGTAGTTCAGAAAGGAATATATAGCATCCATAAGAAATGTGAAAGTTCACATTTTTAAAAGGACACAAAAGACCCAAGATTTTCTTATCATACTATAGAGAGCCCAAATGCATAAACTGCATCTTTAATTGCTGCCACCCTTGCAGATTTGGAGACATTTTGATAAGCAGCATTAACAGAAATGTGAATATGTATTCTTTAATGAAAGATATATGCAAGTCCAGTAAAAAAAATCCCCACAAAAATAACAACATCCCCCTCACAGTCCCCCAATACCAACTCCATTACATAAAAGCTAACCTTACAGGCCTAACAGTTTAACTCTCAAAAGTTTGTGTATGAGCACCATAAGCTCAATTACCATTTGGCAATGGCAAATGCACATACATATATACACATATATATTTTAAGGCCTCTTAAGATATAATCCAACTGTGACTCCATTATTTCCTTTAAATTGTCACCGGAAAACTGGTTTTACCATTTTAATTAACCACTTAAAATGATTACTAGGGAGATGGTGAGAGAAAGACATGAATACTTATAAATTGAGTATATTTGATTCAGAAATCTGAACAACAATGAAAACTCATTCTCCAAAAAGCCAGTTTTTCACACATAAATGTTTAAGCTTTTAAATAGATACATCTCAATCCAACTGGTACAGGATCTTTCACACACCTGTTTGAGTATTCTCGCTATAGAACCTTGATCCATTTTGCTAGTGACTGCATCTTTCCTGAGTCTTGCAGCTACAGTTCCAAGATAGTCAAGTGATGCAACTCTTAATGCCATTTCTGTAGATTTGTTACTGAACTGGTGAACCTAAGAAAAGCAGAATAAATTGTTATAAAAATTATTTATTTATGCAACTGAGATTCTTCTCACAAGACATTGCTTGACTTTATTAAAAATTCCACCTAACTTTCATGCTGCATAAAATTATTTAATTTACTATTACATCACAGATGTAATTACATTAATGCTTACATTAATGTTTTTTCCTTTATTAGGTCTTTCTATCTACAAATATGCCTGTTAGTTTTTTAAAAATATGTATTTTTATAAAATAAACTGGACATCTAGTAGAGCAGGTATCCTTTGCAATAGCATAGCACCATAATACAACTTTGTCATTATTCACACAAGCATAAAGAAAGCTACATTTTACCAGGAACAGGACCATAAAATACATTCCAAATAAACAGCTCAAATTACTGTATTAATTGTATTGTAATACTGAAGAACGACTCTCAAAAACATGCCAACGAAAATATTCACATTCTGTAATCAGTAAATGTACTACTTACTTTAAGATCAAACTTGTAAAAGACCAAATTACTTATTTTTTTTCAGGTTCTATGCTAAAGGAATAGTCCAGAGAAGTATGGGACTGGGGGAGCAAAGTCCCTCCCACTGTAAGTGAAGATCAGGTTCGTGACCACCGGAGGAACCTGAATGTACATCAGTCTATGGGACCTGTTGAGATGCATCCCAGAGTCCTGAAGGAATTGGCTGATGGAATTGCCAAGCCACTCTCCATTTGAAATTAGCAGTACATATTTGAAAAGTCATGGCCATCAGGTAAAGTCTCAGGTGACTGGAAAAGGGGAAACATTGTCCCCATCTTTAAAAAGAATAGAATGGAGGACCCTGGGAACCACTGCTCTGCCAGCCTCACCTCTGTTCCTGTGAAGATCATGGAACAGACCCTCCTGGAACCTCTGTTGAGGCACATGGAGGACAGGGAGGTGATTTGGGACAGCCAGCATGGCTTCACCAAGGGCAAGTCCTGCCTGACCAACCCAGTGGCCTTCTATGATGGAGTGACTCCATCACTGGGCAAGGGAAGGGTTGCACATGTCATTTGTCTGGACTTCTGTAAAGGCTTTGACACGGTCCCCCACAACATCCTTCTCTCTAAATTGGAGATGGATTTGATGAGTGGACTGTCAGATGGATAAGGAACTCCTTGGATGGTCACATCCAGAGGGTCGTGGTCAACAGCTCAGAGTCCTAATGGATATCAGTGACCAGTGGTGTCCCTCAGGGGTCCGTATTGGGACCAGTGTTATTTAATATCTCCATTAATGACACAGATGAAGGGATCAAGTGCAGCCTCAGCAAGTTTGCAGATGACACAAAGCTGAGTGGTGAGGTTGACACACCTGAAGGATGGGACCATCCAGAGGAACCTGGACAGGCTTGAGGGGTGGACCTCATAAAGTTCAAGAAGGTCAAGTCCAAGGTGCTGCACCTGGGTCAGGGCAACCCCCGGTATCAATCTAGGATGGGAGATGAGCAGAACGAGAGCAGCCCTGCCAAGAAGGACTCCGGGGTGCTGCTGGATGAGAGGCTGGACATGCCCTGGCCATGTGTGCTTGCAGCCCAGAAACCAGCGGTGTCCTGGGTTGCATCAAAAGAGGAGTGGCCAGCAGGGTGAAGGAGGTGATTCTGCCCCTCTGCTGAGCTTTGGTGAGACCCCATCTGGAGTACTGTGTCCAGCTCTGGGGTCCTCAGCACAGGAAAGACATCGACCTGTTGGAGCGAGTCCAGAGGAGGTCACCAAGATGATCAGAGGGCTGGAGCCCTTCTCCTATGAGGACAGACTAAGAGAGTTGGGACTGTTCAGCCTGGAGAAGAGAAGGCACTGGGGACACCTTGGAGCACCTTCCAGTACCTGAAGGGGGCCTATAAGAAAGCTGGAGAGGGACTTTTTACAAGGGCATGGAGTTACAGGACGAGGGAGAATGGCTTCAAACTGAGAGTAGGTTTAGATTAGATATTAGGAAGAAATTCTTACCTCTGAGGGTGGTGAGGCCCTGGCACAGGTTGCCCAGAGAAGCTGTGGATGCCCCATCTCTGGAAGTGTTCAAGGTTGGATGGAGCTCTGAGCAACCTGGTTTAGTGGAAGGTGTCCCTGCCCTTGGAAGGGGGTTGGAACTAGATGATCTTTAAGGTTCCTTCCAAACCATTCTATGATGCTATGAATAATTACAGGTATTATTCTGACTTTATTCTCAATGAATATGAATGAAGAGAGCATCTAAAGGAGGCCATGATGATGGTGAAGGGTCTAGAGGGGAAGCCTTATGAGGGGGGGTTGAGGGCACTTGGTCTGTTCAGCCTGGAGAAGAGACTGAGGGGAGGCCTCATTGTGGTCTTCAATATCCTCACAGAGGGCAGTGGAGGGGCAGACACTGATCTCTTCACTCTCGTCACCAGTGACAGGACCTAAGGGAATGGCCTGAAGTTGAGTTGGGGGAGGTTTAGGTTGGATATTAGGAAAAGGTTCTTCCCCTAGAGGGCAGTTGGGCACTGAACAGGCTCCCCAGGGCAGTGGTCATGGCCTCAAACCTGCCAGAGCTCAAGGAACGTTTGGACAACGCTCAGACACATGGGGTGGGATTGTTGGGGTGTCCTTTGCAGGGCTAAGGATTGGACTTGATGATCCTTGTGAGTCCCTTCCAACTCAGGATATTCTATGATTCTATGAATTTTTACACTTATTGAATGCTATAGAATGGCATGTTTAATGTGGAAAACATCATGGAATATTAGAAGTGGACTTCAATGACAAAATGTATATATATGACCTTAACTATATTCCATATCAATGATCTTCTGACCTAAATTTTATTTTCTATGCATTACATAATAGTGATACATGTAAGAAAATCCTTACATGCTGCATGTGTGTGTCAATAATCAGAAAGCATTACTGTAATAGTTCGAGCTGAAATAAACAAGTTTCATTTTAATAAGAAATAAATGAATATAATAGTCAAAACCAAGAATCCCTTACCAATAGCCTTCCTAATAAGCTAAGTAGCAACTCTGCAGCTGGCCATTCTGGTTTATTAACTGTGGAAAGAAGATCCTGAATGAAGTTCTCAAACAGTGGTCTGTAATCTTCTTCCCCTTGTTTACTGCCACACCTGTTTAAAACGAAATGCATTTCATAAGTGAATTTAAGAGTCATTTAAGCTTTTCTTCTGATGCAAACAGAGCTAATCCTATTTTTATCCAGAAAAACAGTTTTATGCAATTCTAAAAAAAAAAATCTGAAATATTAGCAGAAAACTTGGGTTTTTTCCATTTACAGACAAATAGTTTACACAGTTATCACTCCAAGTTGCACTGCAAGTAAAGCAGCTAATCCTGTATAGTAGAATTTTGCTCCTAAGATTTATTTATCATTTTGAGTTAAAGTCTGCATTAACTTGGATGGACAAAGTAGATAAAATTCTAAAGCTTAACCTGGAGTGGGCTTTTTAGGAGGTGTTGTGTCCTTAAACCTGGTCTGACTTATCTCACAGTGATAAGGCATCTCAGTATTATGTTCCACAAAGGTTAAAATCAGAATATAAAAAAATCAAAAGATAACATACATGATAGTGTTTCACTTATATATGGCACCCCTAACTTTAATTATACCAGAATTATGCAGAGAGATGGCTAGATAGCTCATAAATAGCCTTTTGGCTTAACAATAGAAATTAACACGATAAAAACCTCAGGACTTTTTGTTACAAATCTTTTAGTTATTAAGGTATGGGTTTTTTCCCCTGTTGAGCTATTGACATTCCTAACTTTATGGAAATTTAAGAAATTTTAGGGTCTTTATATTTTTGTCATTTTGATGACTGAAATAATCTGGTGTCATCACTTAAGTATTTACTCAGCTTTCTCTTCCATGCTTCAGATGAGTAAAAGACCCCTGATAAAAGGATCCTATATAAATTATCAGAAAGATTCTTAAATGTGTTCTTAAAGTCTGTAGAATTTCTGTTCCATAAAATTTTTTGTCCAGACAGGTAGGTCTCAGGGATCTATAAAATATATTGTTATAAGTAACTTTATTAGTAGTCATTTATCATTGTGAAGTGGTTTATTTTGTCTTAAGGTGTGACAGATTTTATTTGGAGTTGGTTTCATCAATACACTAAAGAATGCAACAGTACTTACTTCTTAAGGAAAATAGAAAGGAAGTTTTGTGCTGTTCTCATGGCTGTTTCATATGAGTTAGTCATAAGCACATCTTGATCCACCTAAAAATAACAAGATTTATTTTTCTAATATTTTAGCATACACAGAAATATAATTTCCAGATCAGCATTTCTCGTTCATCAAATAATTACAGCAGACATAAAATTAAAATGCTTAATTACTAGAGCACTGTCATAAACTATTATACCTACAAAGTCATTCCTGCACAAAAGAAAAAATTATGGCTCTTTAAATAAAACTTACTTTTTTGTTTGATTCCTCCTCTGAATTAGAATCTTTTTCCATTGAGGGCAAATGCACCACACATTGAATAAGCTGCAGAACTAGTGCTGTTACCATCTGAATATACATAGGCTCTCCATCAGTGTCACTGCTGTTTAACCTGTTAATAAGACAGCATTAGTACTAAAAATAAACAAAAAAGAGAAAACAAAAATTTTTGTTCCTAAATAACATATTTCTAAAATAATAATCAAAGCTAGAAATCTGTGTTATAGACATTTATCTAGTCATTTGCTTCTCTCTTATGCAGTGAAGGATTTGGTCTAAAAAAATGGACCGAACTTGTCATAATATTTTATTACTTATATATTATTTAATGTATCTGAAATGTGCAGGACTTTTAAACAAAAGAAATTGGTGACCACAACCTGGACTGACTTCTACAAGTTACACCTATGGTAATCTCAGGTAGCGTAACAGTCTATAAACTTCAGCATGTGAAAGTGTCTTTTGAGTTGGTATGACCAGTACAAATACACTCCACCTAACATTTCTCCCCTTCCAAGTGTTTTAACCTGATGAATAGTATGGTGTTTACTACCCATAAGTACATCAACACCACTTAATGCTGCCCTTAACAATATGAAAAGGTGATAATCTCTGACATCATTCTCCCCAAATTATCAAAATAATAACCGGACACAAAACAGATTGCAATTATTATCTTTATGAAGTTATCTCTAACTACTTGTACAGAGACGATATTTTCCTATAAAATTTTAGGCAAGCTGTACCCTTCATGACTACACCCACATACAGGAAATGTCCTCCAATAGAACAGAGTGAGGACTCTAGAGATAAACAGTGCAGTCATTATGGCCTTGAGATAGTAACTTCCTTATAGTAAACGTTCCAATTCAAAGAGGGTATCTACCAATTATGTTCCTATGCCTACCACCTTCCTGTTTACTAGATCTCTCTGATATCTATAAACAAAACAATAGGAAATACTAGGAACAAGCACTCATGGATTACTGAATTCAACTTCAAAGTTTCAGTGAATTTCTTTTCCTGGATATTTCCTGTTCATGCACCCTGGATCAGACAACCTATTTCATTGACAACTTGTCTGTCTCCAGGGAAAAGATGTATGGAAGCAAGGAACAAAATCAACACTAATAACAAATGTTTTAGAATCATTTGAAGAGTCCAACCTCGATTTTAACTGAAATCCTATCCAGGTCAGATTCTTTCTCTAATTTAACCTGAACCTATACTATTATTCAGAAGATGCACTGAAATCCAGCTGAAGTGCTTAAAAGACAGTTAAAGTGAATGGAGTAGTTTCTAAATGAGACACATTCAAAGGAGTATTAGATTGATTTTCTGGAAAGAGTGCTCTAAGCGTGTCCTTAAAGAAATTCAGCCAGAATATTCCTATTAAGTTTTAGCGAAGACAAAATTATATAAAGTCCCTGTGAATAAACCAAAGGATTTTCCAAGAAAAAAACCTATGAATGCACACTAGTATTACAGTCATTTACATACTTAGTGAGACAAATAATTAGATATTGCAATTATTTTTGTAAGCAGGCAGGCATAAATATTATGGCATATGAAACAGTGATTATTACAAAATACATTTGTCAGACAATTCTGTTCTCACTGCAGAGGTTTTGAAATATCAACCTCTAGAAAACAGAGCTTGTGGAGTCACAGATTTTTAAAGAATAAGTTAATACTGAAGCCTAAAATCCTACATCTACAAACTGTAAATGCTACTGTCTACAAATTTTCAATGTCAGAAATTACCTGAAATTTCTCAAACTCCTCTTGCTAGTCGGTAGTCTTGCAAGGGAAGTGAAAATTTCTTCTAGTATTAACTGTCTATGTTTTTCATACTTGGAGAACACCTATTTAACAGTTACATAGTTGTTAAAAAATTATTTATTGTAACATAAAATATCACTTGTTAAATAGATTGTTAAAAATTATATATAGAAACATATGCTTTACAAGACATTTAAATAAATTATATTTCATGCACACCTTGTTTTTAATGCATTGCTTTGTTTTTTCAAAACATTTCTTTATAAAACACATAAAACCTTTTTCAAATATAGCTTTTAAATAATCTTCAAATACCATAAATGTGTAATAGCTCTTGAAAATACCATATGTTTTAAAATTTTCTGCCAATGGTACAATACACTGAAAGTCAAACAGTGTAATGCTAAGCTTTCAGACTCCAGTATAGAGTAAAAGTCTATGGTAACATACATTATATATGAACATATGTATAGTTTTAGAGTACATCTGAGAAAACTAAGCTTTAATGTTTGCATGACATAAAATATTATTTCAATTTCTGGGGTCAGGATTGTAGAGTTTGCTTCTCTCTTTGTTTAGGCAGAACTACTTTTATAAATACTGGAGTACATAATCCTTACAAAGATGAAAAACTTTCACTTGAACAAACACATTTGTGTTGTGCTGCAATTTTCCTGAAAAAATGTTTTATCTACCCCATGACTTTTTCACATAGCCCCCTCTTCTAAGGAAAAGGACGTATTCTATTATATAGTTCTATTATATATTATATAGAACTATCCTACAAGTTCTATAGCTTATATCATTGCATAAATTCTAATCTTAACAAGGGAGGTAAGGAAAATTGCGTTGTTAAGATTTCTTAAGACAAGAAAGAACAGATAAGAGGAAGGGGTTTTTGTTTTCATTTTAAACAACATAACCAAAATTAAGTAAATTCCATGGTTTAAGTAGGTTATTTCTTCCTATAGAGTACTCTGAAAATGAGAGGAGTTCAGGTAGCTTTAATACTGTTCCTAGATCGTGATACCAAACTGTAAAAATATGCAAGAACAAAATTAGTTCTAAACTCTAATTCTCTACCAGCAAAAATACAGCCTATGCAAATGCCCTAATAAGTCTCAGAAGAATACGAAACTGCAAATTAAAAATTACTTACTGCAGTCACTAATTTGATGGCACATAACTGTAGTTCACTGACATTTTCTACAAAGAAAGGTGTTATTCCCATAGATGATATCTATCAACAGAAAGAAGTTATTTTAAGTATATTTGACTAACAAACTGATATTTATGCATTTTCACAAGTAGATTATTCATTCATCAGGTAAGGTATTCAGCAACATGTATTACTTCATATTATTTGCAAATAAAGTTATTAAAGGATATTTTAATACAATCAGGTTAAAATTTTCTTAAGTATACAATAAAAGACATTAAAGATCTAAACATTAAATGTTCTGCCGACTACATACTACAGAACAAACTAGTCACTGCTGTTAATAATTCATAAGTTTGTACTTATTTCATACTTCATGTCATTGAGACAATCACACTTTACAGTCTCTCTGGGAAAAGAAAAAAACCATTCTCAGACAAAAATTTTTCTTATAAAACTTACTTGAAGAATAGTTGTATCGGTGAGAAGCTGTATCTCTAGCAACTCTGACAAACTGCTGACAATGTCACAAACTTTGTTATATAACATCACTATAACTCTTTGCTTGTGGGTGGAACACTTAGCACGTTTTGCTTTTGAACTTAAAACACCACCTAGAAAATAAAAAATATCTTTATTAAGTTTTTCAGTCTTTCACTTACATCAGATATTAGAAAGATGATCATCTTCCTCAAAAAATGTCTCCAAAACAACTCCATGACTACAGCTTTGTAAATGCAAGTGCTTACAGAAGAAAAACTATTTAGTAAAATCTGCTGGAAAGCAAGAATTTCATATTTTTGTAATTGCTCTGAATTCTGGATCCAAGATTTTTAAAACCGTTCTTGAACACCCCCATCTGAAGATATGCATATGACAACAAAATGCCAAATGGAAAACATTTAGCATACTAACCACCATGAGGATCCACTCTATACACAGGATCATATTGAGGATAGAGAGTGTTCTGCAAATGAAATTTTGTGTATTGAATTACTCTTTCTATTACATCCTCAATATATACAGCTTTAGGCATATTTGGTGATGTCATAATATTGATAGCAGTAAGACAAGCATCAGCAGATTTTGTCACTCTCTCCATAATAAGATCTCTCCATAATCTCTCCTCATCTTCAGTGTCATTGTTCTGTAACAGGCGATAGAAAACAAGATAGTGTGAACAAGAAGTTAAATTTTTATCCTTACCAAGTAAAAGAGAACATTATTTTAATATATTTAGATACACACTTAAAAAATGCAGTATTTCCTTTATGATACAAAAATAGTTTGTTTTAGAAATCAACAAATGTTTATTTTACTAGCCACAAGTTTGTAACCCTAAGTAACAATTCTTCAATATCTCACTGTATTCTTTTGGTAAAACACAAAGAAGCTTTCTGTGTATCATTGGGAAGCACCTTTAAGGAGGACTGTCACATTCTCTACTTAAAATTATGTACCTTAATCAAAATCTAAACTCATTCATCTAGTGTTTTCTTCAGTGGCCTAAACACAAATTGCTGCTTTGATCAGTCTAATTTTTGCCACTAGAGGGAATTCTTACACAAAAAGACTGTTAAGTCACACAAAACTTATAAGAATACAACTTTCTCCACAGATCAACTCATCTATATCAATGGATTTAAAACACGTCTTATCAAATATGACCATTTAGATTTAGCACAGGGTATGGAATCTCTGTATTTCTGTGTTTCTACAAGTTATAAAAGCAAACATACATGAGGTTAATTATGACCACCTAGCACTACCGAAATATTGTAATAATGTTATTAATAGCAAAACCAGGTGAAATTTTTAATAACTTCTCTGGTACAGAGAAAAATAATCTTTCTTGCCTGTATAATAGCACAGTTCAACACTGTTTGCTTTCCTTGTAAAAATAACGGGTTGGTGAAACCATATCAACTTTTTTCATTTGGGGTAAGGGAATCTAAATATCACAGTGCATTATATATATTTGAAAAATCATCAGAAATCTGCAAATCAGGAGATCCCTATAAATTTCTTGCACAGAATGGCTTTAAATCATTTGTTCTTACACAATGGAGGGTTAAAAAACCTAACACCAAAAAAACCACAAAATAAAAGCCCAAGTACTTTTAAATCTTTTCCATTTTTTTCCTAATTAATCTTGCAAGTACAAGAAAAAATACCTCTGAAAAATATCCTGACATGGAGGTAGGATATTTTTACTGCACTGTAAAAGAAATAAGCTTACTCCTTAGCAGAGGCTTTCTTTGCCATAATGACCTGAATCATGTTCAATGGGTTCTAAAAAAAATCTAAAACTTGTTTGGCTAAAGATTGCTTCTTTTAATTGAAACTTTGAATTGCAATCATTGGACAATTCCATTAACTCTTTCATAATCTTGAGTTTTACTATGAAAAGATAATGAAAAATATCACTTTAAAGGCGTTGTCATAAAGACTCAATCATATTGAATTACAGCAGGTAAACCCGCACCTTCTTTTCACTTATTTTTCATACTGCTAAAGACATTCAGAACCACATACTGAAACTTTGAAAACCCAACAAACTACCTAGATGAAAATATTTAGGTACAAATAATGTGTCTCTGGTTTTCATTTTCAAGTTTAATTTTTTCCTTTCCAATATACGTAATTACTCTCTATTTCTAGAGATCAAGGGTTTTTTTCCCAGAAAACTCAAGAACTCTATTCTTGCTAGAATATTGTTTTGACTATGAAATGTAGAAATAAATAAATAAATAAAAAATGTGTAATGCATTTGAACCTCATAAAAACCCCTCCAAATCCCCATGTAGTTTTAGGTATATCAGGAAAAAAACCCCTAACATCTTCAACTTCCTGTTAATTTTGTTTATGTTGATAACTTCAACTTTGCAGCATAAGAGCAGACCTAAATGAAGCACTTTCTCAGTTCTTAATGCTCAGGAGAAGAATATGCTCTACATGAAAGCTGTAATATTTCTTCCATTGTATAAGGGATGTTTTATGGACATGTAGAAAAGTAGAAAAAAAAATGCCCAATGATGCAAGTTACACCAGTTACCATGACTATTTCAGGATGAAAATATAATATTTAAAATTAAGTCAAAAGACAACCTAATTGCTCCCAATACATCTGTTAGTTATCAGTACTATAGTAAAACATACTGAAATAATATAAACAATTGAATGTTACTTCAAATCTTAAAATTTGGCAATCTTTTAATCACATACATATTAAATCAGTAAATCCTTTCACAGACACACACAGTATTTGAAACTCTCACTATATGGGACTCAAGTGAAGAAAACCCTATTCTACACAATGGTGTGAAACAATGTAATTTGAAACTCACATGGTTAAGTAATGTAGAAAGCTTCGATCCATCTTGAATATTCTTCTCCAAAATATTCAAGACTTTTACTGTTTTATCTGTTGAGAGCTAAAACAAGAAACAAAACATCAGTCAGCTCTAGGAATAGAAAGGCTTCCAAACTGCTGAACAAATGTCCATGTATGAAGGACAGAACATGTTATGTAATCTGACAAATTTTAATTGTAAGCCATCTGAGATAAGGACTGGATCTTGATTGTTCTGGTTTCTGACACAGCATGATTGAGAATGCTGATAGAATTAAACTAGTGAAATATGTTCTAATACTGCAATCAAACTGCAAACCAGCAAAATATATAGAAATGTATTTAAAATTAGGTTTCTGTAAATAATTTTGTATAGTTATATGCTTTTGCTTATAGAAACAGAAATTTACCAAATCCAAGTATCAATCCCAAATTCTAACTGACCATACAGAGCTTTGTTAAGAGAAAATCCAAGTTCTATAGACAAGCAGAAATAAAATTCCCTGATACTTGAGTGCTAATAAAAAGGAAATGTATTCTCAATAACTGTGTTAATTTAAAAAAAACTAGCATGTTGAAAAAAGTAACTCAAATTCACTTACTGATGTTCTACAGAATTATGATTAAGTAATCTGTAGAATATGCTAAACTCCAGAAGTGTCAGTTTCATTCATCCAGATACTATTGGGTGCTCACCTTTAGAAGTAACAAAATTTTGATTTTATGCATACATGTAAGTATGTATGCGAAAAAAACAGGGAACAGAAGTTAAGGGTGAGAACTATCAGGAAACAGAGACATTCAGGTTGATATCACTCTACAAAGGAAGGTAGTGAGATCAAAGGAAAGGCCAGGAAGAATATCTAAATCTCAGATTAAAGAAAACCCTTCAGGGTGACTTGTATAAGTGGCTTCATAGACACTTCATAAACATAATAAGTGGTCATGAGCAGGCAGAGTAAGAATATAACACAAGACTGCATAAAGCCAAGAGTTCTAGGAAGATAAGGAAAGCAAGAATATTGTTTCTAGAGGTGTAATACCACCAGTTTGCGCCAACAGAAAGTTTCCTTGAACAGAAGTTGGAAAGAGTATAGCGAAGAAATCACACTATGCAGTCTACAAAAAATTAATCTTATTATCAGCTTGGGCATTAAATCTTCTAAGTTTGAAAGGTCTCTTTGGAGAGAGGAAGTAGGCAATTCAGTGTGATGCTGGATAGACATTATACATTTACATTGCACTAATGGCATATATCAGCAAGGGTGGATTTTTTGACTTTGCCAGCAGATTCTCTTTTACTGTGGTTGCTCAACACTAGCTGTAAGGAGCAAAGCCTATAGAATGATGTGCTTTTGTGAAAGTGGATTAATTATTAGATTTTACTGCTCAGGCATGTGTTACCTATTGGCATATGGTGCTCTGAGTCAGGCCTAACACAGAGGACCATTCAGCAAAAATGTCTCAACTTCGGAGACAGTAACATTTAAGATGTGGCAAGTTTTTAAGAACTTCAGCAGAAGCACAACTGTTCACAGTATCTGTCACATGTACACCTAAAGAGGGTGAAATATCACAGGGCACACATGTTTTTGTATGTTTAGCAAAATTAAATGTTGAAAAAGAGTTAAATACTATGAAGATGTACCTTGTCCATAATGCCCATTGCCTTGATTTTTGCAGATTCACTACCCAACTCACTAAGCTGATGCTTTCCCAGTAGCAATTCTTGTGGAATCTCATCATCATCGCCTTAAAAGAAAATAATTAAAAATTAACAATCACATTTCTAATAAGACTTCAAGGAAACCAGTATTTTACAGCCAATATGAAAAAGCCAACTGAAGAAAAAGAATTCATTTTTCAAATAGCTAGCATATAATAGTTCCATCTAATGAAGACTGATAATGACAACTTTTGGTTATGTTAAAATGACTACTTGTTAAATATGACTGAAAGTCATAAATTAAAAATATTTTTAATCCAAGGTTGTAGACACCATAGCTGTAGTGATTTGCTTACTATGTTCCTCCCCTTGTTCTAATCTTGTGACAAAGATGGTAAGAAAAACATTAACAAATGTTCCATTATCCATTTCAAAATCATCTTGGTCATCTTGGTGAACCTGAACTTCATCAGACACGTATGCTAAACTGGTTTAGTTTCTACTGAAATGGATAAGGAGCATACAGTGATTCAGTGTCTCCCCCATAAGTGCACAAGCACTCTGCTGCTGAATTGAATAATCAACCTCTGTTGGGCCAAAGGCCACAACAGATGCAAAATTATGTGCCTCAGAAATTACTGGCAATAAAACCATCTTATGTTAGTATTGTTTACAAAGATATATTTGACAGAAGAGGTACCCTTTCCACTTTAAGGGACTATTATTTGTCTTATTGTGATTTATGTCCCTTTTGGATTCTGCAGAGAGGAAGAAGGATATTCTTCCTGTAGTAGCAAGTGAAATTGGAAAGGTAAAGGCCTTCACTAAAGGTAGAAGCCATATAAATGCAGTATACTGTAGTATGTATCACATGCAATTAAATAACAAAGATGGAAGTTTGAAAATACTGAGATGCAAATTTCCTTCTTATGTTTCTAATTGGGGAAAGCATTTTGAAACTTTCTGACATATTACCAAAAGCTGTAAAATCCATGTCTTCTAAATTTTCCAAAATATTCTCTATTGAAGCAGTAAATCTTTTGAAAGTAGAAGAATCCATCATTTCTGGTGAAAAAGAAATGTATATATAATTATTTTATATTCAAGCCAGAAAATACAAACTATAGAAAATAAATATTCTAAAATTACCTTCAGGTGTTAGTTTAGGTTCATAAGCTTTCCTCTTTTTTTGTTTTTCTTTTTTCTTCATTTTTCTAGCCACTAATTAAGAGAATAAAGGACTGTTTACACTTTTATGCTTATATTCAATATTACATGTAAAGATGTTTATTTTAAAATGTTTAATATATACTTTAAAAATGCACTAGTATTGCGGAAGAAAATAATTTTTTTAAAACAATCAGTTACCCTCACTGAGACTAGGAAGAGGAGAATAATCATCCATATCAGAGTCATTGGGACTGCGATTACGATAACGGCTACTACCAGAAGTTCTCCTTCCTTCATGACAATAACCACTTCTCCTATGGTCACCAGAGCTTCTTCTATCATGTTCTTCATACTCCCAAGCTTCATCTCTATCCTTTTTATGTCTTTTACGAGATGCTAGAAATTAAATGCATTTTCATTATAAGGACAAAAATTCTACTTTTAATAGCTCAAAATTATACATTTGCAAGTTAAACACTATCATATAGATATTCTGTAAAACAAACATTCTAAAACTATAATATAAAAATCTGTTTTGACATTATTCTAACAATTTCTTTTGAATTACATGAAAACTGTACCTAAAACTGGGAAAGACAAGCAAACATTTAAAAATACAAATTTACAGGGCAGTTGTTATTTTAAACAAAGTTGGGAAAGTAGAACAAATCAAAATAAGTTTCATCCTTTTAATAAGAGAACACAGGTAATTTCTTCAGTTATCTTAATTCTGACTATTACTAAGTGTCAATGTTCCAATTCAGTGATTGCTTTGCCCATCTAACACAGCAAGGTCCAGTGAGCCTTGGCAATCTAGTTACTTTAAGATATTCTGTTTTGCCAAGACAACTAAAATTTTGTCGATATATATTTCCAAAGATTCAGTATAAAGGAGAAAGTTGGAGTCACAATCCTCAGCCAGGTAGCAAGTATATACCACAGAAAGTTATTATAATCAGTTTTCAGTCAGGATCAAAAAACCTTGCACAACTGAATGCTGAAAAACTGGGATAAATGTTCTATACAAAACCAGAAACTTGATAGAAATAAAGCGTGTGTGTATGGAAGAGAATGGAGACTTCTTTGTTTTCAAATACAGTCCTGAAGGGGCAAGAGTGATAAGATGTAATAGGAAAAAGATATGGAGGAGGTAATTTCATCCATGAAATCAGTCAACTCTCCATTATCTAAGGTAACAGGATAGCAAAGAGATGTCTAACACAGAGTTTGCTGCGAAAATCAAAATGGCTCCAAAACATTATAATCTAGACTGGAAGAGTTTATTATTCATGTGAACTTGCATATAACACCCCTGACATCTCTGTGTCTCTACCAAAGCCTCCTAAAATTTAGATACTGTATAGAGGGTTGTTTCTAAGCAAAATGGCTCCAAACATTCAGACAGAACTGGAACAGAACTGACAAGTTCTTTCCATAACCCCAGTTTATGGAGAAGAAGAGGAAACATAGCAGAATATAGTTACACCAGGATATAGTCAGTAGTCAACTCAGGCTCAGAACTAATAAAACCAACATTGAATCAGGTGATACTAATGCTCTGCACTGCACCCTAGAGGACTTCCACTTCTGAAAACTTCTACACAGAGGTGGTTCAAGTATTTAATAACTTAGTTTATGTTTTTGAGCTGTTCTGCTTATGGATCAGACTTGCTTCTGGAGGCAGTAAAACCATGTTCACAAGGTCTGAGCTACTAACACTGTCAATTCTAAAATTCTTTTCCCCCAGGAGACAGTATTTTGTGGAGGTAGATGAAATTTGTCTCCACAGTTTACAAATCATCAGTATCAATTTATGCTCTGTAGGACAAATTCTGACCCCAGCTACATCTCCATGAGAAAAGTCACTTCCAATATTGCTTTCCAGCAGAAATTTAAACTGAGCAGTTTATCAGTGCTGCAAAACAAAACAGAATGTGTTACAGTTGTGCTGGCTCTGCAAGGCAAATAACATGTACATGGGAACAGCTACTCACGATCAGTAATTGCTCTACAAAGTTTATTTTGAAGTAGATAAAAATGACTAAAAATATAAGTACTAATAATATTTCAAGAGATACTATTAATTTTATACATAGGCTACTCAGAATTTAAACACCCAATTTCCTTCTGAATTCTTCCAAACACTTATTAAATAAACACATTTAGCACTCACTGTATGAGAATTATTTCATCAATTTTTAGTTCTCATCATTTAATTTAACGGAATGCACTTTCTTAATAAGATACTAAAAGAAATTTATTTTCTTCTATAACAATCACTATTTCATATTTTTAAAGTCCAATTTTAGACAACCAAAAGAATTCTGAAATACATATTTGTAACAGTACAAATCTATTCAGTGTACTTGTCATAGATCTTTCATGCTCTTGATCATTTTGTCTCCTTTTACCTCAGTTCAGTTCTACAGTATCCTTTGAGAAATATTATAATTTATTTTTAACCCAAATGTCCTCAATGAATTGTTTAGAATGATGGTCAGATCTCTTGAGTGGATATAGTGAACCTAGAATCCCTTAAAGCATATAATTACTGTGAAAGTTTTCCTTAATTTGCTTTACTTCACATTTAAGAATTTCAACAGCCACTGTGGTTTATATGTACTACTTACATTCAAAAGTTTCTTCACTGTCATTGTCTTCATCAGAACTGATTTCAGCATATTTTGGTTTCTCATTAACTGTGCTACGTTTGCGCTTGTTCATTTTCACACGTTCACAAAGCGGCATGGTGGATTCAATTTCTGCCAGGAGCTCAGGAGGCAATTCCTTTAATACTGACTGATCTATGCTACCTATTAATGGAGAACAAGAAGAGTAAATGTGAACCTGAAGATAATAATAAGGGTTCAACACTACAGTCCTTTCTCAGAACTGCTTACAGTAGATCTAATAATAAATAATACCACAGTTAGATATACTTGGATGCATTTGACAGCCCTTTCTAAAGTTGAATTTATTGTTCACACTGCAATTAGAAATTAACATAATGAATTGCATACACATCTCCTTCAATAAAATATTTTGTCAGGCATATAAACAAATTCAAATTGGTGAATTTCCTTTGTAAAAAGACATTCTTGCTCTACTTCCACAAAATTTAGTCTTATTTTGGTTCATTCTCTGAATTCAACAGGTTTTCTAACAGTGTATGTAATTTAAGGATTCATTATGCCTAATTAATAGCTCCTTTTATTCTCATTCAAATTATTTAGTGTATGCAAGACAGTAATCTTCCTATTTTCAGCAGTTAGAAACAATATGTGGTAGAATCTGTGAGGTCTTATCCCTAAATACAGACAAAATCATTGACTTTTTTTTTCTTACCTTTTACTAGTAGTTTTATAATGAAACATAAATTTTTGCTTGATTTTGTCGCAAAGCATAATTGGAATATTTTTTATTTAATATATACAAACAGCAAGCTGGACTACATCAAGTTTCTCTTCCACAGAGGTAAATACTTAGATATTATCACATGATTCTCATCACATTTTGAAATTATGATTAGGCCCATATAGTCAGTATAAAGGAATTTACAATCAAAGTATTTGACAAGTGACATGAGGAAACCAAATTAATTAGAAAGTATTTCTTGGGGGTTTGTTTATTTGATGTCTTATCTTTATTTATCAAAGAACCTATTGCACAGATTTTAAGATTATTGGACTAAACTGTTAACCTTTTTCCAACAGAACAAATACCTTTGTCATAAGTGCCTCTCTCTCTCCTTCCCAAGAAATTAAGAGGAAATCACCTGCTAATTGCTATAGACACACACACACACAAATTCTCCAAGAAATCATCTGGATGATAATTCACTTTTTAATTGCATTAACTATATAACTAACATAGCTTTTTAAAATTTATTTCCATTTTTACACAAATATCCCATTTTCTAATCCAGGATTAGTCCCTTCCCCCTGCCCTTTAAACAAATTTAACTGGGATTAGAAGAGCCTGAATAAGAGAAAATAGTTTCCAGCAATAATTTTTCAAAAGTCTCATATATTACTGGTTTCACATATCTCTACAATGAAACTAATGATAAGAAGATTATTTTTATATAATTCTCAGATATGTTCATCAAGTCATCCCATTAGATTGCATTTTAAAAAAGATTTAACTTAAAATATTGAGGTTTTCAAACTGAGGTAGGAAAATATCTATAAAGTAAAACTGATAGCAAAAGTTGTCCCTGCTTCCCCCATGCTGTGGTCACTCATTAATTTGCTTTAAATTTCCATGCTTTGATAATTACCACCTGATAAAGTTTTCAAATTCTCAATATTGCTTTTAAAAATGCTAGAAAACATTTCACAGTGTGGTTTACCATGGCACTTTGAAATGATTATTCTTTGTGGACTGGGCACTAGATTGAAGATATGCAGAAATATGACAGCATGGACAGATCAGTTCCTCTGTGTGTATCGGCATCTGACTGGATGCCAGTCAGGTCTAATCTGGATGCTGCATAGCCATGTCTGAGCAGTGGTAGCCCTACATTAATACTCTTTGCATGCCTATACAGTGTCTGAAGAGAGTTAACTTACATTCACATCCAGACTAGAAGAAAATTTGCACATATATGTTCTAAGACAATGTCCACAGGTGAAATCGCTAGAGGACCTCAGATCCTGTTTTTTTTAACACATATTCTCAACTTCATGCACTGTTGATAATTTCATTGAAATCAGGGGGACAACACATAAAGCATAAAGCCTATAGCAAATCTGTCCAAATACACTGCAAAAAACAGCTGCAAGTAAAGGAACAAAAGTTGCATTAAGATTCATACAGGTGCTTAAAAGCTAGATGGGCTAGATGTACTTACACTAACAGGAGTATTTTTCTACAAATATATCTTTAAGCCCCTCCTAGTCTACAATGAAAAGTAAATTTAAAAACAGAATAACTAGTAAGACAGAATGCTTGGAGAGGAAATAAGAAAAGGAAACAAATCAGTAATGGATTGTATACCAAGCTTGGCAAGAGTTCCATAACCAAATTCTAATTCAATTCAATTTCAAACTCAGTTTCAAAACTATGCCTGAATGTTTCATGATGTAATTTTAAGATTGTGAACATTGCTTTGAGGAACTGTTAGGACAGAATTCATGCTTAATTTTCCTAATATTGTGCACAAAGAACATATCATTAACATGAAAGGTGATATATTTTAAGTAAAAAAACCCTAAAAAACCACTGACCAAAACAAGAAGCAAAAAACACAAGTTACTACTCTCCTACCTCCTAGGAATATCTATTCTTGCTTTCCTTATTGATTTTGTTCTGGGGGTAGAAGACTACTCAGTCTTTAAAAATAAGTCAATCATCACAGTGTTAATTATACACCAACGAAAAATATAAATAATGTAAATATTTGTAAAAATAACTATATTTCCTTTTCAAAAGTTCCAAGTATTCGATGTTCTACAATGCAATTTCAACTAATGCTTAAACTGCACTCTATCCTGTTACAGATATTTTGGATGACAGTATAAGCTTCCCCCTTTTATTAAGGAATATGAAAAGCTTGCTTTCTTCAATAAAGAAGGGAATAGCAGAAAAGACAATAATAAAATTATTGTAAAGAGCTCTATATTGTTATATGTATTCTATAGACAAGGCAGCACCAGAGGTGACTAAAAGAAGGTTCTGGGGTGAGTTTGGGTTGTGCAGGGGTTCCCATGACCATGAACACCTAAGCAGCAGCCTCGTGAGGACCCGAGGGCCCTCGGCAGACAATCAGGTGAGGAGGGGTGGTGCTGGGAACTACTGTGAGACTTTTAAATGGTTCCAGGCAGCGCGAGCGAGCGCCCTAAAGTGTGGTGAACAGGAGCGGGAAAACAGGGGCATGGCACGTCAGTGAGGGTGTGGCACAGCAGTTTGCAAGGCAGTCCATGCAGGCAGGGCAAGCAGGAAGGGCTCCCCTCTGACCATCTGAGTGCAGCCAATGGAGGTAGCAAACAGACTCAGTAGCTGGTAAGGAAGAGCAAAGAGATCCTTTCAGCCCAAGTCTTATTAGCATATTAGTTTAAGCTTCCTCAGATATGGTGTTGACGTACCGTAAAACTCAATCCCCTGTAGCTGCAAGAGTCACTGTGCCAGCTGTGTCAGAGACCTCCAGACAGCCAGACCTTCTGATGGTAGACACAGCTCTTCAGGTGGCAGGTTGCCAGGAGTGCCTGATGCCTTTTTGCAAGGCTGGGGCAGAAAAACAGTTATTTTGCAGAAGGTGTGCCATGGTTGAAGAGCTGTGTCACCAGGTGAAGGAGCTACAGGAAGAAATGAACAGGCTATGTAGTATTCGAGCGAAAAAGCAAGAGAGAGACCAATTATATTCAGAGATGCTACAACCTCTAGACTCTCAGGAATCTGGAACCTTCATTGTAGTGAAGAAGCAAGTGGACTCAGAACCCTGCAGGGTAATTAGTCAAAGGACTGTTAGACAAGGGCCTGTTAAAGATGAAGGCTGGAAGCTGGTCACTGCATATACCAGGAGGAAGGTTCTTCCTCTTTCTCAAAATTTGACAGGCAGGACTGGCACCTTCTACAACAGGTATGAGACTCTGGAACTAGAAAGCCAGACAACTGAAGAGGTGGGCGAAGGTCCTTCTGGGGTAGTGGGGCTGCCTAAAACAACACCACCTGTACCCCACATCAAGACCTCTACTGTTAAGAGGAAAAGAAGGGTAGTTGTAATAATAGACTCCCTTCTATGGGAAAGGGAGGGCCTGATGAGCAGACTGGACCCAACTCACAAAGAAGTCTTCTGTCTCCCAGGGGCTCAGGTAAGGGACATTACTGGAAAACTCTCCAGTCTTGTAAGGCCCTCTGATTACTATCCATTATTGGTTGTTCAAACTGGCAGCAAAGAAATAACAAAGAGAAGTGTGAGGGCAATCAAAAGAGACTTCAGGGCCCTGGGACGACCGATAGAGGGATCAGGAGCACAGGTAGAGATTTTCTTGACTCTTCCGGCAACAAGGATAATAGGAATAGGCAGATCCATCAGGTCACTGAGTGGCACCAAGGTTGGTTTAGTCAGAAAAATTTTGGGGTTTTGGACAATGGGATGATCTACTCAAAACCTGGTCTACTGACACCTGATGGGATGCACCTTTCTCAAAGGGGAAAAACAGTTCTAGCGCAGGAGCCAGCGGGGTTCATTGACAGAGCTTTACACTGGCTTGCAAGGGAGAAAGGGGCAAAACTAGGCTTGCCAGTGATGAGCAATGGGATGGTGTGCCAAAACTTGAGGAAACAAGCACTAATGGGATCCCTCAATCTGTCTCAAGAGGTGTTGGCTACAATGTACCACACCTGAAATGTTTCTACACTAATGCACGTGGCATGAGGAACAAACAAGAGGATCTCAAAGCTTTGGCCCACTCCAGGGATTTGGCATCATTGGCATAAGAGAAACCTGGTGGGATGAGACCTGTGATTGGAGTGCCCAGTTGAACGGTTGGTTACAGGCTCTTCAGGAGGAATAGGCAGGGCAGAAGAGGTGGAGGGGTGGCACTGTATGTAACAGAAGGGTTAGAATGTCTGGAGTTCACAGTTGGCAATGGCACAGTTGAGAGCCTCGGGGTAAGAATCAAGGGGCAAACAAATAATACCAATGTCACCATGGGAGTCTGCTATAGACCTCCCAGACAGGATGATGACACTGATGAATTATTCTTTGAGGAACTAAGGGACACTTCCAAGTCAACTGCCCTTGTCCTTACGGGGGACTTCAACTTGCCAGAAATAAACTGGGAGCATCACACAGCTGGTACAACCTGGGCCAGAAGATTCCTAAAAAACCTGAATGACAACTTTATGGAACAGGTCCTAAGGGAGTCAACTTGGAAGGATGCCCTCCTTGATCTGCTGCTTGTCAACAGGGTGGATCTTGTGAACAAAGTGGGGATTGGAGGCCGTCTTGGCCACAGCGACCACGAGGGAATCGAGTTTAAAATCTCCGTTGACAGGAGGAAAAGTGCCAACAAAACCTCAACCCTGGCCATGAGGAGAGCAAACTTCAGGCTGCTCAGGGAATTAGTGAGTGAGGTCCTTTGGGAAAATGTTTTTGCAGGTGATGGAGTCCATCAGTGCTGGTCACTTTTCAAACATCACCTCCGAAGGGCACAGAAACAGGCAATTCCCAAATGTTGGAAGCCAAGCAGGCGAGGCAGAAAGCCAGCTTGGCTGATCAGGGATCTTCTCTTGGAGATAAGGCAAAAAAGGAAGGTGTATGCCCAGTGGAAGTGAGGTCAAGTGACGTGTGAAGAATTCAGAGATGCTGCTTGCCACTGCAGGGAAAAAATTTGTGCGGCCAAAGCTCAACAGGAGTTGAAGCTGCCAGAAATGTGGGGGACAATAAAAGAGTTTTTTCAAATACATTAATGTCAATAGACAGAATAGAAATTTCAGTGACCTGTTCCAGGATGAGGATGGTCACCTCCCAAACAGGGACAGAGACAAGGCAGAGGTGTTTAAGGCTTTCTTTGCCTCTGTCATCAACATAGATGATAGACGAAGGGGGTCTCAGTGCCCTGAGCTGGAGGACCATGACTTGTGTGAATGATCAACTCCTAGGCAACCCTGAAGTTGTGTGGGATCTGCTGCTTCAGCTGGATCCCTACAAATCTATGGGGCCTGATGGGATTCATCCCGGAATCCTCAAAGACCTGGTGATGTCATCGCAAAACCTCTCTCGATGATTTTTGAGCAAGCTTGGGAACCTGGAGAGGTCCCAGCTGACTGGAGCTGGTGAACGCTGTCCCGATCTTCAAGAAGGGCAAGAAGGAGGACCCCGGAAACTACAGGTCTGTCAGTCTCACTTCAGTGCCTGGTAAATTTATGGAGAAGATTATTCCGGGAGGTACTGAAAAACATCTGAAAGACAACGCAGTCATTGGTCACAGCCAGCACGGCTTCATGAGAGGAAAGTCCTGCTTATCAAACTTCATTTCCTTCTATGACAAGCTTCCCCACCTAGTTGATCAAGGGAAGGCAGTTGATGTAATCTTTTTGGATTTCAGTAAAGCTTTTGATCCTATCTCTCCCAGGAACCTTCTGGACAAACTGTGCAGCCCACAGCTGGATAAACACATCAAAATCCAATCTTTAGAATGATCCAAAATCACTTTGCCTTGAATTTGAACTCAAAAAGATCTCCCTGATTCAGGCAGATGCATCCATCACCAGAACGCCTTCAAGACAGGTTGAACATAAAAAGACTGCACCAAAAATCATAATATTATTTTGGACTTTTGTTAGATGCATTCAATATGGAAATCACAACTATATTTTGACACAACAATCAGTATATTCATATTAGTTTCACCTGTCTTGATATGGTGACTTCAAACAAGCAGCTATGGAAAAAGGGATGATGCTTGCTGACACTTAGGTCAACTTTCCAGGATCAGAGAGGCTGTTCCTGCCATAAAATCAAAATGAACACTAATAAACTATCTTCTCAGTAATCACAGAATATGCTAAGTTGGAAGGGACCCACAAGGATCATCGAGTCCAACTCCTGGCCCTGCACAGGACCATCCCCAAGTCACACCACGTGTCTGAGAGTATCACCCAAATGCTTCTTGAACTCTGTCAGGCTTGGTGCTGTAACTATTTAAAAATTAAGATTATGTTAATGAACTCTTTTGCATAAATTATCTTCCCATAAATACTGTCTTTTCCATTTGTGTGCTAATACTTCGTATTAAGCAAAGCTGAAGTTAATGCAATTTCATATCTGTAATCTCTATATGTACCTCATATTTTAAAATGCAACTTTTTCAAAGATGAAGAAATTATAGAAAAGAACACACAAGGGTCTAAGAGGGAACAGTGACACTTGTTTGGGGTGTGGATATGAATCTTAACTTTGGATTTCCCAGTGTTTAGAATTTTAAGTTTAGCCACTCCCCACATTCTAGGACTTCCACACTAATGTATCATTGCACATCTTCATTTCGACATTAAAAATAAAAACTTACATATTACAGCTCAATTTTTTCCTCCCCTGGCTCCTTTTTAGCCACAGAAGACATTAACTGCCTGCTGGACTCTTCTAATTTTGCCGATGACTAGTATATGCAGTCTTGCCATTATTCCCCAGATACTAAGCTCACCTTCCTTACATGTCCTCTCTGAATACTTGATAGAGGATGTTCCAGTCATTTTGGGTCTACCTCAGTTATGTATCACTAGCTTACTGTCTAACTTTTTCAAGTCATTTTGGGTCACCACTATAACTACACTGATAAACTGTCCTGTGTCAGACATATATACAGTAATGAAAGCATTTTCTTTCTGGATTAGCTCAAACAACCTTCAAACTCTGTGCTAAATCAAATAAAATACACTCTTACTTCGTAACAAGAGTGCCGCCTTCTTTTTGTTGCATAGCCATATTGTAACTACAACATCACAGACTCACAACTTAATTCTACTACAACCACTCATGTAGATAAGGTTCTATTTTAGATTAAGAACTAAAAGAAAAAAGAGGGGATAAAAGTATTTCCCTGCTTTATAAAGATGCTTGGAAAATAAACACCATTTAAAAATAGTTAAGTACTGTTACAGTATAGCACTCAGGCACTACAGTGATAAATGCCACGACTACCTGTGATTGATGAATAGCTTACTGGTTAAAGCTGAAAATTTTCAGCTATCCCTTAGTGTGCAAATTTAATTACATCCTTTCCACTGTGCTCTCCCTTAAAATGCTCCATTACATCTTTACATCTCAGTCTGTGGTGATCAGATTCCCCTGCCCACCAGCATCACAGTACTCCAAATAATTCTGTGCCCTGGAGAGTTTTAAGAACAGAAGGGGAAACATAGGGAAAACAATATCCTTTTTTCAAAATGGAATTTAAGGTATGAGGAAAGTACATCTGTTCATAAGACATAAGTTCCACTTTTATCTCAATACCATATCATCAGCTGAAACACACCATCAAGGTGAATACTGATGAAAATAATCTGAGTAGTCATCCATTTACTTTTCTCTGCCCTAAAGCTTTTTGCAGGTGTGGAAGGTATGGCAGAAGCATCCCCTGGCAGGAGGGAGAGAAGTAGTGTTAGGAAGTATGTCCTATATCATTTCATAGAACCTGCTTAAACACCTTTCAAAATAATTTTTCCTCATCTACCCTAATACTGGCACAAAGGGAAAGCTCTAAGCCACAAGCTAAGCAAAAGGAGAGGTTCAAGCTCCCTGGTTATATTCCAGTCCTTAGATCTGACTTTGAGAAATGGGATCTAGTCAGGTTGGTGGGTCATAGAAGAATCTGGACACAGAAACGGAATAATTCCATGATTTGGTAGATGTCATCATTGCCCATGGCTAAGCAGAACAGATTCAAAAAGGATTTTACAATTGCTCAAAGTACTCTTATAAGTAAGAAACATTTTTTGACCCACAAAAGATTTCCAAAGAGCACCCTGAAGGATCCAGACAAAGATCAAGGAACATACCCAACACATACTCTTCAAAGATGCCAAGAAGCATGAGAACTCGCATTACATTGGTATCAGTGATTTCCTCAAGCTATCTGATGGTTGCAGTAACTATAGCCACAAGTTGTTTTATTCTTTATTGCTATTCACTGACTTCTCATCTTTATAAAACTTTGTAAAAGAAGGCTAGAGCAGTTTTGCAAGACACTTCACAAAAAATATAGCAGTACTCACAGTAAAATGGAGCAAGATCAACAACTGAAATGAATGTAGAGCTCCACAAAGAATCTCACTTTTATGAATCTACAGTTAATGTTTGTTATTTGAAATTTATGATTTTTGCATTTTCCCAGACATGTATTCTGATTTATTTAAAGACTGAGCCATGGGGCCTCACCTAAGAAAAAAGACCTTCATTAAATATAATCAAATTAAACATCAATTTTTCTTCTCATCAAAGTCCTATATGATCAATATAATACAACCAAGATCTTTTCAGAGAACAAGCAAAACAAATTCCATGATTTATATCTCATTTGTGACTATAGGCAGATCAAGATCTACTTTTACCTTGCTCTATCATGGAAAGATTGGCAGCCTTTATCACTGAAAATATCACATGTAGGTACTATTGTTTTGCTTCTTCAAAGTAACTTAATTACATTAACAACAAGAACAAAAAATTGCTGATATTTTAGCTTTTAATATAAAATACTATAAGCATATTTAAGGAACCTTTATTTGATGCAAACAACAATTCAGTAATTTGAAATCAAAAAAGGTTTCATCTTTTCTGTTCATTGGCAATATTACCATGAAGCAAAAATAAATTGCAAATTTCAAGTAAATAGTTTAAATTTTCTTACACAAGAACAGTCACCTAAAATGGTTGAAAATGTTGAGCAACAGAAAAGTTTAATTACCAGAAACAAATGTGAGGCTTTCCCTTATTTGTATTTTGCCAAATTTACCCTTTATCTAAAAGAAAATTCAAACCAAAAATTTTGATCACATATTTCTGCATGTATGCCAAGAAATAACCCCCATATTAAATACTTATACACATGAACAGGTCAGCATTGCATATTGTAATATTGGACAAATTGCTGGCTCACATTTTTACGTTGCAGTGCATTGTTGCAAAAATAATTTATGCAAAGTAGCTTTAACTTTTCCCAGAAATAAGAGGAACCTGATTGATCATCCAAGCCCACGAACCAAAGGCAGTTTCAGACTTTCAATAAATTGCTCTGACAAATTAGGTAATAAATTTTTTCACTTACACGTGTCAAAGTAATTTTTCAATAGTGAACTAATTAAACAATGCACTCCTAATTCTGCAAACAAAACATATTTCAGGTGAACCAAAATACATTGAAATTATTAGATTTGGTCAAGTTTACTGTTGCTGCTAAGAACTAGATGTGTAACAAGTAAATTTCACTCTTATTATCAAGAGAAGACTTAAGAACAACTGTGGGAGCAAGATTCAAATTATTTACCTTAGTGGCATACACAAAAATAGGAACTAACTCAAGCAGCTTCCAGGCAAAGCATTGTGCTGAAAATGTCTCCTATTGTACTGGTAACAGATCAACACAAGAAAGGACTCCAGTGTGCAACTGCTGCATTCCTGCTGTCTACCGATATCAATTTATCCAACATCTACCAATAGTAGCTTATCCAACATCTACTTTTGAAAAACTAACATCAAAGCCAAAGGCCCCAGTGAGTATGTACAATGCCCACACATCCCAACACACTTTTTGGAATAGAATAGATGCACCATACCTAAAAAAATCCCTGCAAGTAAGAATAAACTTGTTACTTGTATATATATATATTTATGCCTCAAATGTTTTTCAAACTATGAACTTGTTCAGTCCAGAAAGGAGAAAAAAAATAATTAGGACTAAATGAACAAAGTGTATATTAAAATGGATCCTCTGCAAACCCAACATATCTTTATATACTTCTAATGCCACAAGGGACAGCCAGCTCCTCTTCTAGACTAGTTAAGTTGAAAAGAGGTAGTCACCAATATCTCAGGAAAGAGGAAAACGAAGAAAAATATAGAATTCTCATGAAAGTGATGTCGATTCTACGAATCACTTAAATTTTGAGTTTAGAAGAATCTTTAAAGACTTCAGCTGTAAACCATTAAATATATCCTTTACTTCTCTGAAATGTGGCATAATTTACTAGAGAACTTCAAAGTTCTAACATGCTTGATCCATCAGGTAGGGTATGCACATGCAAGATGCCTAGTGAGTTATTACTCTGGCCTTCCCACATGCAAATGCAGTTGCTACCAGGAACTCTAAGATAGTGATTCCAAATTTCAGATTTGTGGAATTATGGATTTCACAATGGTTATCTTTACAAAAGGACAATATGTAGTAAGCAAACTGAGTTCCAGGAAATATACTTTTGCTCTCATTACTTCCTTGGAGAACAGCTGCTTGCCCCAATGATTTCAGTGAGTACAACAGTATGCCTGTTTCAGCATCAAGAGACTGTTATTTTAGAAATAAATTTGAGTATAACTCCAAAGTTTTCTTGATGAGTTAATATCCATAAGCTATATTTCTCAAAGATTTGCCAATTTTGTCTTTGTGGAAGCTCTATAGATAAAGGATTTAAGCAAAAAATTTATACTCCTTTTTTGTCTAGTTTTCAGCTGCACCAAAAGGTATTAGTGAGTAGCTCAGCTGTGCTGCCCAGAAGACTGTGAGAAGCATCAGAAGTTTGCTCACTGAGCCAATACAATCTGGATACAGCTTTTCATCCTGGAATACTCCCTTTCTTGTTACTCCTATCTAAAAGATGAGACCTAACTGATTACTCTGCTTCACAAGTGAGACTTTTCAGCAGTACTAGAACTCAAAGATGGACCATTACATTACACAAATGCCATGGAATTTTACACTGCTACAAAAAAGTCTATTTCAGAGACATTTTAGAAAGCATATATGCACTGTATATGGCTCATAGGGCTCTAAAAATTACCAATTTTCTGCACATAGATTTGTGTGAATTCAAAGTCTATCCTTATGAGCTGAATTCCATCAGAAAGTTTTCAGTATTCCTTATGAAGAACATAAAAGTTTCATCAGAAATCTTTAGACTAATCTGACAACAAGGATGCGATAATTTTATGTCTGACTCTAGATACCTATTATTGTTAGAAATGAAAATTTTGCCTGTCCTGAATATCAAAAAGGGAGACGGAAAATGTTCATATTTCCAGGATAAAGAGAAAATATTTAACAAGGAGGCTAATATTTTACAAATAAGCAATACTCACGCTGAATTACAAAGTCTTTAAGGGTCAATACAATCAAGTTAGTAAATAGAGAACAGACACGTAAAAATAAATTTATCATACAGATATCAACTCTGTACCATGCACATAAACATAGTTATACATTCACAAAGATGATTTCTACATCATTTCTTATCAGATCAACTTTGTCAGAAAACATTTCAATCTTGAATTAATGAGCAATGATATACATAGAACTGCATTCATAAATAATCCTGTATACAGCTGAAATCCTCTCTCCTGCCACTTTATCTGCCTATTTTTGAGACATGACAGCTCTATAAACATAACTACATAAGAAATCTAAAAGCTTTAAATGCTAAACAATAAAAAAGAAAAAAACCCTGACCAGTCAGTAGCATTGATTTCACAATGTGAAATTATCTACTACAGTCTGAAACCAAAGAAACCAAAATTATAGCACCAAGAATAAAAAAGTGTTAAATCTGCAGAAGAGACAATCAAATATCAAATCTACAATCTATTATGAATAAATTCCTGTTCATATTATTAATTTGAAAATGACAGTCCACTGTTTACCAGTTCCTTTCCTCTTTCTGCATACACTGGACCATAGAGATAAAGCTATGTGAATTCTCCTAAAGATAGAACTTTTTAATAAGCTTATTGTCACACAGCCTAAAGTGTGGAGGCTTTCCAACAGAGTTGCATTTATACTGTAAAAGAGGCAGATGGGGCTTTGTAACTGCCGTTTTATTTCATCATGTCAAAATATCCCTTGGAAAAACCACATTTCATTTCCAAATAAAAATATAAAAGAATCTTAGGGCTTGTATACATAGCATTTCACACCACTTCAGCTACAGTAATTTAGTTACAGTAGTACCATTCCCTTATACAGACACACCTAATCATTCATATAGCAGTTATGTTTAACTAGATAAACTACCAGATTAAACTAATGTAACTGAAGTACAGCTTAAGACTATTTAAGTGTTCCCACATTAGGAACTTGCATTGGAATAAACAAATCATTTTAGTTACACTGTAGCAAGATTTCCAATAACCACAATCCCATAGACAAATTTCAATTTGTTCCCCAAAATCACCATATAAGCAAGCCTATAAACTAACTATCAAATGTTTGCATTTAATTTCTAACCACAGGAGTAGCAAATATAAAAGAACAGGAATATACAAGATATAATGCAATTAACATTAAAAAAAAAATCTTACCTTTATTAGATTTGGATGACTTGTTCTTGTTAGGTTTAAAACAAGAGCCCCTTGATTTATCTTCTCTATCCTTAATAAATTTCTGCACATCATCCAATGAAAGCTTTTGAAGGACAACTACAGGCTTAGCTCCTTTATTTAGGTCTTCAACTAGCCCAATCTTCTCTACTTTATCCTGTTCACCTTTAAATTCAGTTTTCCTTGATTCCTGAGTGACATTGACATCTTTATCACGCTTGATTTTTGGAATGACAAAATGTTTCAATGTGCCAGATCTTGCCCCCAACAAATAACTAGGAAACTCTGCTTTATTGTCAGCATGTGCTTTATTACTATCTACTTTACTCTTATTACCATCTGTCCGTCGTTCATCCTTGCTGTTGGGTGATTTAAAACCAGGTCTATCAGGTCTTGATTTACTAGAATCTCCTCTACCTTCCTGTTTAATGCGAGGGCTGTCAGGTCTTGATTTCTGATCCCCAGAAGAAAACCTTTCCCTTGATTCACCAGACTCATGTCTATGTTTCCTTGCAAATTTCTCAGGTTTTGAACCATCAGATTTAATACCATGTTTAGAATCATGTTCATTTTTGTTTGAGGATCTCAAATATTCAGACCTTCTGATCTTGGATGGATCTTCTCTGTATCTCTCTGACTCCTCCCTGTCCTCAGATCTTTGTTTAAGGCTATCATGGTCATGCCTCGGTGTATCTGAAACTGAATGTCCATCAGGCCTTTGTTTTGTTGGATCAGACCTACTTTCAGATTTTATCCTTGAAGAATCAGATTTCACATCTATTTTATGCCTAGATATTTCTATTTTCTTATCTGATAATTGTTTACTTGAGTCCCTCCTGTTATCATGTCTATGTTTTGGCGTTTCGGGCCTGCCTTCATTCTTCTGTTTCGGTGTTTCGGGTCTCTGCCTTATTTCCTGTTTGCCATTATTTTGTTTTCCCTCATTTTGTTTCATCCCCATTTGCCTGCTCTGGTTTTGTTTTGATTCTGTTTGTCTGTTCTCATTGTGTTTCACTTCCATTTGTCTGCTTTCATGCTTGCTTTCACGTTTAGCTTCTACCTGTTTCTTCTCATTCTGTTTACTTTCCAACTGCCTGCTCACATTTTGCTGAAATTCCATTTGTCTGTTTTCATTTTGCTGGATATCTGTCTTTTGACCTCCAAAGTCTGATATTTTCCTAAAAATCTCAGGATGGTTTTCAGGTTTAAATTTAAGAACTCCAACAGTGTCTTCTTGGGGAACACACACAAACCCATCATTATACTGTTTAATTTCTTCAGGTTTTTTGATGATGTCCAAATCCTGAGTTACTGTTGCCTGAGAGTCTGCTCTTCCTGCTTGCTGCAGATCAATACTAACCATCAATGCTGGCCTCGCCCCATTTCCTACAGAACCTGTCTCCTGAGAAGCTGCTCTATTTCCTCCAGTAGCACCTCCAACCTCCTGTGGTTTGTTTTCTTGTTTTCGCTTCTTCAGAGGCTTATCTACAAATTAAAAGAGAAAAATCACAAATGCTATATATTAGAAACAGATAAATGTCCAAGCAAAAATGTCCATTCCCCTCAACCCCCACCAATTAATCCTCCTTCATATGTATGTGCACACAAACAACAAAACCCAATTAATTTAAAAGCAAGAATAGAATTTTTCTAATACTTTTTAATGTATTTGGGCTATCATTTGTTGTCAATCTACCACATGTGCCAATTAATCATTAAAAACACCTTCAAAACATATGAAATCAGTCCCTGTAAAATTCCCAAGAGAACCATCTAATAAAGAAGCTGCAATAATGGCCAAAAAATATCAATTTATAGTTGAAGCAAGTTTTGAGGAATACTACTATAAAAGATTCTCTTTTGAAGATTCAGCCTGCTTCATTATACATGAACTAAGCAAGGATCTGCAATGATTAAGATGGAGCTTCTCCCTACTTGATTCAGTTGGACTTCACAGATATTGTACCCAGGGAACACACAAACAATGAACAAAAATTATTAAAATAAGTCCAACACTCCATGTTTCTCTTTGAAGCAAGGAGTACATCAAGAGTATGAGTCTATGCCATATCACATGTTTTAAATGGGGGGCCACTACACACTTAAAAGCTTGAGTATTTTCCCCTTGAAACCATAGTGCTTTTCATGGATGAAATAAAAAGTTCAGAGATAATTTTATGTAGTGCCAAAAGCTTGACTCTACAATAATCCATTCAGTTTACATTTTTAAAAAATCATTAAGAGTAGAATACAGAAAAATAGAAAGTGAGTTAACCACCCCCCCCCATAATTTGTTAGAATTCATAGAAATGAGAAGCACATGAAAATATCAAAAAGAGTATGTTCTATTAATTTAAAATACAACCTATTTGTATTACTAACATGATACTCTAAACCGAAATTAATTTCTGCCATGAAATTCAAAAGCCCTACCTGCACTAAGGCTTATATTTTCATTTCTCAGCTATCATTTTGTAATTTGTCAATAACAAAAAATATTTTCTCTGTAATCAGAGAATATGATTTTAAGTCTAAGTAATGACCAAACACAGGTTGAAAATTCTGTCAAAATGTCTAGACCACAAATGCAATATAAGAAAAATAACTTATTTTATGCTTAGAATTGTGGTGCCTTATCACCAGATGCAATGAGCCAGCTCTCCTTTTGGGAGCAGGAGAAAGGTAAGGAGGATGCAATCAAGGAAGAGGGAATTAAACTCTTAACAAAAAACAAAACCCCAACCTCTCAAATTGTAAACCAGAATTATAACTATGACTTCTAATTTCCTCAATACTTGTAGAAGATTCTGATTCAGAAGAATTAAAATTTTAAAGGATCATCTCCAAAATTAACATTAGAACACAGTAACAAGTAGTAAGATGGTCAATTCCAGTGATGTGAACAGGTTTGTGGGTTTTTTCCAACATTTAAATTCTCAAATCTGTTTGTATATCTCTAACTTCCTAAAACTCTAAAAGTACGCGCAACATTTAATGGCTGGAACAGTAAAGACAAATACAATAAACTCCACAGAGAAACTGGTTGACTGTAAATAAGGAATTTTTCAAAGTAGGAAGGCCTACCAATTAATCAATAAATTTGATTAATTGAAGGTGCAGCTTTTTAGCATGATGCTTTTTGCTTTTTCTGTACAACAACAAAAACTGTTGGATTCATATGAGAGCTTATACAGATTAACTTCCCTACACTACTTATTAAAACAAATGTGTTTTTTTTTTTAAACCTTCATACAGTGACAAAGATTATTTTTCTCTGTGTGACTAAGAGGGCTTTGACCTCACTGAGCTTCATAGCAGGTCTTAGGATTGACCATGAGGTAGAAGCTTCCAGACTGAGACATTTCAAATTTGATTACGTTTTAAATAAAACATACACCTTAATACACATACACACACACATCACTACCTTATTTCTCCATTAAAACTCTTGCAATTTTGAAACACAATTTGAGAAACTTGTGCTCTTAGGAAAGTCAGTCAGCTTTTTCACTTTAACCCAGAAATGTCATCCACACTGAAAAAGTCCTGTAAAGCTCTGATGGTGGATCTAGCTTTTAAGACATTACTGTTACCAGTTATCTGCCCTGTTCCTTTAACTGAGGTTATCATCTGTAGCAGAAGGGAACCCACATTTCTACAAGAGTGTTTCATTGTCCAGTTGTAGTGGGTTTCTGTGGCCAGGTTTTGGTAGCAGGGGGGCTACAGGGGTGGCTTCTATTAGAAGCTGCTAGAAGCTTCCCCTGTCTGGTGGAGCCAATGCCAGCAGGCTCCAGGACGGACTTCCTGCCACTGGCCAAGGTCAAGCCAATCAGGAGTAATAGTAACGCCTCTGTGATAACGTATTTAAGAACAGAAAGGTATTGCACAGAAAGAATTCCAGCCAGGGAAGACTGGAGTGAGAACATGGGAACAACAAGGTAGACACCGAGGTCAGTGCAGAAGGAGGGGGAGAAGGTGCTCCAGGTGCCAGAGCTGAGGCTCCTGCAGCCCGTGGTGAAGACCATGGTGAGGAAGGCTGTCCCCCTGCAGCCCATGAAGGACCATCAGGGTGCAGAGACCCACCTGTAGCCCATGGAGAAGCCCATGCTGGAGCAGGTGGATGCATGAAGGAGGCTGTGACCCCGTGGGAGGCCCAAGATGGAGCAGGGCCCTGCCGGGGACCTACAGCCCATGGAGAAAGGAGCCCATGCTGCAGCAGGCTTTTCCCAGATAGGACTTGTGGTCCCTGTGGGGGACCCACGCTGCTACAGCTCATTGATGAAGGACTGCACCCCATGGAGAAGTGACCCACGGGACAGCAGTTTTGTCAAGAACTGTTGCCTGTGGGATGGACTCATATTGGAGACGTCCATCAAGGACTGACTCCCATGGGAGGGACCCCATGGGAGCAGGGGAAGGACTCCTCTCTCTGAGCAGTGGCAGAAACAACTGACTGTAAACCCCATTTCCCGTCTCCCTGAACTGCTGGGGGGGAGAAGGGAGAACATGGAAGGAAGGAGGGGTGGGAGGAAGGTGTTTTTAAGATTATTTTACTTCTCACTCTTTTGCTCTGACCCTGTCAGTAATAAATTTAATTAATATCCCCACTTTGAGTCTGTTTTGTCAGTGATGGGGATCAGTAAGTGAACCTCTCCCAGCTCTTAACTCATGAATCCTTCACTGTTTTTTTCCTCTGTCCAGTTGCAGAGGGGAGTGAGAGAGCGGCTGTAGTGAGTACCTGGCATCCAGCCAGGGTCAGCCCACTACACTGGTGTATCAGATTATGGCACCAGTGAAGATGGTTTGCATTAACCTCCCAGACTGAACAAGCCAACTTAGAGCCAAGCAAATGTTTCCTTCTGCTACCCCTACTATAGAAGCAAGGCAAATGGCCAGGAGATGTAATGCTTTAAACTGATGTAGCTGGATCAATCAAAACTCACCTCCAAGATTAAACAAGCAAAACAACTCAAGTATGACCAGTTTTCTCTCTTGAACTTCCACAGGCTCAAAATGCTGCTCTTCATCATCATCAGAAATGTCAAATTGTAAGTTGAGAACATATAAATAGATGATCGCATCACAACTTGGCACATTCCCTCTAAATACAGAGTTCTTTTGTTTCTCTTGATAACTGAGTTCTGATGTTTAGTAAGTTATAACCACAACCTGTTGATATCATATCTGAGAAGAAAGGGATATATCCAAAGTTTTCTTTTCCTAAATGGCAAGGTGATTGTAGATGGAGTTAAAGATTATTGACAGATTTCTTGATATTTCCAGTGCATCTGGAGGGCAGTCCTCAGAACTAGACTTGATCATTACAGTTTGTCCTGGTCAATGGCAAGTTGAACATGAGTCAGCAGTGCCCTGGCAGCCAGGAGGGCCAACCATGTCCTGGGGTGCATCAGGCACAGCATCACTGGGGATTGTCCCGCTCTGTTCTGCAGATATTCACCTTGAATATTGTGTGAAGTTTTGGGCACCACAATATAAGAAAGATATTAAGCCATTAGAGAGTGTCCACAGGGGGGCAACAAAGATGAAGGGCCTTGAGGGGAAGCTGTAGGGGGAATGGCTGAAGGCACTTGGTCTGTTCAGCCTGTAGAAGAGGAGACTGAGGGGAGACCTCATTGCAGTCTACAACTTCCTCATGAGAGGAAGAGGAGGGGCAGGTACTGATTTCCTCTCTATGGTGACCAATGACAGGACCTGACAAAATGGCCTGAAGTGTCAGGGGAGGTTTAGGTTGGATATTAGAAAAAGGTTCTTCCCCCAGAGGGTGGTTGGGCACTGGAACAGGCTCCCCAGGGCAGTGGTCACAGCACCAAGCCCGACAGAGTTCAAGAAACATTTGGACAATGCTCTCAGGCACATAGTGGGATTGTTGGGGTGTCCTGCACAGGGCCGAGAGTTGGACTCGATGATCCTGATGGGTCCCTTCCAACTCAGCATATTCTACAAAAATATCAGGTTGAACTAGTGCATTAAAGATAGGATGAGTACATAGTACCACTATCCTCATTGAGCATAATGGAAAAACTCCACTGAATGGGGACAAAAACGTTTTTGGTTGCCATCATAGCTGCAGACATATGAAAGGTGAAAACCACCACTGGGCTTCAAGGGCTTTATCAAATTTTGAACTCACTTTGAACTATATGAGAATAATCAATAAAATATCAGAGAAGTAAGGAAAGAGTAATTAACCTCTGAAAACAGATGTCTTCAAGTCTTCTCTTTTACAATCAAATATATGCAACTTTGCAGAAATCTGCCTTGTTAAGACATGAGTCCCAAGACCTCATAGGGTCTTAAGGAACAGATGAACTTAGGAACTTGGCAATATGCATTCAAATATACTTCATAATCTTCAAGGCATCAGTATCCAAGCTTAGTCCACTTCATTCCATAGATGATAGAATTTCTTTTTATTATCAGGATCTAGGACTTTGCCAAAATATCAGACTAACATTTTTCTTTCAAATCCTGTAGACCTAGGTTCAAAGCTTGCCATAGTTCTGAACAGGTAGGCTCATGTGGTCTTGAGACCAATGAAGTTTTATCAGGATCTTTTTGCTTCGTTTTTCCAAAAGTTTTTGTAATAGAAGGAATATGTAGTAAGCCACAGAAGAGCTTTTATGACTATATTATAGATCAGGTATTCAAGTTTGTTGTTCTTAGATTATTTTCTTTTTAAAAATATTATTCACTCTGCCCACTTCCCTGCCTCCCAAGAACATAGATACATCCAAAATGTATCTACATTTTGTTCAATTACTTGAACAAAACTTTATGACTGTTTTGAATAAAGTCTGATCCCAGTTATTCTCCTATGTATGCATTGGTTTTGCTTGGCAAATTTGCATGAACGTTCTCTTCACATTGCAACATGCTCACCAAAAGGCAATACCTTGGTACTCAAAGCAAGATCATAAACTATCTTATTCTAAAAAAAAGTAGAGATGTTCTGTCAAATTAAATGGGTCACTGTGGTGCAAGAAACAAAATATTACAGGAACCACAAGTTTGAAATGGATTTCCAAGCAGTCGTGTCTCACCTGTCCTGTTATGAACAGTATTCCTGGAGACAAGTTGTGGCCTTCATCTTTGGAAATATCTGCATGTCAAAACAATGAGTACTTTCAGATTTAGAAATTAATGCAGAACCTTTGTGCAAAAACACATTGCACTGGAATAACCACGAATACCTCTGAATATATTTCTGCTGAAACTGCAAGTCAATCGTGATTTGAAGAATATCCATCCTGAAAATGGATATACTTGGAAACTGAGCAAGTATTAAGGACAGTAGCTGGATGAGGGGAGCTGTATTAAAGAAGTATCTGTATTCTTCCATTTAATCTGAAATCTTTCCAAAGCAGCAGCCAGAACACCACTAGTGCTCAAGTCTCTGATGTTACTGCTTTCTTGCAAACCCGATGATGGTCTTAAATCCCAAATTAAACTTTTTCAACAAATGAGTACAATAGGATGGTAGCCTAAAAACCTCTAGAACTGCTTGTCCTAGCAAATGGAAATGGGTGTTTCATAAATACTTGTGAAAAGGTAACAAGTCTAAATAAGAACCACATGCATGGTTACTGAGCTTTGTTTTAGCTGAATGGTAACACTCCATTCTATTAATATTGTTTGGTAAACTTTAAAAACCAGAGATTTCTGATTTACCTTGAAGACACAACATATAAATTACCACTTCCCCATTTACACCCTGAAAGAGATTCACTTGGAGACTTCATATCCAAGATGGTTAAATGTGAATGTACTCCTCTTCAGAACTACAAAGACTGATCCTCTAACACTGAATTCTGTATGAACCATTTTGATCACTCAAGTACAAACTTTTTGCATAACAATAAAGAATGCAATATTTTAAAGCTGTAACACTCTTCAGAGATTATTGGGATATGCCTCCACTTATTTGCATTATTTAAATCAGCAGTGAATAAATTTATATCAAATATACCAGTCCTAAGCAGTTATTACTTATTGTCAAACATTCCATTTTTGATCATCAAAGACAAGTCAGTCAGAGGCCAATTGCAAGCTTATCTTATTTAAGATAACAGTCAAGACTTGGAATTTTCAACAAATAACACATAACCATATGCCTAAATAGCAAATCTGTTTACTGACAACTGTTTTCTTTTCCTAGTTATTTTTCACAGATCTCTTCAAAGACGTGCAAGTGCCCTGTCCCTCCCCAACCAATAGTGTGTAGACAACAAGAATCTAAACCAATCAATATAATCTGAATATAAGTAAGATTTAAAATTACTTTAATGGTACTGATGGATGACATATCAATGGAGTGAGGGCAAATATCCATTCTTATCCTTCTACTCTGTCATGAACATTCAGTCTTACTGGCCATGAGAGCTTGCTCTCACCTGACCTTCCCCCAAACCATATTCCAACAAGCAAATAATTAAACAACTAAAGTGATCCCTCGCACCACTAGAAGAGATTCCCACAATACTAGCTCCTCCCCTTAAAGGAGACACTCAGTAAACATAAGTCAAAAATTTTAGTCTTACTGCTTGCTGTCTTACAGAAGAAACTAAGAAAGCAAAGTCATGAACCTGGTATAGGAAACTTTATAGAACAGAACATAATTACAAAGGCTCCAAAGTAGAGACCAGAGGGCTTCCAGCTGCTGCAGTTCAGAGGAAGGGATTGCCAAGAATCTGAACAGAAATAGCTGTTAATTTTTATCAATCTGTCAAGAGACTTTATCAAACTTCTGATCACTATGCAAAAAAGAAAGTCCATCAAGAGGGATGTCCAAATTCATTCAGGAAAAAAACAACCACAAACCAAACCAAAACCAAACCCCCTAAAAGGACTATGACATGCCTTAGGGTGTAGCACAATTCAGAATCTTCATTTTGGTAAAGTTCTGTTTGTTTTCTTGAATTTGACAATAATGTAATCAGAATAACTGGAGGATGAAATATGATCTTATGAATTTTTCTGCTTAAGAATGTTTGGTAACTCATTATTCCCTGTTAACAATAGTAATACAAAAGAAATATTACACTAGATAATAACAAGAATTGAACTACAGCAAATTATAATCAAGCATCTCCACTTGTTTAGAGACTGGAAGCTGTAATTTAACCTCCTTGAATTGTTTTTATAAACAATATGGTTTCGATTTATCTATAAGATAGATATTTCTGAAACAAATTCTGGGTTTTATCCATGTGATTGCTTTGTGAAAATTATAGTTTTGTAAACTCAATTGTTAAAAAATCTGAGCAAAACCTGAAGTGTGAATACTTTTGAAATACATAATGCAGCACCTAACTTCACAAGAAAAAGGCAACTCACTAACAGCAGACTTATTTCATGTATCACTTACAGATTAACATATCCAATTAGTTTCAAATTCATTTGTAGGTACAACAAACTTTAGAAATAAGAAAATTACTTTAAAATTTATTGGTGAACACTTTTAATCTTCCTTGCAGATGTTGATTTTATTCTGAAATCAAACCTTGCATTCAAAAATATCTTCAATTAACTAGATTCAGTAATATTTATACAGGATGATATTAGATTGATGATGGAGTGAACTTAGTGACTATGAACTTTAGAAATGCTGGGCTTAAATTGTTAATAAGTTTTATTAATTATACATGGCATTTCTTTATCAAAATTTAAATCCTTTATAGAGAAGTGACTGTCCCAGAAAAAAATAAAGTCATTACTGGGTAAGTAATATTATAAATCCTCCCATCCATTTACCAGGTACAGTCAAGTGCATACACTACATACATATTATATTTAATTTTCTAATCTTTGTTCATAGTACAAACCAAAATACAGTTCTTAATAAACTTCTGGGTTTTAGTTATTTCCTACATCTCCTTACAAGAGCAGGTTTCTACACTACCCTACGTCAAGCACAACCTGGGATAAATGTGGGAATTTGCTTTCATGTTACACAAGAGCACCAAAGGAAAGTAAACATTATTTTGAAAAAATACCTCTACTTTTCTTCTTAAAAAACTGTGCTTTTCAGTATTTCATTCTTTAAAACAATATAAAAGAAAGTAATTTTTCCTAGATAGTTGGAAACATTGCAACACTTTACTGCAATTCTCCTTACTTTTTTTAAAGAATGTCTAAACACAAAAAAAAAATATCTCATCTGGAACTGGAACTAAATATTGCAAATCCGCTTTTTCTTAGGAAAGCTATATCAGGTGCCAGTTTCATCCATTACATAATGCTACAAAATGCAGACCTAATGAAAGCTTGTATACACAAAAGACATGGTACCTAATTCTCACACTGTTCTACTACAGAGGCATAATCATTTATATTTTACACTGTCTCATTTCATCTTCTGGTATTAATAACTGTAATCTTCTGTAAGATTACTATGCAAATGACTGCACTCTTATCTCTATTTTTGAGTAAATAAACTCCCTATAACATTTTTGAAAATTAATAGTAATATACTGGTTATAATTATACGATCTGTCATTTCACTCATTGGCTACATAAAATTAGATGTAAACAAACTATTAATTCTTAATAGTGTTCTTCTGTCGCTTCTTTTGGGGGGAGATGGGTAATGGGAGAAAGGGAAAGGAGCGGAAAAAGAACCTAAAAGGTAAGAGAAAAAGTTTACTTACCTATAAATGTAGTTTTGAGTTTTGCTCCAGCAGATTCACACTCTTGGGATGGGTGTGTCTGCTCCTATGGGCTTGAAATGAACTAAAAAAAGAAGGGCCCACAAGAGGCATCCAAACGCCCCCTAACTGGTACAATTATTGGAAATGAAATTATTACAGCTTCACTTCTCCATAATTCAAAGAATCTACAGTAAGATTCCAAAGTAGGTAAAATGGATCCTCAGAGGTAAAATATATAGGGGAAAAAAAACCCAAAGAAATGAGTAGGTTTGATTGTCCCGCTCTGCTGTGCACTGGGGGAGCCTCACCTGGAATATTGTGGCAGTTTTGGGCACCACAATATAAGAAAGATAAGAGAGTGTCCAAAGGAGGGCAATGAAAATGGTGAAGGGCCTTGAGGGGAAGCTGTATGAGGAGTGGCCGAGGGCATTCGATCTGTTCAGCCTGGAGGAGACTGAAGGGAGACCTCATTGTGGTCTTCAACATCCTCATGAGGGGAGGCAGAGGCAGGTACCAATATATTCTCGTGACCAGTGACAGGACCTGAGGGAATGGCCTGAAGTTGTGTCAGGGGAGGTTTGATATAGGAAAAAGGTTCTTCCCCCAGAGGATGGTTGGGCACTGGAACAGGCTCCCCAGGGAAGTGGTCACAGCACCAAGCCCGACAGAGTTCAAGAAGATTTTGGATGATACTCTCAGGCACATGGTGTGACTCTTGCAGATGATCCCATGCAGGGTTAAGAGTTGGACTTGATGAACCTGATGGGTCCCTTCCAATTCAGCATATTCTCTGATTCTGTGATTTAAAAAATGCTTCTAATCCTTTTAAATTTAAAAAATATATATTAGCATCCCATTAGTGATGAATGGTTTCATGACTCTTCTGGCAAACTCCAGAAAACAGCACCTTTTACAAGTAAAACTCCTTAATCTGCTGACAGCTGCGTCATATAAAAGTGTATTTGAAGTAACCTAAAATATAACAATGAACACACAATGCTACGTATAGAAGAGCTCAAATTAATATTTAGCAAATCCGAATAAAAAAATAAACAATTTGAAAGTCTCTGAAAAAAGATGGGTTGATTTCTGTTTTTCCAAGTAATTTTCAGGATTATCTGCCCTTTTCCCCTTTCTAGAAGTTTCAGAGCTCCTTTTAACATCAATACCTTAAATACTTTTGATTCACAGTATTTAGGAGTTTTAGAAAAGCATGAAAGATCTTAAGGTAGAAACCTTGAACCTGAAAATTAATTAAGTAGTAGATCTCAGTCTCAGTTAACAAGAAGAACTTAATGTAATGTTCTGGGAAAGGTTTAGACTGAAAGTGACTGACTAGCTTTGAACTACTTGACTATAAACAAAACTGTGACTACTGACAGTGATTAGAAGAAAGTGTGCATGAAGCTTCATTATTTCTATTTTTTTTAGAAAGGTATTGTTAAGGAAACTTTCCTGTCTGACCATTCAGGAGTCACTCTGGGAGTCACACTTGTACCACCAGAGACTGTTGCTGCTGGAACTGAAGTTCCTTCACATCAGACAACTTCAGTTAACCAACGGGTGCCCTGTTTGACTCCCTACACACCACACTCACACGGTTAGACAAGCTTACCTCACCAGCTCCGCCCCAGGTTTCCCACAGCAGAGTCCCAGACACCTGGTTCCTTTGAGTAGTTTAATCATGTTGCAGAGACATAATAACAGCTTGAGTCAGTGTCTCTGGGGACGGACCCCAGCAAAGGGATCCCTGGGCTTTGGTACCCTCACAGTCTGTGTGCCTGATAGTCTGGGGTCTTTCTGCTGAGTCATCAGCTCCTGCTGTCTCTGAGTGGCTGGTCACCTGGACGGCTCTGTAGATCCCTGTGCCCTTTGTTCGCTGCTGTTGCCCTGGGCTCCAGCCATTTCCCACCACACAGAGCTATCTGTAGTAGTGGTATTCCTCAACAGTATCCTGATGTAACTAAGCAGAAGATGGTGTACTTCTTGTCAACTTGTGGAAAAAGATAATCCCTTTCTGTATTAACCCTTCTGAATTGCTTTTTATCAACTCAAATAATCTGAGTCTTGATAAACAATAGCTGGATCCATCTGTGATATTACACATCCTTTCAAAAGAGAAGATATGATCTAGTATTGATTGACAGCTATCTGATGAACATATAGAGGGCACTGTGAGGGAAGCAATGGGAATTGAAAACCTGAGGCGTGTCATGTTCCATGGACTCATTTGTTCTGAAGTTGTTGCAAAATGTGGAATATGTAAAAATTTTCTTAGGAAAGGATGTTCTTTGATGTTCGATCTTTGTACATTTCAAGTCTAATCAACAAGAAGGGAGATTTAATCTGTGAAACAGAGAGCATCCAACAAGCTCTAAGTGATGTTCATGTGTTGGGAAAATGAATGGGATGGGGCAACCCCAGATGCTCATACAGACTGGGGATTGAGATGCTCAAAAGCAGTGAAGGGAAAGGGACCTGGGGGTCCTGGTCAATGGCAAGTTGAATACGAGTCAGCAGTGCCCTGGCAGCCAGGAGGGCCAACTGTGTCCTGGGGGGCATCAGGCACAGCATCGCCATCCGGTTGAGGGAGGGGATTGTCCTACTCTGCTCTGCACTGGGGCAGACTCACCTGGAATATTGTGGCAGTTTTGGGCACCACAATATAAGAAAGACATTAAGCCATTAGAGAGCATCAAAAGGAGGGCAATGAAGATGGGGAAGGGCCTTGAGGGGAAGCCGTATGGGGAGCGGCTGAAGGCACTTGATCTGTTCAGCCTGGAGGAGACTGAGGGGAGACTTCATTGCAGTCTACAACTTCCTCATGAGGGGAAGAGGAGGGGTAGTCACTGATCTCCTCTCTATGGGGACCAGTGACAGGACCCAACAAAATGGCCTGAAGTGTCAGGGGAGGTTTAGGTTGGATATTAGAAAGAGATTCTTCACCGAGAAGATGGGTGAGTGCTGGAACAGGCTCCCCAGGGCAGTGGTCACACCACCAAGCCCGACAGTTCAAGAAGATTTTGGATGATACTCTCAGGCACATGGTGTGACTCTTGGGGATGGTCCTGTGCAGGGCCAGGAGTTGGACTCGATGATCCTTGTGGGTCCCTTCCAACTCAGCATATTCTGTGATTCTGTGAAATTACTTGTTGGTAGAATTGCCTTGTTAAGGTTTAGGGTTGGACATGTTTCAATGATCTCAGACCTAGGAGGAGGTTAACAAAGCTTGGGAAGAAGGATGTACCACTGATACAGGACACAAAGAATGCAGAATTTATGGGCAACCAGGACATCTGGCAGGACTCCCAAGAAAAGAAAGAAACTAATAAAGACAACTCAGTAATTGTGCTGAAATCAGCTCCAACTGGGTAAAAGGTAATTCTGCCACCAACTCATAGCCCACCAACCCAAGAAACCCACTGACCCAAAAGAAGAGAGAAACTGAGCATGTGGACTAATTAGCATGAGAAGCAATAGAAGATAGAATACTAATTAATAAGAGAACTATGTAACTTGTAGCCAATGAACACTCATTCCTGTGTTTGTTAAAATGTATAAATAGTTAAAAGTTTTGATAACTGATGTACATGTTTTGTGGAGTAATCCCCATGTACCTTCAACACTGAATAAAGTAATGTCAACTTTCTAACCCAACAAACTGGTTAGAGTTTATTTCCCAGTTTTCCGTGACAAAGCTATTAAACATAATAGATGGATTAGACTGTAATTTTCAGTGCTGAGTGCCTTGATCTCCAAACTCTGCAATCATTCTTTTAATTAAGAAATACAGACAAATGACTTGCAAAATTAATCAATACAGAGAGACTTCCTTTATGGAAAAAGCAGGAAGAGGAGATGGAATTCTGTCCTTCCACACAGAAGACAAGGACAAAACTAAATTTTCAAATTTTGCAGTTCTCTATAATGATGAAAAGACCATATAATCCACTTAATCCAAGATCCAAATAGACCAAAAGGATAGAATTATAAAAACAGAGCTCTGAAAAGCACTCAAGTATGTAGGCAAAAGGTCTATATTCTAAAATCTCTCCTTATGCATATCTGAGAGACATTAAGTCAAATCTGACAGATTTTGTATTAGTGATTTTTGCACTTAGAATTCCTTTTTCAGAAAGCAAAAGCATGGTTATAAGGTTCCAGAAAAACAATGCTGCTTTTCAAAGAAGTCAGCACTTCTGCAAAACCCTGTATTAGTTCCACCTCTGGAATGGAGACTGCATCCTACTTTGAGAGACTTTGTTTGGTGGGAACTAAATATTTTAACAGTTTTGTTAGAATTCGGAATTTATTACTGAAAGTCCTATAATTTCCAAAGGACTCCAATCTTCATTTCCCACCTGTACCAAACATTATAAAGGCACCTCAGCATTAAAAAAAAAAGACCTTAGCATTGCCTTAGGCAAGTGTAGTAGTTGTATAATTTTTAGCAAGAACCTCCCAGAAAAATATCACTGCCTTTCCTCTGGAATAAACAGTTCCACCACACTACTGGTTCCCAACCTCAATAAGAACATGTTATATCCGTCCAAAGCCTTACTGTTAAAAAAGAAGCATCTGAAAACCTCTGATGAAGTATAGTACTGTAGAGATTTCATGTCAGCCATACAAGGAGTGGCTGAGGTCACTTGGTCTGTTCAACCTGGAGAAGAGGAGACTGAGGTCAGAGCTCATCAGTCTGCAGCTTCCTCACAAGGGGAAGCAGAGGGGCAGACACTGATCTCTCCTCTGTCGTAACCAGTAACAGGACCCGAGGCAATGGCCTGAAGTGTCAGGGGAGGTTTAGTTTGGATATTAGGAATAGGTTCTTCCCCCAGAAGGTGGTTGGGTGCTGGAACAGGCTCCCCAGGGCAGTGGTCACAACCTGAAGCCTGCCAGAGTTCAAGGAGCATTTGCACAAGGCTCTCAGGCATATGGTAGGATTTTTAGGTTGGCCTGTGCAGGGCCAGGAGTTGGGACTTCGATGATCCTTGTGGGTCCCTTCCAACTCAGCATATTCTATCGTTCTATGGTTCTATGATTCTAAAAAATGACAAAAGAGATCACTAATCTTCTATGAAAACTTGTGAGTACAATTCTACTCAAAGTAATTTATGGAAGACAACACATGCCCACACAGAAAGTGTAGTGTGACTGTAATATGTATCCCCATGTCTCAATTACAAAAGCAGCAATGCTTTCAAAAGCATTTCAAAAGCAGATGCTTTCATGCAGATTTTACCATGTGCTAGCATCTAGAGTAAAATCTCTAGAGGGACACTTGCTATGCACAGCATCAACTAGCACTATATGTTCCTGCTCTAATTAGACTGTGTGCTACAAGCACGCTCTTTTCTTGATATAATGTGATCTGAAGTTACAGTAGATGTACTAAAATGCACAAATGTCAGGCTTTTGCATAAATACAGTAAGCAACTTCACAAAAATGAATGACATTTAGGAGTTACTGGATATTTTTCTAACATATTCTCATAGGAACAATAGAGGAAGCTTCCTCCTGCAGTCACATCAAACCAAATGACTAGAACAATCCCAGTGTATCAACTTATAGACATAGTACAAAATTACAAGCAATAGCAAAAGTGTTACCAAAAAATAAGAATCATATTTCTCCAAGGTAACAACTTTTCAGGAAATCTGTCCCAAGACTGCTAAAAATCCCTCTACTCAATGCTATTAATTCATAGCTGAAACCTCAGCAGCTAAAGTGAAAAGAACTGTTGTCTGGCATAGGGGCAACTTACTACCAGTGAATAAATGGTGATCATTTGGCCCAATGGGGGCCCCCTGGTGGTCTAGTGGTTAGGATGCGGCACTCTCACCGCCGCGGCCCGGGTTTGATTCCCGGTCAGGGGACTTCCCCGGGCAGATGGAGCTCATCAGCCCTGTAAGGTCATCCATCTAAGAGAAGGTCACTCTAAACAAACCTACATCCTGAGGACCTCGTTGCCACTGTCCAAGCTCGCTTGGCCCCAGCAGATGAACCTTAGGATTAAAGGGTGGGTTCAGTTCAGCGCACACTGTGTCTCACCTAAAAAAAAAAAACCACTGCGCAGGCTCGAAGGGTAAAGACCTTTCCCAAATCTTCGTTCACGAAGACTGGTCATGATCATAATGATTTGGCCCAATATAAGGCAGTAACTCTTGCACCTGATCCACAGCAAGTGCAAGAACTCAGGAAGAACTGAGACTTGCCAGAGGATGCAGGTAGAAGGGAAGCATAAGGTTGGAATCCTTAATTGGTAATATGGATATTGAACAGTGGTGAGAGATCACATTCTATAAAAATCACTCATTTCCCCAAAAGAAACAAATCAGAGTCTGCCCATGGCTATGTAATTATGGTAAATAAACTTCCCAACTAATGCTCAATATCTCCTGAAAGCCAGAACAAAAGAGTGTTTTAACCTCACTCTAAGTGAAGACTGCTGTACACCATCAAAAATACAGTGCATTTTTTTGAGATGCTTCTCAGCTAAAATGTGCTGGAGAATCTACTCAAAGTACGGGGATATAAAAGTAGCTTTTTAAGTAGTAGAAGACAAACCACAAGCTTGCCATAAATAAAATTTGTAGAAATGTAAGCAAAGTAACCAATTCCACCATTTCATTAAATCAAAATTAAAGGCAATAGAGATATCTTTTAAGGTGAACACCCGTTTTCTCTGTATATTCACAATGTTTTCTAACAAGACTTGATTTAGCTAACAAATGAGAAATACCTAAAAAGTTAATCCTTTTAATAACTGCAACAAGAACATTTACACACACACAAATTCAACAAATACTCTTTCTCACTCTATCTCCAGACATCTTTAAAAACAGAAAAAAAATTATCTTTGAATAGGGAGAAAACTTGTTCACTCTCTGCTAGTTAAAGACCCAAACCAGATGTAAATTCAGTTGCCTCCATTCAAGTATGCCCAAAATAGACCATTTTTACCTATGAACTTCTAAAACCAGAATTTGTGCTGTTTTACACTCTGCCAATTTTTATTGGGAGTGTCTAACTGTAGTGGGTTTCGCAGCTAGGTTTTGGTAGTGAGAGGGGCTACAGGGGTGGCTTCTGTTAGAGGCTGCTAGAAGCTTCCCCTGCCTGGTGGAGCCAATGCCAACCAGCTCCAGGACGGGCTTCCTGCCACTGGCCAAGGCCAAGCCAATCAGGAGTAATAGTAGCGCCTCTTTGATAACATATTTAGGAACAGAAAGTTATTGCGCAGTGAAAAATTCCAGCCAGGGAAGACTGGAGTGAGAACATGGGAACAACAAGGTAGACACCAAGGTCAGTGCAGAAGGAGGGGGAGCAGGTGCTCCAGGCACCAGAGCTGAGGCCCCTGCAGCCCGTGGTGAAGACCATGGTGAGGAAGGTTGTCCCCCTGCAGCCCATGGAGGACCATCGGGGTGCAGAGACCCACCTGCAGCCCATGGAGGAATCCATGCTGGAGCATGCCAAAGGAGGCTGTGGCCCTGTGGGAGGCCCAAGATGGAGTAGGTTTTTCCTGGGTAGGATTTGTGGCCCCTGTGGGGGACCCACATTGGCACAGCTCATTTGAGAAGGACTGCACCCCATGGAGGAGCGATCCACAGGACAGCAGTTTGGGAAGAACTGTTGCCTGTGGGATGGACTCATATTGGAGAGGTCTGCGAAGGACTGTCTCCCGTGGGAGGAACCCCACAGGAGCGGGGGAAGGACTTCTCTCTCTGAGCAGTGGCAGAAACAACAACTGATCATAAACCCCATTTCCCGTCTCCCTGCACTGCTGGGGGGGGAAAGAAGTAGAGTTTGGAAGGAAGGAAGGAGGGGTGGGGAGAAGGTGTTTTTAAGATTATTTTTACTTCTCACTCTTTTGCTCTGATCCTGTTAGTAATAAATTTAATTAATATCCCCATTTTGAGTCTGTTTTGCCAGTGATGGTGATCAGTAAATGCCCTCTCCCAGTTCTTAACTCATGGATCCTTCGTTGTACTTTCCTCTGTCCGGTTGCGGAGGTGAGTGAGAGAGTGGCTTTAGTGGGTACCTGGTGTCCAGCCAGGGTCAACCCACTACACTAACAAATTAGCATTATACTTTAAAAGAAATTTTTTTAGAAGGAGTTAAAGACAGTAAGAGGAAGCTTCTGAAAAATACTTATGTTAACTTATCACTATCTACTTTAAAAACACATCTTCAAGATTTACATGTGGGTTTTGCATCCACTTTTGATATTTCTGAAGGCTAAGACCTTCAAAGCAGTTAACAACAAAAAAAATGAGAAAAAGAAAGAAAAAGAAAAATGGAAAAAAGAGAAAAATTTTGAAAAAGAAAAAAAAGAAAAGAAAAGAAAAAATCAAAGAGGATAGAATCAATGAAATCAGTTAAGACAACCAGTAAAGCTACTGAAGAGCAAACAATTCAGAGATTTACCTGGTTCTGTGCTAGAGACTGTATAGATATATGGTAGATCTCTGAAACTTGTAATGCCAACATAATAATGAATATCCAGTTGAGCAAACATTGGAGACAATATAGTAGTATATATTACCCAATCGTTACAGTGCCTTTAAAAGAGTAGATATGATTTTAGTCTAATACTTCCTTCACATAAGGTTCAAATTGGGATATGAATAGAAATGGCATAAAAGATTTTTCCTGTATTTTCTTAAGTTAGGCAACATAGTAAATTAATAGTTAAACTATCAAAACTTATTACAAATTTTTACTTATGGTACTGATGGGTTTTTAGAAACTATAAACAATACCAATGGCATTTCATTCAGTCTCATGGTTCAAAATAAGGGTAGCTTAAAAAGAATTTTGAGACATAAGAACTTCCCTTTCCATCCATTAAGATCCCAAATAAAGAATGCTAGATATTTAAAAAATGTATATATGAGAGATTATAATTCATTGTTTAAGGGGAATGGTGATGAATGTCATAGAACCACCTACACTGAGTAAACACAATTGTACTGTGTGACAATGACAGGAAGGCTTTATATATATATATGGGGTCTATATGCATATATATACTTTTATAATATATATATAGTGTATACACACACAATCCTTTTACCTTTATCTTGCACTTCTTTTGAAAATCGCTCCCTTTCAATAGCTGATTCACGTTCTATCCGCTCAATTTCAGCCAATGCATCCAATTCTACTTCATCATATGACGATATAGCTCCTTGTTGCGAAACCTGTTGCTGTGTCTGTACCACAGGAGTTTGAGGTTGTTTTGCAGCAACTGAAGTGTTCTGTTGTAAAACAGGCACTTGTTGTGCCTGAAGGAAAGCTGTCTGTTCATGCTGTAGCAAACACTGAACAGAGTTTAATGGGCGGTTAACATCCTGTGGCGTAACGGGTGTTTTAGAAGTCTGTCCTGGGTACTGCACATTAAAAGGAATATCACCCTCTGACACACTGCTGTTTTCCAAACCAGAAAGCATATCATCCTGCTGGTCCATATCCGAAGATCTTACACGAGAGAGTCTTAATGTAAGCTTAGTGGAGTCCTTGGAAGGAGAACTAATGATATCATACATTGCAGCTTTTTCAGTCTGGTCTTTTTCATCCTTGCCTAACTTCATTTTCTTTTGTTTCTTTTGCTTTCTTTCTGGAGAGTCTAACAATATGTCTGGGGGAACATCTCTAGGTGATGAATAAGGTGGAGGTTGAGATTGTTGGATTAAAGGTTGTCTTGATCCTAGAATAATAATTCAGAAAAACTGAACAGTTATGTTGTTCCATGTTTATATAAAACCACACTAAATATAACCTACATAATTTCAATATGTATTTGTACATATATCTCTGTTCACAAAAAGTCTGAGATTGGTAGGAAGCACATCATTCCTAGATCAAGATGTAATTCAGATAATTGCAGTGCATTTCCTAGGAATTTTATCAGTCCACTGCAGATAGAGAAGGGATCATTTCAGAGAAGATGAAACAAAAAACACACCATCAAAAAAAAAAATATTACCTGCAGGTTCAGAATATCAACTATTAGAAAATAGTCAATGAAAGCACGTTAGCTACAGAAAAAGGAAATACCAAAAAGATTCTCAATAAGGTCCAGTGATGAAGGCTTACTGATCAGTGTATAGGCATTAGCCATTTCAGTCACAAATTTTTAAGTAACCAAAAATATATATATTAAAAAATCAAAACATAAACAACCTCCTTAACTTTGATTCTGACAGTTAATTTTCAACTTCTGGATTTTTGGGGCTCTTTTTAAATTTTAGGTAAACTCATTCCAACCTCCCCCACTCATTACTATCTAAAAAACCACTAATTCTCTTAGAGCTTTTTTCTATTGTTCCCTGCCTTATCTCCACTCTTTTTTTCTATTTTTTTTTAACATATGAATTTTTACTTCTACATGCACCCATTTCAGGCTTTGAGTACATCTAGGGAAATTTTTAAAAGACAACATTTTTTATTAAAAGCATTCTCCAATTAATCACGACATTTTTTGTTCCTCAAATTAAACCAGCTCCCCATAACTGTTAGCCCAGAAAAAGCTTAGAAAAACAGAAAAGTTTTTCAACCTGTCCCAGTTATAATTCTGAGCTATAATTTTTGGCTTAAAAAGGAATACTGGTGTGGAAAAAAAAAAAGAAAAAAAAGAAGAGTCTATTGCCTGGACCAATAGGGTCAGCCTCCTCTTGTTAGACAAAGCAAACATTTATCTGATCAGATTCATCTACTGAGGAATACTGATCTTCAGAAAGCAGTGACAGATTATTATTAGTCATTCTGTTTTAGGTCATCATAGGTCAATACTTCTACCAACACTCAAAAACTAATTGAAATACAAGTCCCCACGTACTTTATTCAAGATACACCACAAAACAAGAGAGCAGTTTTATTCTAAAGCTCAAATTTCTATCATATATTTAAAGAAATATTAAAAATCATTAAGCAATGTACTGACCTATAGATGAAAAAGAGAATGGATACTTCTAGCAAAGCTTCAATTCATATGAAAGGTTTGCCTTTACTGATGACTGCACAGACTACTTATTTTCTCTCCCTAGTACATTCTGTGAGAAGTCCTATAACTTCTGTATGTAGAGAGCAGGATATGAAATGGGTTTATCTTACCCTTTCTTGACTATCAGGAACAACTCTATATTCTGCCAATAAAATCCACAATGTTGGGAAGCCCTGTTTTGACTCATCCTGATTCCCAAGATCTTTCCACTACTCCATTTCCCCTCCTCAAATTAGATACCACACTCAATCACTAGTACTGAAGACCTGGCTATACCCTATGAAGATCTCTCCTTCCACCAGAGATTCTGATACCTTAAGCCCCTATTAGTTTTTTATTTTTCTAATTTTTGTAAGCTTTTTAAGTTTTATAAGTAGATTTTAAAAGCAGCAGCCCTCGTTCCCTTACCCTGTAGCACAAGTAGTTTACACGTTCCTCAACCCTCTTACCCCATTCCATGCACCCTATATCAATCCTACCCCTGAATCAAGTAGAAATGTTTAGTCTCTTGTCAAGGCAAGGCCTATACTGTTTAGAGAACACCCATATCTAGGCCTGAACAACAGAACAGAGTCAAGAACTAGGTGACTATGTACCCTTTGTGCTCTGAAGATGATGAGAATGATGAAGTAGGTGGTCCCAAAAGCCCCCAGACCCAATTCTCAGGGGGTGGACCCGAGATGGACCAGAGCAAAGGCTACGGGGGTGGAAACACTTGGGATTGGACAGATATTATTATAAAATGTAACGTCTCAGGCACAGTTGCGCGCGCGTCTTGTAACATCTATTGCCTTGGCACAATTAAACCCTTTCCTTATCTCACCCTCAATTAACTGCTCCCGAGTTTTTTTCTTTAGCACCAGCTGAGCAGGCATCAATTCCTATTCTTATGATGCCCCATCCACACACACACACACTTCTAATTACTGCCTCTTTAGACAATCCTTTACATTGTCTCAGTATACCGTATAGCAGAAACTGTTAGCTACTAATTGTTTTAAGGCAAGGACTACCACTCTGGAAATACAGGCTGCATCTTTGTTTCTAGAAATATTAGAGGCAGCTCAAAACTTTTCAAAGAGATCTTACTGACATCTTACTCTTGAATTATCTCTTAAATAAATACTTAGGTAGTCGCAGCAATGGAACATTTACTGGTTTCGAAAATATTGAAAATATTGTACTTATTTGTATTCATGTGGTATTTCTCATGATGAAAAATAACACTACAGCAACAGATGAGATTTTTTTTTTATCTTTGGGTAGACTTGAGGAAGTCAGAAGGTGAGGTAAGTGGTGACAGCAGCGACACAGCGACAGAAGCAACAACAGTGGTGACTACGGTAAATTCTGGGGAAAGAGAAGGGCAGGGGTTTCCCAGAGTCAGGGAAACTCGGGCAAATGCCGAGAGATGCGTTAGGAACTGGCGCATGAGGCTGAAAATACGTGGGCATAATCAGGGAACCCCACGACAGATTTAAACAGTTCCAGGGAGTTCAGGCGAACAGGGTGCAGCAGGGCAGGGAAGGGCAGGGCGGTTTATCTTAGTTTAGCTTATCTTACTTTGCTGTTGGCAGACACTGACGGGAGATGACAGTCTCTTTGGCAGCATCCTGAATGTCCAAGCAGCCTTTTTCAAGGAGAGCACTGCTTGCTCCACTCAGAGAGGGGCCTAGAAAAGGTGGCCTAACCAAAGCTCATCTCCGCCTTCACCCGGTTGGTTAACCACGGCCAACGGGCATCTTCTTCTAATGCGATCACACAAAGATCAAGAGACAAAGGCATACACCTGCCTCCAAGGGTGTACCTAAACTGACTCTAGCATGCTGGAACATCAGAACCATGCTTGATTCTGTGGATAGTAGACGCCCTGAGCGTCGTTCTGCCCTAATGCCCACGAAGTATCACGTCTCAACATTGACATTGCTGCTCTCAGTGAAGTTCATCTCCATGAGGAAGGCAGCCTTAGAGAACACGGCGCCGGTTACACACCCTTTTGGTCAGGTAAACCCAGAACCGAAAGGCATCTTTCAGGAGTTGGCTTCATGATTAAAAACTCCATTGTTCCTAAACTTGAAAATCTGCCGACAGGTCATTCTGACCGCATTATCTCCCTACGCCTTCCACTATACAACAAGCAACATGTTGTCCTCTTTAGTATATATGCCCCAACTCTCCAAGCTGACCCTGCCGAAAAAGATAAATTTTACACTGACCTGCGCTGCCTTACCCAAAAGGTTCCTGCAGATGATAAGATCATTATCCTTGGTGATTTCAACACCAGAGTAGGAAAGAACTTTGAAGCCTGGAAAGGAGTATTAGGCAAGCACGGTGTTGGAAACTGCAATGATAATGGTCGACTTCTGCTAGAATTCTGTGTGGAGCAACAGTTCACCATCACTAATACTATCTTGCAACAGAAAAATTGTAGGAAGACAACCTGGATGCATCCTAGATCTAAGCATTGGCACCTCATTGATTATGTCTTGGTGCGATGGAGAGATGTCCATGATGTCCACCATACCAACGTGATGCCTAGTGCAGAATGCCAAACAGAGCATCGACTTGTGCGCTGTAAAATTCAATCTTAAGTTCAAACCTAAAAGGGGCGGTATCCCAAGGAGGAGACTCCAAGTTAACAATCTATAATCAGCCACAGTGAGAGACAGATTCCAGGCAAATCTTCAAACTAGGCTCAAAAACCATTCTATAGATTCTATAGATGCCTCTCCTGAAACAATCTGGCACCATATAAAAAACAGCATCCTGCAGTCCTCTGAAGAATCCTTAGGGTTCTCCTTCAAGAACAACAAGGACTGGTTTGATGAAAATAATCAAGAGACCCTGGAATTGTTGAGGAAGAAGAGATCTGCTCACCAAGCACACCTTGCACTGCCATCCTGTCATATAAGAAAAGCAGCCTTTCGTCTTGCATGCAGCAAGCTCCAACAGAAACTCCGTGACATCCAGAACAAGTGGTAGATCAATCTAACTGGAAAAACTCAATTATGCGCAGATACGGGTGATCACAGAGGATTCTATGAGACCTTGAAAACAGCATTCAGACTCTTTTCAGTACTAGCCGTGTAGTTCAAGACTCAGCAATTCAGTACATCACACAGCAACCAAAGTATGAATTGGATATTGCCCCCACTTTGGGAGAAACCGTTAAGGCCATACAGCAGGTGAAAATTGGCAAGGCAGCTGGGGTTGATGGAATTCCACCTGAAGTCTGGAAACATGGGGGCCATGCACTCCATGCTAAATTTCATGAGTTTGTGGTGCCCTGTTGGGAACTAGGCGAACTACCGTCAGACCTTCGTGATGCAGTCATCATCACTTTGTATAAGAAGAAAGGAGTTAAATCAGACTGCTGAAATTACCGTGATATTACTCTGCTCTCCATTGCTGGTAAAATCCTGGCAAGAATACTTTTGAACAGACTAATACCCACTATAGCAGAAGGAATTCTACCTGAAAGCCAGTGTGCTTTCAGAGCCAACAGGAGTACCACAGACATGGTATTTGTTCTCAGACAACTGCAAGAGAAGTGTAGGGAACAGAACAAAGGTCTCTCTGTAACCTTTGTTGATCTCACCAAGGCTTTCACCTCTGAGAGCAGAAAAGGACTATGGCAGATTTTGGAACGTTTAGGATGTCTCCCCAAGTTCCTTAAAATGATCATCTCACTTCATGAGGATCAGCAAGGCCAAGTCACATATGGCAACACACTTTCTGAGCCCATTCTAATAAAGAATGGTGTGAAACAAGGCTGCATTCTTGCATCAACCCTATTCACAACCTTTTTCAGCATGATGCTCCACAGGGCCATGGCAGACCTGGATGATCAGAACGGTATCTATATTCAGTATCGTACTGATGGAAGCCTATTCAACCTAAGGTGACTGAAGGCCCGTTCTAAGACCTTAAACCATCTTGTCCGGGAGTTGCTTTATGCTGATGACGCCACCCTTGTCACCCACACAGAAGGAGTTCTGCAGCGTTTAGCATCCTGCTTTGCAGACACTGCTGAGCTTTTTGGGCTGGAAGTCAGCTTAAAGAAGACAGAAGTTCTCTATCAACCTGCACCTCAGGAAGTCTTCCGTCATCCCCATATCACCATTGGCAAATCAGAGCTCAAATCAGTCCAGCAGTTTAATTACCTAGGTAGCCTCATCTCCTCGGATGGTAAGATTGACGGAGAGATAGACAACAGGTTAGCAAAGGCATATAGCGCTTTCGGAAAACTCCATAAAAGAGTATGGCGAAATAAACACTTAAAAAAAAGTACAAAGATCAGTATTTTCAAAGCCATTGTGCTGTCTGCTCTTTTATATGGATCCGAATCATGGGTCATCTACCGCCACCACCTGCATCTCCTAGAACGCTTCCATCAACGCTGTCTCTGTACAATCCTAAACATCCACTGGTCAGATTTTGTGACCAATACATCTGTTCTAGAACAAGCAGCAGTCACAAGTATTGAGGCCATGTTGCTGAGAATACAGCTGCGTTGGGCAGGACACGTCTCCAGGATGAAGGACCACCGCCTCCCTAAGATACTGCTCTATGGTGAACTTGCCACCGGCTGCCGCAAGAGAGGAGCCCCGAAGAGAAGATACAAGGACTCCCTGAAACAACATCTCAGCCTTGGTCATATTGACCAACATAACTGGTCTACTCTGGCCTGCTATCGGGAGGCCTGGAGACACACTATCTTTAACGCTGCTGCTGCTTTTGAGAAAGCATGCAGGATCACTCTTAAGGAGAAAAGACAATGCAGAAAGAATTGTGTCATGCAGTATATACCACCTAAGGAGTCCTTCTGATGTGCCTTTTGCAATCGGATGTGTCTATCTCGTATTGGCCTTTTTAGCCACCAGCACGCTTGTAACAAATGTGAGTAGAGCCCTTCCCAAATCTTCGTTCGCAAAGCCTAGCCATGAGCTTAGTTTAGTTTAGCTTGCACGGCAGGGCGCGCAGGAAGGGCTCAGTCGTCCTACTGTCTCCAGGGCTCAATTGGTGGTCGATGCCCTCTCAGGAGGAGCCCAGGTATGGCAAGCACTCGGCGGGGACCCATGTCCTCAGCACTTGCCAGAAACAATGTGGTGACATAGACGGATCTCCCACAGAAACATGCAACCATCCAGGTCTCAGGCTGCAGGGAGAGCCAGAGCTTGGCACTGGTATCAGACGGCGGTAGAGATGACAGCTGGGTGTGGTGTGACCAGGTGGATGATCTGTTTAGCCTGGTGGTGGAGCTGAGAGAGGAGGTAGAAAGGTTAAGAAAGTACCAGGGACTCCAAGGAGGAGACAGACTGGTGGAACCATGCTCTGGCCTCCCTGAGACAGGAACAGCCACCAGAAAGAAACCCACATCAAGAGGGTCCTGTATCCTCCCCCTGCCAGGCTGAAGGCAGTAGATCAAAAGAAAGGGGTGAATGGAGGCAAGTCCTTGCTCGGGACAACAGGCAAAAGCTCTCCCTGCCTACCTCACCCTCCCAGGTGCCTCTGTACAATAGATGTGAGGCTCCGGATGTTGAAGGATGTCACCAGGAAACTTCATAGCCTGGTTTGGCCCTCAGACTACTACCCATTACTGGTCCTCCACATGGGTGGCAATGAAGTCGCAACACATAGTCCAAGGGCGATCAAAAGGGACTTCAGGGCCTTGGGATGGTTGATGAGGGATTCTGGAGCACAGGTAGTTTTCTCCTCTATTCTTCCAGTTGCAGGCAGAGACATTGAAAGAAATGGATGCACCCAGTCTATTGGCTCCATGGTTGGTGTCACCACCAAAATTTTAGTTTCTTTGACAGTGGAATGGCCTACATGGCACCAGGCCTGGTGGCATCAGATAGGATTCACCTCTCAAAGGGGAAGAGGATAGTTGGCCAGGAGCTAGCAGGGCTTATTGATAGGGCTTTAAACTGGATGTAGTAGGGGAGGGGAACATCAGGATTGCTGGTGATGTGCCATCCCACTCATACCAGTTAAATGCCAGAGCCAGCAAGAGATGCCCAGAGCCTGGAGAGGGATCCCAGGTCAGCAGGAGAACACTTGACGGATAGCACGAAGGAATTCCAGCCACTCCAGACAGAAAGTCAGCTTCATTGGGGGCCCAACTTAAATGCCTCTATGCAAACACACACAGCATGGGGAATAAACAGAAGATATGTGCACACCTGCAGGGCTGTGATCTTATTGGCATCACAGAGATGTGGTGGGATGACTCCTGTGACTTGAGTGTTGGAATGGAAGGATACAGGCTCTTTAGGAAGGACAGGCAGGGGAAACGAGGTGAAAATCGGCAAGGTAGCTGGAATTGATGGAATTCCACCTGAAGTCTGGAAACATGGGGGCCTTGACTCCATACCAAATTCCACGAGTTTGTGGTGCGCTGTTGGGAACTCGGCGAACTACCATCAGACCTCCGAGATGCAGTCATTATCACTTTGTATAAGAAGAAAGGAATTAAATCTGATTGCTCAAATTACCGTGGTATTACTCTGCTCTCCACTGCTGGCAAAATCCTGGCAAAAATACTCTTGAACAGATTAATACCCGACATTGCAGAAGGAATTCTTCCTGAAAGTCCGTGCGGTTTCAGGGCCAACAGGAGTACCACAGACATGGTATTTGTCCTCAGACAACTGCAAGAGAAGTGTAGGGAACAGAACAAAGGTCTCTATGTCACCTTTGTCGACCTCACCAAGGCTTTTGATACTGTGAGCAGAAAAGGTCTGTGGCAGATTTTGGAACGTTTAGGTTGTCCCCCCAAGTTCCTTAAAATGATCATCTCACTCCATGAGGATCAGCAAGGCCAAGTCACATATGGCAACACACTTTCTGAGCCCTTTTTAATTAAGAATGGTGTGAAACAAGGCTGCGTTCTCGCTCCTACCCTATTCACAGTCTTCTTTAGCATGATGCTCCAAAGGGCCACAGCAGACCTCGATGATCAGGATGGTATCTACATTCGATATCGTACTGATGGAAGCCTTTTCAATCTAAGGTGACTGAAGGCCCACACCAAGACCTTAAACCATCTTGTCCAGGAGCTGCTTTATGCTGATGACGCCGCCCTTGTTGCCCACACAGAAGCAGCCCTGCAGCGTTTAACATCCTGCTTTGCAGATGCTGCTGAGCTCTTTGGGCTGGAAGTCAGCTTAAAGAAGACAGAGGTCCTCCATCAACCTGCACCTCAGGAAGTCCCCCATCATCCCCACATCACCATTGGCAAATCAGAGCTCAAATCAGTCCAACAGTTTAATTACCTTGGTAGCCTCATCTCCTCAGATGGTAAGATTGACGGAGAGATAGACAACAGGTTAGCAAAGACACACAGTGCTTTTGGAAAACTCCACAAAAGAGTATGGCGTAATAAACACTTGAAGAAAAGCACCAAGACCAGTGTTTACAAAGCCATAGTGTTGTCTACTCTCTTATATGGTTCCAAATCATGGGTCATCTACCGCCACCACCTGCATCTCCTAGAACGCTTCCATCAACGCTGCCTCCGTACAATCCTAAACATCCACTGGTCAGACTATTTGACCAATGCATCTGTTCTAGAACAAGCAGCAGTCACAAGTATTGAGGCCACGTTACTGAGAACGCAGCTGCGATGGGCAGGGCACGTCTCAAGGATGAAGGACCACTGCCTCCCTAAGATACTGCTCTATGGTGAACTTGCCACTGGCTGCCGCATGAGAGGAGCCCCGAAGAAAAGATACAAGGACTCCCTGAAACAACATCTGAGCCTTGGCCATATTGATCACCATAACTGGTCTACTCTGGCCTCAAATCGGGAGGCCTGGAGACACACCATCTATAACGCAGCTGTCTCCTTTGAGAACACATGCAGGATCACTCCCGAGGAAAAAAGGTAACGCAGAAAGAAACGTGTATTGCAGAGTACACCATCTAAGGAGTCCTTCTGCTGTGCCTTTTGCAATCGGATATGTCTGTCACGTATTGGCCTCATAAGCCACCAGCGTGCCTGTAGCAAATGTGGATAGAGCCTTCCCAAATCTTCGTTCGCGAAGCCTAGCCATGATGATTCCATAAAGCAATGTCTTGTGGATTAAGGAGAAGTGAGTGTCATGCCTGGACTTTATAATGACTTTCTATATAGCTTCCCATAACAATTTCACTAGCAGGCTATGGGAGTATGGTCTCGACAAAAATACTGCAAGACTGCAGTGTACCTGATTGCAAAACTGTGTTCAGAATATCAGTTGTTCTTGGTAAAAATGGATGAACAGG